>NC_091201.1:31657188-32019688 GCF_040958095.1 Procambarus clarkii
CGATGGTCCTACAAATAGGTACACAAATATTGAGTGTTGGGTGAACTTTAATGTTGCAGTTATGTAAACAAAGAGGATAAGCAAGTTATGGGTGAGAGTGAAGCTTGGATGTGGTGAAGATGGCTGGTGTAGGGAGGACACACACCACCTTCAACCTCATACTACCGCATAACTGACGTCTTGTTTGTTCCTTAACCCTGGCTTCCACTCCTTTAGGCCCCGCCCACTGGTCTAGTGCTGGTTTGTGATTGGTGGGTCACTCGTGCAACACGGTGGCCGGCAGCCTCTTGCACACATTGATCACCAAGAAAACCCCATAAAAACTCTCAAGTTTTGTCTGACGTCACAGCGGCCCGATGCTCAACAAGGTGGGCGTTGGGGCTGGATGGGCCAGGCTGTGATGGCAGGCAGGACGTGCGGCCTGAATAGATGTGGATAATGTGTGGGTCCTGTAGAACAGTGGTGCTCGTCTTCGGCTGACAACTAAGGGACCAGGATTGAATTCTTTTCAACTGGTGCCCTGTTCAACTGGGAGTAAATACTATTCTGTAGTTAGGCAACTGTTGTGGTTTGCATCCTGGAGAGGGTCAGCAGTGTGCATAGGGGGAACTCCATAAGCCTAAGTACAAGGTTTCTGTAGGATCTGGCTGGGTGTGGGGACTGACTGTGAGTGGAGTCATTTTTTGTTTTTTGTTTTTTGGTAGACAGAGGCATTAGGTGAAAGGATACGCGCCCAAACGTTTTCGTCATGCCTTGTGATTAAACCCGGGTCCCTCGATAGTGTGACGTCAACCTCGCATCTGCTGTGACGTCAGACAAATCTTAGCAGTTTTTATGGAGGTTTTGTGGAGATCAATGTGTGCAAGAGGCAGCAGGGCGCCGTGTTGCACGAGTCACCCACCAATCAGCAGCCAGCAGCGGGGCGGTGGGCGGGGCCTCGGGTGTACAGGAACTTCTCCGTCTTGGTTCTCATCAACCGTGCAATAAATATTTTGTCTACAGTAACTCCTATTAACATTATTATTTATGGGTGTGTGACTGTGTGAACTGACCATTGGTTGAAGAAATAACAGTCCAGTTGGAGAAGGTTAGAGACAGACAGAGAGACTGTACCCTTGCTCTCCCTCACACGCTGCTTCACCCAACCATGCAACATTTTGTGTTGTCCTGCAACACAAGTCCTCGGCCAAGGCGGCTCTGGCCGGGCACTCGTCCACAAGCCTCAGCCTCCTTACCACCATCCTGAACACATCTCCAGGTTCTCTTGAGCTGTTGTTGTGTTTACTCCACCAAGATGGTAAACAGAGGCAGAGGCAGAATTCCGCCTTGCGCACCTCAGTCTCCTCCTTACAACTTTGTGTTTAGAATTGTTGGTGAGACATTTGTACAGGTGTATTTACGTAAGTCATACTAAGCCAATGTAATGTAAGCCATACAATTTGCCCGTAGCGTTTGCCCGAAACGCTACGCGTACTGTAGTGGCTGTACAAGAATATAAGAACTCTTGTATATATCTAAAAAAAAAAAAAACTATGGTAGTTGGTGAGACATCATTATGGTAGTTGGTGAGACATCATTATGGTCGTTGGTGAGGAATTATTATGGTAGTTGGTGAGACATCATTATGGTCGTTGGTGAGGAATTATTATGGTAGTTGGTGAGACATCATTATGGTCGTTGGTGAGACATCATTATGGTAGTTGGTGAGACATCATTATGGTAGTTGGTGAGACATCATTATGGTAGTTGGTGAGACATCATTATGGTAGTTGTTGAGACATCATTATGGTCGTTAGTGGACATAATTATGGTAGTTGGTATGGCTTACATTTTACAACATGACGTCACCACATTTGTGAGTGTGACCTGATAAAGAAAATGTGCGTTTTTTATAATGGTTGTTATGGTCTCAATACCAAGTAAGAACTACATGAAATCTCTTTTGATACTCTGCTATATGAGAGTAATACTTAAGAACATAATTATAACTATACTAATATGCATATAACACTGCTAAGGTGTAATTAAAGAAACATGTACCTACAAGAAACTGGAATATTTACAGGGGTGAATCAGTGACGCTAGGATGATACACTGCACGCATTATCGGAACATCCCAAATATGATCATTCCCCCATGAGACGCTACGGTCTCTCCCCATATGAATTAACTTGCAATAACATTAGCAAAATATCTCATACAGGCACACTACAGCGTGCTACAATTAACTCAAACATATATATATTAGAAAACAAATGGATATAATGTTTAATTTCAAATAACTGAGGAAAGAATAATGAACATACATGTTAATCATGATAAATGTTAGAATCAAGTATCAGCATTCGTAATAGGGAAATAATTGTGGAGGAAAATTCCTTTACAATCTCGTTTTCTTTTAATGAATTTGTTAGTTCAAAATCTGCAGCAATGTTATCTGCATATTGTATTAAAGGTTAGAAAATGATGTCGTTATTTCCGACATGGGCTGAGGTATGTTGAGCTCTTTAAATGATATATGAATAATGGAACACTTGATATATTGGACTTGTACCCAAGATTGACCATGTAATGCATCAGTTATACAATGTTTGTTATGTAACTATAGCCTGAGCTTGTAAAAGCACCTTAATCAACTTTAGTGGTTAAGTGCTTAATAACACATTAATTTCTATAGCTGTTATCTTACCCTGTCAAAGTAGTAGAGATATAAATGTATGTGTATATATGTGTATGTGTGTGTATTTGTGTATGTATGTGCATACGTTTGTATATGTTTATATATGTATATATGTGTGCGTATTCAGGAATGTGGAAACTGGTCAGAATTGCCTTCACCTTTGTAAACGCACATTAATAACATTATGTAAAAAGACATATCGAACACTGTTTATGTAGGACAGACGTAAATCTGTGGATTTATGTATGTAGGTTAGCTTAGCATTTTATAAGCATTACAATCCCCTACTGTGGTTGATTGTTCAATAAATCGCTGAACCATATGTTTAACAGATCTCTAACCCTGTCCATGGAGGACAGAAGAAAAAATATATATGTTAGCATTATAAATGTGTGGCCACGTCTGTGGTAGAAAATAATAAAAAAAGAAAAAACTATCTCTCTTTCTCTCTCTCTCTCTCTCCCTCTCTCTCTCTCTCTCTCTCTCTCTCTCTCTCTCTCTCTCTCTCTCTCTCTCTCTCTCTCTCTCTCTGGAGACAGGACACTGTCTGCTGCGTCCTAATTATCCACCCGTCTCTCTCTCATTTTTGTTTCTATTGCTCTTATTTGTATTATTTCCCCTCTCCTTCACGTTTCTTTCTTCTCCTACTTCTTTTCTTTTCTTCCCTTCTCCCCTTTACTTCTCTTCTCACTTTCTCCTACTTACTTTCCTTTCGTCTTTTCCTTCCCTCCCATCTTCCACTTCTCTTCCTCTCCTTCGTACCCCACTTAGAAAATTACTTTTTTACGGTGAGGGGAATTTTCCAACAACCCAATCACCACCTGAGTGTGGCTTACTCAGGCTGCCAAGGGATACTAGACAGACTAAGAGTGCGGCATCGATTTTATGGCTCCGCGGGGTTGGGCCACAGAGCGTGTTCCATCCGGTGTTTGCTCGATCGTGGGAACGTCCAGATCAGACAGCAAATCAAACCAAAAGATTAAACGAATATTGATTTATACGGCGCCAGAGATCGTTTTGATCAAACATTTTAATCATTCTCATCATCAGTTTCGTATTCCACCTAATCTCTTCTCCTCTTGATCTCTTCTCTCTCTTTCTTCTCCCTCCTCCATCACCATCGTTTTTATCTGGTCATGTCCCCTGGGTCCCGCAAAGCAGCTTTTCTTGTTTTTTGCTTCTGGTCATATTGAGAGTATATTTAGCGTGAATATTTTGTTAGTTTTCGCCAGAGTAGCGGCCCTTGACCTGGAGGCCGAGTCTTGCAGACTCTCACTCACCCGCCAGAGTAGCGGCCAGGGAGGCAGGAGGAGTCCTACCTCATCCCTCACTCGCCAGAGTAGCGGCCAGGGAGGCAGGAGGAGTCCTACCTCATCCCTCACCCGCCAGAGTAGCGGCCAGGGAGGCAGGAGGAGTCCTACCTCATCCCTCACCCGCCAGAGTAGCGGCCAGGGAGGCAGGAGGAGTCCTACCTCATCCCTCACCCGCCAGAGTAGCGGCCAGGGAGGCAGGAGGAGTCCTACCTCATCCGTCACTCGCCAGAGTAGCGGCCGGGGAAGGGAGGGAGGAGTCCTACCTCATCCCTCACTCGCCAGAGTAGCGGCCAGGGAGGCAGGAGGAGTCCTACCTCATCCCTCACCCGCCAGAGTAGCGGCCAGGGAGGCAGGAGGAGTCCTACCTCATCCCTCACCCGCCAGAGTAGCGGCCAGGGAGGCAGGAGGAGTCCTACCTCATCCGTCACTCGCCAGAGTAGCGGCCGGGGAAGGGAGGGAGGAGTCCTACCTCATCCCTCACTCGCCAGAGTAGCGGCCAGGGAGGCAGGAGGAGTCCTACCTCATCCCTCACCCGCCAGAGTAGCGGCCAGGGAGGCAGGAGGAGTCCTACCTCATCCCTCACCCACCAGAGTAGCGGCCAGGGAGGCAGGAGTCCTACCTCATCCCTCACTCGCCAGAGTAGCGGCCAGGGAAGGGAGGGAGGGAGGTATGAGAACTCCTGCTGCCTCCCATAGTCCACCTGTTGCATACGAAATGTCGTTGCTGTAGCGGTCTTTATTGTTAATGGCATCATGGTTATTGAGTCTGCCGCTTTGTTCGTGCTATGGTTCATTATTCCTCTCTTTCTCTTTCCGACCTTCCCTCCGCCTCCTCCTTTTAACTATCTTTTCTCTTCCACGCCTATTTTTGCTTTCCTTCCCCTCTTCTTTCTCTTCTCCCTACCGTCTTCCCTCCCGCCCTCCCTTCCCATTGCGTTCTCAGTTACTCCCTATTTTTTCACTTTTCCTTTTGAGCCGGATATTCGCAAACCCTTTTTTCTTGACCTGTTCTTTGTTGCATGAGCCCCACTCTTTTGTACTGTGAACTGGGACTAGGAGAGAGACAGGGAGGGAGAGAGAGAGAGAGAGAGAGAGAGAGAGAAGAGAGAGAGAGAGAAGAGAGAGAGAGAGAAGAGAGAGAGAGAGAAGAGAGAGAGAGAGAAGAGAGAGAGAGAGAAGAGAGAGAGAGAGAAGAGAGAGAGAGAGAGAAGAGAGAGAGAGAGAAGAGAGAGAGAGAGAAGAGAGAGAGAGAGAGAGAGAGAGAGAGAGAGAGAGAGAGAGAGAGAGAGAGAGAGAGAGAGAGAGAGAGAGAGAGAGAGAGAGAGAAAATGACCATCTTAGCATTAATATCCGCCTCTTAGCATTAATAGACTAATTAATATCAGACGATCGCAGGTGGGATGAAGGGTAGGGAGGGAGGGAGGGAGGGAGGTGGTACAAGATTATAGAGAGGGAAGATGGGAGGGGACGATCATGGAGATGAGAGAGTGCTGATGATGGGAACACAAAACAGATAATGAGGATGGCAGCATCAGTGTTTTCAATGATAACAGATATAACGATGATTTACGATAATAATAATAATAATGATAATAATAATAATAATTAAAATAATAATGAGGAGAAAATCCACTAGGCCTTCCAGACGGCGCGAACCAACGACCATGCTATTGCAAGCCGCATGGCCTAGTGGATTTTCCCATTAATATATATATATATATATATATATATATATATATATATATATATATATATATATATATATATATATATATATATATATATATATAATATAATATATTATCACGTTAGTGTGATTTATGTGTGTTATAATAATAATAATAAACATACTGCTGTTAGACGGGTGAGAATAACAGAAGAACCATCAACAGAGCCCCCCCACTTAAAATCTCTTTTATTTGTTACTCTTAAGGCGTGTTTCCCAACTCCCCGTCCTAATGGTCAACATGAAAACGGTCGAGAAATTGAATGATTATTTAGGTACAATGGGGTCCAGAGGGCGCTCAACAGACTCCCCATCCATGCATTACCTGCTGTGGGAATTATGTAAATCGCTGGTGAAACAAACCCGCCGTGAAGGCAATACTCGCGGGTAAAACACAGCCCGGCCAGCTGTGCTCGTCGCACCAACGTACAGGGTGCTCCTCGCCTAGGTTATATAGCAATGTTGCAAATGAGTACTTAGTGAGTTCCTTACTTCGGTTCCTGCAATGTTATATAAGAACATATTGCCTTCCTCGAATAGGTTATAACAATGTTGCAAATGAGTACATAGTGACTTCCTTACATCGGGTACTGCAATGTTATATAAGAACATACATTGGATGCCTCGTCTAGGTTATAGCAATAGTGAAAATGGGAACATATTGGCTTCCTCGCAACACTTATTTCAATATTGAATTCTTCGAGTGAACCATTGCAAGCCATCGTCCAGCATCAACGTAAGGGGTCTTACTTAAGGTGTCTAATGTCTCCATAAAAGCAACTCCTTGTCACATTACCATTAATGCTCCGTCGAAGCCTTTATGGACAATGCTCATGACTAAAATCCACTTGGTGGTTTGTCAGTACGATATTGTGGGAGGCCTGGATAATCCTTCAGAGACGGCTATAAGCCTTAAGCCCAACACCAATCCAAACCTTTCTGTGGTTATTTAGGCAAATATAGTCTTCATTATATCCTATCAGTCGAAGGATTTCAATAATGATTAAAATTTAAAAAGTAATTTATCGGATAAACTTATGAAGGACCAGTAAGAGATTGATTTAACGAGGGTGGCTTTAGGGTTAATGCCCTCAGTGTGGGTTTTCACTCTTAAAGGTATTATATACCTTCTATTTATTAAACAACGTCCCATATATATTATTGATCAAGGCTGAGATGATCTTCCGTCCGTTAGACAGCAATATTTACCGTATTGATGGTATTTAGTCAACAGTGCGACTCGTTGGCGCCAAAAGTGTTGCTGAACCTTTGGTTCTTGACGGGAATAAGGGTTCCCGGTATGTAACTTTATATATATATATATATATATATATATATATATATATATATATATATATATATATATATATGTATATATATATATGTCGTACCTAGTAGCCAGAACGCACTATTCAGCCTACTATGCAAGGCCCGATTTGCCTAATAAGCCAAGTTTTCATGAATTAATTGTTTTTCGACTACCTAACCTACCTAACCTAACCTAACCTAACTTTTTCGGCTACCTAACCAAACCTAACCTATAAAGATAGGTTAGGTAGGGTTGGTTAGGTTCGGTCATATATCTACGTTAATTTTAACTCCAATAAAAAAAAATTGACCTCATACATAATGAAATGGGTAGCTTTATCATTTCATAAGAAAAAAATTAGAAAAAATATATTAATTCAGGAAAACTTGGCTTATTAGGCAAATCGGGCCTTGAATAGTAGGCCAAAAAGTGAGTTCTGGCTACTAGGTACGACATATATATATATACATATATATATATATATATATATATATATATATATATATATATATATATATATATATATATATATATATATACATATATATATATATATGTATATATATATATATATGTATATATATATGTATATATATATATATATATATATATATATATTTGTTGAGAGTATCTTATATAATAATAACTTATTTATATATTATTTAAAAATTATATTACATTTAAAACATAATGGAGTCGTTGGAGGTGAAGAAATGTAAAATATATAAAGCACTAATACGCAGAGCCCACTACAATAGCCTCTGCTGAAAGCCACTGATGTAAGTAACACTCGTCCTTTGATGTATACTGCAATCAGCCACTGATGTCAGTCACCCTCGCCCATTGATGTATGCTACAATCAGCCATTGATGTCAGTCCCAGGCAGCTAACCTGTCCTCACATTACTAGTACAATATATGGGACCAAATGTTCACAGCTCTAAGTGAATCTCTCGCTCGTTTATTCGAGCTCTTGGTCTTTTTTGTAGCATAAAGTATATTAGTTTAGGTTTAGATAAATTAAATATGAATCTATTAAAATACCTAGATTATAATTTTCATGGGAAGTCGCATTTGTTTATAAATTAGTACAAAAATGTTCTATACAGCAATTTTTTTGTTCGTAGGGTGTAAAGTGAGGACGGGTTGGGAGGAGGGCGAGAACGTGCCCTGGCGAAGCACACGCCGGAGCCCCGTCAGTAGCACAAGCCATGTTGAGCCGTATCCTGCCACATACAACAATGCAACACCCTACAAAAAGAGGAACTGTTGCAGCATCCGTTGTGCCAGCAACTGAGCAATTGAAAGCGACGGGTCGCAAAAAACCCTCGCAAAACCGTCGGTGGTTGAATGGCCGGGGAGGTGTAAGGGAGCAGGCTTGGCACATGTTGCTGGTCGCCCCAAGGCTGGAGTGACCGTTGCTTCGTGCACGTGCAAAACCTCCCCCTTCCCACACACCCCATAAGAACTCCGCCGATTTCTACCGTTGCAATTTTTTACCCCCTGCAATACTGCGTGGTCAGATCTCCCGCGCCCATAAAAATAAGCCCGTCCCACTGGTTTTCGCAGCGCTTCGGACACGCGGTGCGAGCGCCCGGTAATATCCGAACCATGGTGAGCGAACCCTTGTGTACCTTTGTGCGAAACTTCCCCCCCTGCAGGTAACCAAGGCTTCTGTCGCGCTCTTCCATCATAGTTAAGCTTGTCATCACCTCCTTCGTCAGAAACCTTCGTGGTCATCATCGTCAGTGGTGCCCTTTTCTTCCCCTTCCCATCCATCCCCCTTCCATTCCTCGCCTCATAAATACCTTCATCATCATAGATTTATATCTGGACTATTCACCTTAGAGGGAGTCCTCCTGAGACCAGCTCAAGAAGCTGGCCTTCACTCTGCTCCCGGCAGCAAGTCCTGTGTGTTAGGCTTAGAGAGCACTCGTGATTCACCTCAAGGAAGCGGTCGCTCACCTGCTCAAAGGAATTATAATATATTATATGAACGCCAAAACGAGAGACACAGCTTAGGTTTGGGTTTACAGAGCAAGACGTGTAGAGCGGTAGACACTTGGGGCTCATACATTCTTAAAAACACGAGCGCTTGGTATACATTTATTAAATGTATAAATATTCAGGAATACTTCAGAATTTATTCAATGAGAAGAATATATTAAAACACTATTTAGACCACTAATGGTGGTAGTTTGTGTAGCAGTGATATCAGTAATATTTGTATTATTATTAGTTATAGAGGTGTAATAGTGGTGGGAATAGCAGCAGCCATGGTAATAGTAGTAGTATTGGTAACAGTAGTGATGATATAAACACCAATACTGAGGACAGTAATAATTGTCAAACAGTAGCAGGGGGCGGCTTGAGGTGGACCCTTTATGATCAACCAAGACCCTTGGCACCCACCCACAGTCTGGGACTGCTGGAACCACTTGTCGTAAACTGTGACCACCTTCAACCAGACGAGATCTCGTACCTTTTAGGACTCTTAAGACTCAAGGAATCACTGAAAACTCCTGGTACTTCTTGGCATTACTTGAAATAATTTGAGCCTTAATACGACAGTAAAACAACGAGAGCACAAAAGAACACCTCGTAGTACTCCCTGGACCAATAAGGGTTATCTTATAGGACTGTTGGAATCTTTCATAAACCAGGAGCTACATAAACCTCTGCTACCTCTGGGAACACTAGCAACTCTGGAGTCACACGGAACATCTGTGACCCCTAAATACCAAGGATTATTTGGAACATCAAGGGTCATCTGGAGCAACATTAAAGCCATTAAGGCCCGAGGAATCATTAAAACTCCTGCAACCCTCAAGAACCCCCGAGACCGCCTGATTATTTGGTAGCAACTATGGTCCCTGAGTCTCGGCGAGTCGACCGGATGTTGGCCGCGAGATGGAATGTGCGCCCGGTATTATACCGGTGGGTGAAGGCTGTGAGACAAGGCGTTGGTGCTCCTGGTAATGAGGTGGGCACCAACAGCAGCTGTAGTATCAGTTACTGTGGTGATGGTGCATGTGAGAGCAAGTACCTTCCCAGACGAGCGAGGCGTCCATGGGTCACCAGCACACGTCCAGGACCTTCCATTGATTAACAACATTCCAAAGTCCTTCAGCTACACCTAAAAGAATGGCCTCATTCTCTAATTACATTTTTTTTGTCCGACATTCTTGCTAGCAACCCTTCCCGTCCAGGATATTAATCTTGATTCCCATCCTTTCATCTCACATACTTTCTCACTCGTCTCTCTCTCTCTCTCTCTCTCTCTCTCTCTCTCTCTCTCTCTCTCTCTCTCTCTCTCTCTCTCTCTCTCTCTCTCTCTCTCTCTCTCTCTCTCTCTCTCTCTCTCTCTCTCTTTTCCTCCTCCTCTCCTTCTTCACCTTTCATCCCTACCACAGTCCCAATGGTGTAATGATAAAACCATAAATGATAAAACCTTGCGAAGCGCTAGGCGCTTCGCAAGCGCTTTGGTCTGGGTTCATATCCTGGCCGGGGAGGATTGACTGGGCGCGAATCCTTAACTGTAGCCTCTGTTCACCTAGCAGTAAATGGGTACCTGGTTGTTAAACAATACAGCGGGTCGTATTCTGGAGAAAATTAGGATTAAGGACTTGCTCGAAACGCTATGCGTACTAGTGGCTTTACAAGAATATAACAACTCTTATATATATAAATAAATACAAAATAAAAAAATAAATATCTCTTCCTGTTCCTCCTACCCCTCCACCCCTTCCTTCCTTCCTCTCAGACCCTTCGGAGCCTCATAAAAACTCAACCCACCGTTGCAAAACCAAGGCTTCAAGATTGGCAATTGAACGAATGGCAAAAAACTCCTTTTGCGGCAGCACGGTCCTTCTTGTTGGCCCTGTATTGCAAAAACCAGACGGTGCTGGAGGAGGGGGACCCGAGGCGCGCCGGTTTAGCTAGATGGAGACCCTTCTTCAGACTTAAAGGGCTGAACGGGCACCCTTCTTCAGACTTAATGGGAAAGTTAGCGTCTAGGAAGTTTACAAATGTGCTTCAGGAAGAGCAAAAGGTGGCCCGTCTAGGAGCAGGCGAGGATGTAGGCAAATATTGACACTTCGTGTAAATCATTAGTTAATATTTGATCTTCGTCAGGATACTGATGTATATATTGTCCCGACAACTGGGTAGGTAGTAGAGGGGTTGTAGGGGTGAGGGAGGGAAGGGGGAGGGGGATAGGAGGAAGTGAGGGAGGGGGAGGAGGAGAGGGAATGAGGGGGTGAGGGAGTTGAGGAGGGAGTGAGGGAGGGGAAGGTGTGAGATAGGGAGGGGAGGGGGGGAACAGGAATGATGGAAGGGAGGGGGAACAGGAGTGAGGGAAGGGAGGGGGAACAGGAGTGAGGGAAGGGAGGGGGTGACATAGGGCAGGGGGAGAGGGAGGGGAGATGGATGAGGGATGCTGAATGAAAACGGTACCCTCTCAGGTGTGGTTCTCTCAGGTGGAATCCCTCCCTCCCTCTCACCCTCCCCCCCCCCCTCCCTGCCCCACTACCTTTCTATTGCCTTCCCTCCTCCCCTGCCACACCATTAGGCGATGATAAATTACCTTTGCATTGACCATCTGGGCCCGAATGTGAATAGAAGCAAAGGAATAAAAACACAATCATTTTACGATCTGGCTGTGTGTTTCAGTGAATGGCGGCGCCCGTGAAGCCCGTCCCATTGGTGAACACCCAGCCCTGCCTCCCTCCCTCCCTCCCCATGGGGCTGGTTCACCACCCTGGGCACTGTGCACCTCTCCCTGGGGAGTTTAAACTTCACCCTGGGGGCTGTACACCTCGCTATATTCTAATTTCATTTCAAGAAATTTTTTTTATTCTGTAACTCAACCTCTCTCTCTCCCGAACACCTCCATCCTACCAAAACTTCCTCTCTCCATCTCTGTCCCTCCATCCCTCCCTCCATTTCACTCCCTGGTTCCCCTCCCATCTAACATTTCAAGTCGTATATTACTCATAAAACCTGCTCACAAAATGTCAATACATTATGAGGTGTTGGCCAGAGACCCGGCGAGGAATGTGGTGTGATCAACGCTCTCAATATGTTGCCATATTGTTTTGTTTTCTTGGCGGTCTGTTGCATGTTAGCTGTTCCTTAATGCGGTCACAACTGGCATCTTCCATGAGAGAGAGAGAGAGAGAGAGAGAGAGAGAGAGAGAGAGAGAGAGAGAGAGAGAGAGAGAGAGAGAGAGAGAGAGAGAGAGAGGGAGAGAGGGAGGGAGGGAGGGGGGGGTGTAGTGGGGGATAAGATAGGGGTCGAGGGAGGAGGAGGGCCACAAAAAGCAGTATTGCACTGACGTTTCCTCTCGCCAAGTTGCCAACCTTGAGCAAAAACTCCCTGCTGACCCTAACCAGCGAGACTGTTGTGCTGCTGCTGCCGTTGTTTCTGGTGCTGCTGTTGATGCTGCTGCTGTTGCTGCTGCTGCTGTTGTTTCTGGTGCTGCCGTTGTTTCTGGTGCTGCTGTTGATGCTGCTGCTGTTGCTGCTGCTGCTGTTGTTTCTGGTGCTGCCGTTGTTTCTGGTGCTGCTGTTGCTGCTGCTGCTGTTGCTGCTGCTGCTGTTGCTGCTGCTGCTGTTGTTTCTGGTGCTGCCGTTGTTTCTGGTGCTGCTGTTGCTGCTGCTGCTGTTGTTTCTGGTGCTGCCGTTGTTTCTGGTGCTGCTGTTGCCGTTGTTGCTGCTGTTGCCGTTGTTGCTGGTGCTGCTGTTGTTGTTGTTGCTGCTGCTGCCGTTGTTGCTGGTGCTGCCGTTGTTGCTGGTGCTGCCGTTGTTGCAGGTGCTGCCGTTGTTGCTGTTGCTGGTGCTGCCGTTGTTGCTGGTGCTGCCGTTGTTGGTGCTGCCGTTGTTGCTGGTGCTGCTGTTTTTGCTGGTGCTGCCGTTGTTGGTGCTGCTGCCGTTGTTGCTGCTGCTGTTGCTGGTGGTGCAGTTGTTACTGGTGGTGCTGTTGCTGTTGACGGTGCTACTGCTCCGTGCGGTTGCTCTTTTTGTCATTCCTACTGTCCCCATCGTGAGCACCTGTCCACGGTACAGGTGTAGGGTGGTGGACGGTGCAGGTGTAGGGTGGTGGACGGTGCAGGTGTAGGGTGGTGGACGGTGCAGGTGTAGGGTGGTGGACGGTACAGGTGTAGGGTGGTGGACGGTGCAGGTGTAGGGAGGTGGACGGTGCAGGTGTAGGGTGGTGGACGGTGCAGGTGTAGGGTGGTGGACGGTGCAGGTGTAGGGAGGTGGACGGTGCAGGTGTAGGGTGGTGGACGGTGCTGGTGTAGGGTGGTGGACGGTGCTGGTGTAGGGTGGTGGACGGTGCAGGTGTAGGGAGGTGGACGGTGCTGGTGTAGGGTGGTGGACGGTGCAGGTGTAGGGTGGTGGACGGTGCAGGTGTAGGGTGGTGGACGGTGCAGGTGTAGGGAGGTGGACGGTGCAGGTGTAGGGTGGTGGACGGTGCTGGTGTAGGGTGGTGGACGGTGCAGGTGTAGGGAGGTGGACGGTGCAGGTGTAGGGAGGTGGACGGTGCAGGTGTAGGGTGGTGGACGGTACAGGTGTAGGGAGGTGGACGGTGCAGGTGTAGGGTGGTGGACGGTGCAGGTGTAGGGTGGTGGACGGTGCAGGTGTAGGGTGGTGGACGGTGCAGGTGTAGGGAGGTGGACGGTGCAGGTGTAGGGTGGTGGACGGTGCTGGTGTAGGGTGGTGGACGGTGCAGGTGTAGGGAGGTGGACGGTGCAGGTGTAGGGAGGTGGACGGTGCAGGTGTAGGGTGGTGGACGGTGCAGGTGTAGGGTGGTGGACGGTGCAGGTGTAGGGAGGTGGACGGTGCAGGTGTAGGGTGGTGGACGGTGCTGGTGTAGGGTGGTGGACGGTGCAGGTGTAGGGTGGTGGACGGTGCAGGTGTAGGGTGGTGGACGGTGCAGGTGTAGGGTGGTGGACGGTGCAGGTGTAGGGAGGTGGACGGTGCAGGTGTAGGGTGGTGGACGGTGCTGGTGTAGGGTGGTGGACGGTGCAGGAGTAGGGTGGTGGACGGTGCTGGTGTAGGGTGGTGGACGGTGCAGGTGTAGGGAGGTGGACGGTGCAGGTGTAGGGTGGTGGACGGTGCTGGTGTAGGGTGGTGGACGGTGCAGGTGTAGGGAGGTGGACGGTGCAGGTGTAGGGAGGTGGACGGTGCAGGTGTAGGGTGGTGGACGGTGCAGGTGTAGGGTGATGGACGGTGCAGGTGTAGGGTGGTGGACGGTGCTGGTGTAGGGTGGTGGACGGTGCAGGTGTAGGGTGGTGGACAGTGCTGGTGTAGGGTGGTGGACGGTGCAGGTGTAGGGTGGTGGACGGTGCTGGTGTAGGGTGGTGGACGGTGCAGGTGTAGGGTGGTGGACGGTGCAGGTGTAGGGTGGTGGACGGTGCAGGTGTAGGGTGGTGGACGGTGCAGGTGTAGGGTGGTGGACGGTGCAGGTGTAGGGTGGTGGACGGTGCAGGTGTAGGGTGGTGGACGGTGCAGGTGTAGGGTGGTGGACGGTGCAGGTGTAGGGTGATGGACGGTGCAGGTGTAGGGTGGTGGACGGTGCTGGTGTAGGGTGGTGGACGGTGCAGGTGTAGGGTGGTGGACAGTGCTGGTGTAGGGTGGTGGACGGTGCAGGTGTAGGGTGGTGGACGGTGCTGGTGTAGGGTGGTGGACGGTGCAGGTGTAGGGTGGTGGACGGTGCAGGTGTAGGGTGGTGGACGGTGCAGGTGTAGGGTGGTGGACGGTGCAGGTGTAGGGTGGTGGACGGTGCAGGTGTAGGGAGGTGGACGGTGCAGGTGTAGGGTGGTGGACGGTGCAGGTGTAGGGTGGTGGACGGTGCAGGTGTAGGGTGGTGGACGGTGCTGGTGTAGGGTGGTGGACGGTGCAGGTGTAGGGTGGTGGACGGTGCTGGTGTAGGGTGGTGGACGGTGCAGGTGTAGGGAGGTGGACGGTGCAGGTGTAGGGTGGTGGACGGTGCTGGTGTAGGGTGGTGGACGGTGCAGGTGTAGGGAGGTGGACGGTGCAGGTGTAGGGAGGTGGACGGTGCAGGTGTAGGGTGGTGGACGGTGCAGGTGTAGGGTGATGGACGGTGCAGGTGTAGGGTGGTGGACGGTGCTGGTGTAGGGTGGTGGACGGTGCAGGTGTAGGGTGGTGGACAGTGCTGGTGTAGGGTGGTGGACGGTGCAGGTGTAGGGTGGTGGACGGTGCTGGTGTAGGGTGGTGGACGGTGCAGGTGTAGGGTGGTGGACGGTGCAGGTGTAGGGTGGTGGACGGTGCAGGTGTAGGGTGGTGGACGGTGCAGGTGTAGGGTGGTGGACGGTGCAGGTGTAGGGTGGTGGACGGTGCAGGTGTAGGGTGGTGGACGGTGCAGGTGTAGGGTGGTGGACGGTGCAGGTGTAGGGTGGTGGACGGTGCAGGTGTAGGGTGGTGGACGGTGCAGGTGTAGGGTGGTGGACGGTGCAGGTGTAGGGTGGTGGACGGTGCAGGTGTAGGGTGGTGGACGGTGCAGGTGTAGGGTGGTGGACGGTGCTGGTGTAGGGTGGTGGACGGTGCAGGTGTAGGGTGGTGGACGGTGCAGGTGTAGGGTGGTGGACGGTGCTGGTGTTCCAGCCTCCCTCAAGTAGCATAATCATAATCCTTAATTGAACACCTAGAGAACTTTAAGTAAGAAACTCCTTAAAATAAGATATAAAACCCATAAGCTATGAGCTCTCGCCTCAGCCCCAGACTGACGCATCCAGGTCGCAGGAAAGGTTCGAACAGCCGTAATTAAATAGTTTGAGACCGTTCCTGAAGGATGCTGCGGGAGAGCCCCGCCGGGCGGCGATCATGACGGATGAACGTGAAATGATCAAGGCGGGACAAAATAGTTTGCATATATATAAAAGCGTCAGGAAGGCAAAGGAGTCGTAGAAGTGAGAGAGCGGCGGCGGTTTCCCAGCCCGTCGCCCTCCGCAGCAGCCCTCAGCCAGAGCATATAAATTTATCTTCATTTCTACGGATGGCAGCTACCTGTGTCTGGGGGGTAGGGAAAAAAGAGCCTCTGGTCTTCGCTCGCGATCGCTCAGCCTCGTTGCCTGCCCCTTGACCGCGGACGAAACTATTCGAGAAAGCTGTGAAAAGAAAGAGTGATTTGTACAGCCCAGTTTCTTCAGTATTCATTTGCAAGAACTAAAAAAATTGCAAGGGTAAAGATTTCCTTCTCTTGCTTATCTCGTCCGGTAGCGGACGGTCACGACTGTCGAGATTTTTTTAATTTTTCTATTCTTCAACTGTGAATGGGTGAACCAGGTGGAGCCGCACCGCCGCCGCCGCCCCGGGCAGTCACCAGTAATTATGTGCCCAAGTGAAGCTGTATGTTCACCACTACACTACACCACTGTTACTACACCACTACACTACACCACCCTTACTACCCCACTACACCGCCACCACCCTTACTGCACCACTACACCGCCACCACCCTTACTACACGACGTCAACCTCCACTACACCGCCACCACCCTTACTACAGCACTACACTACACCACTACACCGCCACCACCCTTACTACACGACTACAACCTCCACTACACCGCCACCACCCTTACTACACCACTACACTACACCACTACACCGCCACCACCCTTACTACACCTCCGCCACCCTTACTACACCACTACACCGCTAACACCCTTACTACACGTCTACAACCTCCACTACACCGCTATCACACTTACTACACGACTACAACCTCCACCAAACCGCTTCTACAGTGTAGTGGCCAAGAAGGATCCACCAGTCAGACAGATCCCTCGCCACACTGTTACTACCATTAATACAGCTATTAGTCCTACATGACCACTACCTAGAAATCCATCAATATAATAGAGAAGACAGGCGATAAAAACCTAAACATTTCCTTTCATCCTATTCCTTTGTTCACCTAGCAATATATAAAATAACCGGGAGTGAGGGGTACTTGTCGGTTGCATCGTGGCAAGGTGGGTCGGTACCTAGAGGACACCTAGAATGTCTGACAGGTTTCCTTACCCCGACAATGGGGCCGCCTTAATACAACCTGTGTTTATCTCTACCGCCGTCTTCATATATTACCTTGACGTGACCGACAAAATACCTGAAGTAAACATAATACAATACTAAACAGAAGCAAATATTCCTCAGAACTAAACAGAAGCAAAAATTGTTCAGAACAATTATTGCAAAAGTTTGGTGGAGTAAACACAACAACAGCTCAAGAGAACCTGGAGATGTGTTCAGGATGGTGGTAAGGAGACTGAGGCTTGTGGACGAGTGCCCGGCCAGAGCCGCCTTGGCCGAGGACTTGTGTTGCAAGACAACACAAAATGTTGCATGGTTGGGTGAAGCAGCGTGTGAGGGAGAGCAAGGGTACAGTCTTTCTGTCTCTAACCTTCTCCAACTGGACTGTTATTTCTTCAACCAATGGTCAGTCCACACAGTCACACACCCATAAATAATAATGTTAATAGGAATTACTGTAGACAAAATATTTATTGCACGGTTGATGAGAACCAAGACGGAGAAGTTCCTGTACACCCGAGGCCCCGCCCACCGCCCCGCTGCTGGCTGCTGATTGGTGGGTGACTCGTGCAACACGGCGCCCTGCTGCCTCTTGCACACATTGATCTCCCCAAAACCTCCATAAAAACTGCTAAGATTTGTCTGACGTCACAGCAGATGTGAGGTTGAAGTCACAATATCATGGGACCCGGGCTTATTCACAGGGCAGGACGGTAACGTTTTAAGCGTGTATCCTTTCACCTAATGCCTCTGTCCACCTCACAATAAAATAATGACTTTACTCAATGTCAGTCCCCACACCCAGCCAGACCCTACAGAAACCCTGTATTTAGGCTCATCGAGTTCCCCCTATGCACCCTGCTGACCATCTCCTGGATGCAACCCACAACAGTTGCCTAACTCCAGAGTACGTATTTACTGGCAGTTGAACAGAGGCACCAGACGAAAGGCATTCAACCCTGGTACCTCGATTGTGAGCCGAGGACGAGGACCACTGTGCTACAGGACCCACCCTGCCCCATCACCTATTCAGGCCGCACGTCGTGCCTGCCACCACAGCCTGGCCCATCCAGCCCCAACGCCCACCTTGTTGAGCATCGGGCCGCTGTGACGTCAGACAAAACTTGAGAGTTTTTATGGGGTTTTCTTGGTGATCAATGTGTGCAAGAGGCTGCCGGCCACCGTGTTGCACGAGTGACCCACCAATCACAAACCAGCACTAGACCAGTGGGCGGGGCCTAACGGAGTGGAAGCCAGGGTTAAGGAACAAACAAGACGTCAGTTATGCGGTAGTATGAGGTTGAAGGTGGTGTGTGTCCTCCCTACACCAGCCATCTCCACCACATCCAAGCTTCACTCTCATCCATAACTTGCTTATCCTCTTTGTTTACATAACTGCAACATTAAAGTTCACCCAACACTCAATATTTGTGTACCTATTTGTTGGACCATCGTGCACTACCACACTTTTTTTTTTATTAATACATGAGATGCATCTGCATTAGTGCAGCTACCCTAGACTATATGAAGTGGAGTACAGTGTGTCAAAAAAGCTAATTATGCGATGCTAAAGAATCCCCATCACACAGGATGGTTAGTCATACAGAGGCATGTGATGGGCAGTCTGCACTGGCAGACTCCAAAAGCATTTTGAGGATATCATCAACACAAGATTGAATAAGGTAGCAGTGGTAATAAAAGTCCCCATCTCGCAGGATGGTTAGTTTCCCGGAACACTTATGACAAACTCTACGGTCCGCCGTTGTCGGATTCCGTCAACACGATATGAGTTCCTCAACCTCAACATGATATGAGCAAGTTAAAACCATAATAACCACAGTAATAAACAGTGAACATAAGTCTGGCTGTGGATGGTGTTATGTCCTCGGGAGACCTGATCCAACTTTGTCTCCCAACAGACAGGGCCGGTCTATAGGTTCATCCAGTGCCTGCCAGGAACCCAGATTGTTCAGTTCTTGCAGTTTGTTTTTGAAAAAATACAATGGTGGGTCTCTCAGACAACGTACTGCACCTCTCTAACCTTTTATATTAGGGTTAGCATCTACGTGAGACCGGGTTAAAGGAAAGGATCAGTCCGGGCCAGACATGAGGGAAAGCGTGGCCAGTATTGTAGAGAGGCAGTGTGGCATACCTAGACACGGTGAGGCATAGCTAGAGACACGACGAGGCAGGGATAGATGCATGGTGAGGCATAATGAGAGTCAAAATGAGGTAGGTCAACAGTCATGGCGAGGAAGGAATCGAAGCATGGTGGGACTGCACTGGAGACACGGTGAGGTAGAGCTAGAAGCATGGTGAGACAAGACTGGAGACAGCCAGGAGTAGAGAGAGGATAGCTGAGGGCCGCTGATCCAGCAACGGTCACTACTGCACACCTCCAGGCCCCGCCCACTGGCCCGCTGCTGCCTGCTGATTGGTGGCTCACTTGTGCAACACGCTACCCCTTGCCTCTTGCACACATTGATCTCGCCAAAACCTCCATAAAAACTGCTAAGATTTGTTTGACGTCACAGGAGATGCTGCTGGCGGAGAGACGCCAGCTGAAGCCAGACTCGCTCAGGATTTATATAACACAACTGTCAACAACTTAACAACAACGATGGATTCCTTTGTCTTTCTTTATCAAAGACACCTTGAGATGTGTTTCACTTCATACATCTGTCCACTCTATTAATGGGTCATCGCTGGTCATTTCCAAATAATGTGTTCAATATTCCTGCCCACATATCAGTATGAGCTTGTACGTAGACACACGTGTCTGCCCCCAGCTGCCCATGTATCACTTCTCATGAATCCTCAACAGCTGACGTACTCCTTAACAAGTAGTTGCTGATTATTTCTCCTCAATTCATGGTTTGTACCTAATTAGAACCAACACACAACTTATGGAAAATATGCCCAAAATCCGGGCCTAGGTAGCATGAACTGTTGCAGTGTTGTTACGCGTTGGTTGCTACCACCGACTGAGCCACAGAGGGAGCAGCAGTGCAATACGAACTGAAGATGAAGACGTCAAAGACCCAGGACGGTACTGGATGCACTGTTGCAGCGTTATTGCAAACTGGTTGCTAGGAGCTTTCTTCTCATCGCCACGCCCTTTGCTTCAACAAAGACTGGATTGGTGGGTCACTTGTGCAACTCACTACACACGAGAGAGAGATAGAGAATTGAAAAAGAGAAAGAGATGTAGGGAGGCAGAGTATGGAAGCAAAGGAACTAGAAGAGATGAATAAAAAAAGAGTTAAGAAGGGTGCGACCGACGAGAGAGAGAGAGAGAGCAGCGACAGCATGCTAGGCTTAACCTTCCTCACTGTTGCAGAAATTGACGACCTGAAAACGACATAAAAACTGGCCATCTTTGCTCTGACGTCACACACCCCAAGACCGGTTGCCAGCTCTTGGATTTCCTGCGGATTTGTTGCTTGTTGTTTACTGTGGTCGGTGCTTGTAATGCTTGACTGAACTTTGTGACGACTGACTCGCTGACTGGCTATCTCCTCAAGTAAGAAGGCAACTAACTAGCTGACTGACATGACTGTCTAGCTGTGTGGGGAGTTGGGTGTCTGTCTGAACAGCAACAAGGTCATTAGGTACTAACTGTATGAGAGACAACTTGTCACCATACTGAGGTCTCACCAATTATACTGAGACCTTAACAACCATCATGAAACCACACAAAGTTTCTTTATCAGGTCACACCCACAAAATTAGTGACGTCATACAATAAAAAGTGGACATACTAACTGCAAAAATGATGTCTCACGAACTACCATAATGATGTCTCACCAACTACCATAACACTGTCTCGCCAACTACCATAATAATGTCTCACCAACTACCATAATGATGTCTCACCAACTACCATAATAATGTCTCACCAATTACTATAATGATGTCTCACCAACTACCATAATGATGTCTCACCAACTACCATAATGATGTCTCACCAACTACTATTATTATATTCCCAACTTCCATAAGGATGTCTACAATTATCAGAATGATGTGCCACCAGCTACCAAAACCAGAGAAAGAGAGAGGGAGAGGAAAGACGGTGTGACAGTGGAAGTATAGATGGGAAAGGAGGGAGGAAAGGCGAGGACTGCCTCCAAAGAACAAAGCTATGCTGACACTAAGACCGTTAACTCTATTCTGAATCCTAGTTTTCTGAAAAACAAAACAAAAAGTATTTTTTCTATCCAAATTGACTCTACACATTTTCTAGCTTTCTATCAAACATACACAAATTGTTATTACGTTAAGAAGAAAGAGTTGGAATTATAAACACAATGTTGTGAGGAGGAGACTGAGGTGGGCAAGGCGGAATTCTGCCTCCGCCTCTATTTACCATCTTGGTGGAGTAAACACAACAACGGTTCAAGAGAACCTGGAGAACAGATGCACCCGTTACAAGAAATTCAACCCTGGTCCCTCGATTGTGAGTTGAGGACGACGACCACTGTGCTACCGGACCCACCCTGCACCCACACCTATTCAGGCCGCACGTCCTGCCTGCCACCACAGCCTGGCCCATCCAGCCCCAACGCCCACCTTGTTGAGCATCGGGCCGCTGTGACGTCAGACAAAACTTGAGAGTTTTTATGGGGTTTTCTTGGTGATCAATGTGTGCAAGAGGCTGCCGGCCACCGTGTTGCACGAGTGACCCACCAATCACAAACCAGCACTAGACCAGTGGGCGGGGCCTAACGGAGTGGAAGCCAGGGTTAAGGAACAAACAAGACGTCAGTTATGCGGTAGTATGAGGTTGAAGGTGGTGTGTGTCCTCCCTACACCAGCCATCTCCACCACATCCAAGCTTCACTCTCACCCATAACTTGCTTATCCTCTTTGTTTACATAACTGGAACATTAAACTTCACCCAACACTCAATATTTGAGTACCTATTTGTAGGACCATCGTGCATTACCACACGTTTCCCGGAACACTTCTGGCAAACTCTACGGTCCGCCGTTGCCAGATTCCATCAACAGGATATGAGCTTCTCAACCACCAGCAAGTTAAAACCATCATAACGACAATAATAAACAGTGAACATAATTCTGGCTGTGGATGGTGTTGTGTCCTCGGGAGACCTGATCCAACATTATCTCCCAACAGAGAGGGCCGGTCTTTAGGTACGTCCAGTGACTGCCTGGAACCCAGATTGTTTGCTATAGAACTGGCACACTAGCTTTTTTTTTTTTTTTTTTCCTGCAGGGATATTTCTGCGCGGGCTCTACGCCTCTGGCTGGCCCACTAAGTGTTGTTTGTTTCTGTTTTACTTGGGCGGTATATGAGTACTTATGACTCGTATGGACGCTTTAGTTAGATTTGGTCCCATGTGTTTAACAACTTCTTCTGCTCTGTTGAATCTAGGTTGAAATCTTAATGGGTTTGTAACTCTACACTGTGTTAGATAATGTTCCATTGGTCTGTCGGGCATTTCTCCACAGCGCTGACATTTCCTCTCATCTTTCGGAACCTATAAACCTATTTCCTATGCACTTGGGTATCCAAGCCTGATGCGAGGTAAGTGTACTTCTGTTATTCTACTGCTCTCTTTCATCAAACGAAATTTTACTAACCAGTATGAATTGCATACTGGTTAGTAACAATGTTAGGATGGGGTTAAATAGCTAGGATGAGGCCGAATCAGACATGATAGAACTTTGGGCAGAAGCACAAAACGACAAGGATCGAAGCATGGTGATGCAGATCTGGTGACAGGGTGAGGTGAGGATAAGTCTTGGTGAAGTGAGGATAGACGCTTGGAGAGGCAAGGCAAGAGGTATGTTGATGGATGGTGAGGCAGGGCTAATTACGCGGTAAGAGGTATGGTGAACCGAGGTTAAAGGCATAGCGAGGTTGATGTATTAGTATGGTGATGCAAGCCTAGATCCCTAGGTTTGCCTCACCATAATAATACATCAATCTCGCTGTGCCTTTAATCTCTGGTCACCATACCTCTTACCTCGTAAATAGTGAGACAGGTCAAGAGGCATCGAAAGGCAGGGAGTGGAAGCATGGTCATGCAGGGGTAGAAGCATGGAGAGACAACACTGGAGACACAGTGAGGTAGAGCTAGAAGCATGGTGAGACAACACTGGAGACATCCAGGAGTAGAGAGAGGATAGCTGAGGTCCGCTGATCCAGCAACGGTCACTACTGCACACCTCCAGGCCCCGCCCACTGGCCCGCTGCTGCCTGCTGATTGGTGGCTCACTTGTGCAACACGCCACCCCTTGCCTCTTGCACACATTGATCTCGCCAAAACCTCCATAAAAACTGCTAAGATTTGTCTGACGTCACAGGAGATGCTGCTGGCGGAGAGAGACGCCAGCTGAAGCCAGACTCGCTCAGGATTTATATAACACAACTGTCAACAACTTAATAAGAACGATGGATTCCTTTGTCTTTCTTTAACAAAGACACCTTGAGATGTGTTTCACTTCATACATCTCTCCACTCTATTAATGGGTCATCGCTGGCCATTTCAAATAATGTGGTCAATATTCCTGCCCACATATCAGTATGAGCTTCTACGTAGACACACGTGTCTGCCCCCAGCTGCCCATGTATCACTATCTGACTTGCTCCTTAACCACAAGTTGCTGATTATTTCTGCTCACTTTCATGGTTCTGTAACTAATTAGCACCAACACAACCTACGGAAAAGATGCCCGAAATCCAGGTCTAAGTAGTATGCACTGTTGCAGTGTTGTTGCACGTTCATTGTTAGCAGCAACTGAGACACAGCAATAGCAGCTCTAAAATAAGAATTAGAGGTAAAGACGTCCAAGCCTCTGGACGGTGGAGCATGCAATGTTGCCGCGATATTGCAAACTGGTTGCTAGCAGCTTCTCATAGCCACGCCCTCTGCTCCTTCAAGAGCTGTGGATTGGTTGGTCACTTGAGCAACACACTAGACATAAGAGAGATAAAGAGATAGAGAAAGAGATTTAAAGAGACAGGGTATGAAAACAAATTAACGAGAGGAGTTTTAAAGTCAAGAAGGGTGAGACCGACGAGAGGGAGAGAGAGAGAGAGAGAGAGAGAGAGAGAGAGAGAGAGAGAGAGAGAGAGAGACAGACAGACAGACAGACAGACAGACAGACAGACAGACAGACAGACAGACAGACAGACAGACAGACAGACAGACAAAGAGAGATAGATAGAGAGAGAGAGAGAGAGAGAGAGAGAGAGAGAGAGAGAGAGAGAGAGAGAGAATTAGCTCCACCCACCACACACCTTCAAGCGGTTTGCAACAACTCTGTCTCTCTATTCTGATTGGTCCATCCCTCAGCAGCGACAGTAGGCGAGGCCTAATCTTCCTCACTGTTGCAGAAATTGACTAGCAGAAAACGACATAAAAACTGGCCATCTTTGCTCTGACGTCACACACCCCAAGACCGGTTGCCAGCTCTTGGATTTCCTGAGGATTTGTTGCTTGTTGTTTACTGTGGTCGGTGCTTGTAATGCTTGACTGAACTTTGTGACGACTGACTCGCTGACTGGCTCTCTCCTCAACTAAGAAGCCAACTGACTAGCTGACTGACATGACTGTCTAGCTGGGTGGGTAGTTGGGTGTCTGTCTGAACAGCAACAAGGTCATTAGGTACTAACTGTATGAGAGACAACTTGTCACCATACTGAGGTCTCACCAGTTATATTATGACCTTAACAACCATTATAAAACCACACAAAGTTTCTTTATCAGATCACACCCACAAAATTAGTGACGTCATACCATAAAAAGTGATCATACTAACGGCAATAATGATGTCTCACCAACTAGCGGCAATAATGATGTCTCACCAACTAGCATAATGATGTCTCACCAACTACCATAATGATGTCTCACCAACTACCATAATGATGTCTCACCAACTGCCATAATGATGTCTCACCAACTACCATAATGATGTCTCACCAACTGCCATAATGATGTCTCACCAACTACCATAATGATGTCTCACCAACTGCCATAATGATGTCTCACCAACTACCATAATGATGTCTCACCAACTGCCATAATGATGTCTCACCAACTACCATAATGATGTCTCACAAACTACCATAATGATGTCTCACAAACTACCATAATGGTGTCTCACCAACTACCATAATGATGTCTCTCCAACTACCATAATGGTGTCTCACCAACTACCATAATGATGTCTCACAAACTACCATAATGGTGTCTCACCAACTACCATAATGATGTCTCACAAACTACCATAATGAAGTCTCACCAACTACCATAATGATGTCTCACAAACTACCATAATGATGTCTCACCAACTACCATAATGATGTCTCTCCAACTACCATAATGGTGTCTCACCAACTACCATAATAATGTCTCACCAACAATTCTAAACACAATGTTGTGTTTAGCAGTTTAACAATTAACAGTCTCCGTGGTGTAGTGGTAAGACACTCGCCTGGCGTTCCGCGAGCGCTATGTCATGGGTTCGTATCCTGGCCGGGGAGAATTTACTGGGCGCAATTCCTTAACTGTAGCCTCTGTTTAACGCTACAGTAAAATGTGTACTTGGATGAAAAAACGATTCTTCGTGGCAGGGGATCGTATTCCAGGGACCATAGGATAAAGGACTTGCCCGAAACGCTACGCGTACTAGTGGCTGTACAAGCATGTAACAACTCTTGTATATATCTCAAAAAAAAAAAAAAAAAAAAAAAAAATGTTGTGAGGAGGAGACTGAGATGGGCAGGGCGGAATTCTGCCTCCGCCTCTGTTTACCATCTTGGTGGAGTAAACACAACAACAGCTCAAGAGAACCTGGAGATGTGTTCAGGATGGTGGTAAGGAGGCTGAGGCTTGTGGACGAGTGCCCGGCCAGAGCCGCCTTGGCCGAGGACTTGTGTTGCAGGACAACACAAAATGTTGCATGGTTGGGTGAAGCAGCGTGTGAGGGAGAGCAAGGGTACAGTCTTTCTGTCTGTCTCTAACCTTCTCCAACTGGACTGTTATTTCTTCAACCAATGGTCAGTCCACACAGTCACACACCCATAAATAATAATGTTAACAGGAATTACTGTAGACAAAATATTTATTGCACGGTTGATGAGAACCAAGACGGAGAAGTTCCTGTACACCCGAGGCCCAGCCCACCGCCCCGCTGCTGGCTGCTGATTGGTGGGTGACTCGTGCAACACGGCGCCCTGCTGCCTCTTGCACACATTGATCTTCCCAAAACCTCCATAAAAACTGCTAAGATTTGTCTGACGTCACAGCAGATGTGAGGATGACGTCACACTATCATGGGACCCGGGTTTATTCACAAGGCAGAACGGAAACGTTTGGGCGCGTATCCTTTCTCCTCATGCCTCTGTCCAACTGACAATAAAATAACGACTCTTCTCACAGTCAGTCTCCACACCCAATGCACAGTCAGTCCCCACACCCAGTTAGACCCCATGCACAGTCAGTCCCCACACCCAGCCATACCCAATGCAAAGTGAGTCCCCACACGCAGTCAGACCTCATGCACAGTCAGTCCCCACACCCAGCCACACTTTATGCACAGTCAGTCCCCACACCCAGCCAGACCCCATGCACAGTCAGTCCCATCACCCAGCCAGACCACATGCACAGTCAGTCCCAAAACCAAGCCAGACCCCATGCACATTCAGTCCCCACTCCCAGCCAAATCCCATGCACAGTCAGTCCCCACACCCAGCCAGACTCCATGCACAGTCAATCCCCACACCCAGCCAGACCCCATGCACATTCAGTCCCCACACCCAGCCAGACCACATGCACATTCAGTCCCAAAACCAAGCCAGACCCCTTGCACATTCAGTCCCCACACCCAGCCAACACCATGCACATTCAGCTCCCACACCCAGCCAGACCCCTTGCACAGTTAGTCCCCACACCCAGCCAGACCCCATGCACATTCAGCCCCCACACCCAGTCATACCCCATGCATAGTCAGTCCCCACACCCAGCCAGATCCATGCACAGTTAGTCCCCACACCCAGCCAGACCCTACAGAAACCCTGAACTTAGGTTTATCGAGTTCCCCCTATGCACACTGCTGACCCTCTCCAGGGTGCAAACCACAACAGTTGCCTAACTCCCGAGTACGTATTTACTGCCATTTGAACAGAGGCGCCAGATGAAAGGAATTCAACCCTGGTACCTCGATTGTGTGCCGAGGACGAGGACCACTGTGCTACAGGACCCCACCCTGCTACTACACCTATTCAGGCCGCACGTTCTGCCTGCCACCACAGCCTGGCCCATCCAGCCCCAACGCCCACCTTGTTGAGCATCGGGCCGCTGTGACGTCAGACAAAACTTGAGAGTTTTTATGGGGTTTTCTTGGTGATCAATGTGTGCAAGAGGCTGCCGGCCACCGTGTTGCACGAGTGACCCACCAATCACAAACCAGCACTAGACCAGTGGGCGGGGCCTAACAGAGTCGAAGCCAGGGTTAAGAAACAAACAAGACGTCAGTTATGCGGTAGTATGAGGTTGAAGGTGGTGTGTGTCCTCCCTACACCAGCCATCTCCACCACATCCAAGCTTCACTCTCACCCATAACTTGCTTATCCTCTTTGTTTACATAACTGCAACATTAAAGTTCACCCAACACTCAATATTTGTGTACCTATTTGTAGGACCATCGTGCACTACCACACTTTTCCCAGAAACACTTCTGACAAACACTACGGTCCACCGTTGCCGGAATCCGTCAACATGATATGAGCTCCTCAACCACCAGCAAGTTAAAACCATCATAATGACAATAATAAACAGTGAACATAATTCTGGCTGTGGATGGTGTTGTGTCCTCGGGAGACCTGATCCAAGATTATTTCCAAAAATAGAGGGCCGGTCTTTAGGGACGTCCAGTGCCTGTCAGGAACTTAGATTATCTGTTATTGAAATGGCAGACTGGTAAATGAATTGTTACTAACTAGAATGAACTGGCAAATTTTAAGCAACAATGTGAGGATGGGGTTAGACGCTAGGATGAGGTCGAGTCAGAGATGAGGAAACGTTCGCCAAAAGCACAAAGCGACAGGGAACGAAGAATGCTGATGCAGTTCTAGTGGCATGGAGAGCAGGGGATTGAGGCATAGTGAGGTGGGGATAGAGGTATGGTAAGGTAAGCATACGGCCTTGGTGACGTGAGGATAGACGCTTGGAAAGGCAAGGCAAGAGGTATGTTGATGGATGGTAAGGCAGGGCTAATTGCGAGGTAGGAGGTATGGTGATTCGAGGTTAAAGGCATAACGAGGTTGATGTATTAGTATGGTGAGGCAGGCCTAGAGATATAGTGAGGCAGGTCAAGAGGCATCATGAGCCAGGGATAGAAGCATGGTGAGACAACACTGGAGACACGGTAAGGTAGAACTAGAAGCATGGTGCAGACAGCCAGGAGTAGAGAGAGGATAGCTGAGGGCCGCTGATCCAGCAACGGTCACTACTGCACACCTCCAGGCCCCGCCCACTGGCCCGCTGCTGCCTGCTGATTGGTGGCTCACTTGTGCAACACGCCACCCCTTGCCTCTTGCACACATTGATCTCGCCAAAACCTCCATAAAAACTGTAAAGATTTGTCTGACGTCACAGGAGATGCTGCTGGCGGAGAGAGACGCCAGCTGAAGCCAGACTCGCTCAGGATTTATATAACACAACTGTCAACAACTTAACAAGAACGATGGATTCCTTTGTCTTTCTTTAACAAAGACACCTTGAGATGTGTTTCACTTCATACATCTCTCCACTTAATTAATGGGTCATCGCTGGTCATTTCCAAATAATGTGGTCAATATTCCTGCACACATATCAGTATGAGCTTCTACGTAGACACACGTGTCTACCCCCAGCTGCCCATGTATCACTCTCCTCATGGATCCCCAACAGCTGACTTACTCCTTAAACCACAAGTTGCTGATTATTTATCCTCCCTTTCATGGTTCTGTAATTAATTAGCACCAACACAAGCTCTGGAAAAGATGTCCAAAATCTGGGCCTAGGTAGCATGCACTGTTGCAGAGCTGTTGCACACTGGTTGCTACCACCGATTGAGCCATAGAGGAAGCAGCAGTGCAATACGAACTGAAGGTAAAGACTCAAGGATTCAGGACGGTATTGGATGCACTGTTGCAGCGTTGTTGCAAACTGGTTGCTAGGAGCTTTCTTTTCATAGCCACGCCCTCTGCTCCAACGAGGACTATGGATTGGTGGGTCACATGTGCAACTCTCTAGACAAGAGAGAGAGAGAGATAGTGAACTGAGAAAGAGAAGTAGAGAAGCAGAGTATGGAAGCAAAGGAACGAGAGAAAAATAAAAAAGAGCTAAGAAGGGTTAGACCGACGAGAGAGAGAGAGAGAGAGAGAGAGGGGAGTTAGCTCCGCCCACCACACACCTTCAAGTGGCTTGCAACAACTCCGTCTCTCTTTCCTGATTGGTCCATCCCTGAGCAGCGACAGCAGGCGAGGCCTAACCGTCCTCACTGTTGCAGAAATTGACGAGCTGAAAACGGCATAAAAACTGGCCATCTTTGCTCTGACGTCACACGCCCCAAGACCGGTTGCCAGCTCTTGGATTTCTTGAGGATTTGTTGCTTGTTGTTTACTGTGGTCGGTGCTTGTAATGCTTGACTGAACTTTGTGACGACTGACTCGCTGACTGGCTCTCTCCTCAACTAAGAAGCCAACTGACTAGCTGACTGACATGACTGTCTAGCTGGGTGACTAGTTGGGTGACTGTCTGAACAGCAACAAGGTCATTTGGTACTAACTGTATGAGAGACAACATGTCACCATACTGAGACAACTTGTCACCAGTTATATTAAGACCTTAACAACCATTATGAAACAAAGTGTCAAAAAGTTTTTTTATCAGGTCACACCAACAAATGACGTCATACTATAAAATGTGGCCATACTAACTGCCAAAATGATGTCTCACTAACTACTAAAATGATGTCTCACTAACTACTAAAATGATGTCTCACTAACTACTAAAATGATGTCTCACTAACTACTAAAATGATGTCTCACCAACTACCTTAATGATGTCTCACCAACTATCATACTGCTATCTCACCAACTACCATAATGATGTCTCATCAACTACAATGATGTCTCTACAAGTACCATAATGATGTCTCACCATCTACCATAATGATGTCTCACCAACTATCATAATGATGTCTCACCAATCTACCATAATGATGTCTGACCAACAATCATACTGATTTCTCACCAACTACCGTTGCTTGAGAGCGAGAGAGAGAGAGGAACGGAGGGAGGGAGGGAGGGAGGGACTGATGGAGTGAGGATGGGAAGGGATGGTGGAAGGGGAGGCGAGGACCACCACCACAGGACACAACCTTTCTGACACTGAGACCGTTACTTTTACTAGGAATCCTTATAACCTAAAAATCAATTAGTTTTTTCTATTTACTTGTCTCGACAGCTTTGCCAGCATTGTACCATGCATAAAAGATTTGTTATTATGTTCAGAAGAAAGAGTAAGAATTTTAAACATAATGTTGTAAGGAGGAGACTGAGGTGGGCAGGGCGGAATTCTGCCTCCGCCTCCGTTTACCATCTTGGTGGAGTAAACACAACAACAGCTCAAGAGAACCTGGAGATGTGTTCAGGATGGTGGTAAGGAGGCTGAGGCTTATGGACGAGTGCCCGGCCAGAGCCGCCTTGGCCGAGGACTTGTGTTGCAAGACAACACAAAATGTTGCATGATTGGGTGAAGCAGCGTGTGAGGGAGAGCAAGGGTACAGTCTCTCTGTCTGTCTCTAACCTTCTCCAACTGAACTGTTATTTCTTCAACCAATGGTCAGTCCACACAGTCACACACCCATAAATAATAATGTTAATAGGAATTACTGTAGACAAAATATTTATTGCACGGTTGATGAGAACCAAGACGGAGAAGTTCCTGTACACCCGAGGCCCCGCCCACCACCCTGCTGCTGGCTGCTGATTGGTGGGTGACTCGTGCAACACGGCGCCCTGCTGCCTCTTGCACACATTGATCTCCCCAAAACCTCCATAAAAACTGCTAAGATTTGTCTGACGTCACAGCAGATGTGAGGATGACGTCACACTATCGTGGGACCCGGGTTTATTCACAGGGCAAGAAGGAAACGTTTGAGCGCGTATCTTTTACCCTGATGCCTCTGTCCACCTCACAATAAAATAATTACTCTACTCACAGTCAATCCCCACTCCCAGCCAGACCCCATGCACAGTCGGTCCCAACACCCTGCTAGACCACATGCACAGTCAATCCCAACACCCAGCTAGACCCCATGCACAGTTAGTCCCAACACCAAGCTAGACCTCATGCACAGTCAGTCCCAACACCCAGCTAGACCTGCTTGATGGGGTTCTGGGAGTTCTTCTACTCCCCAAGCCCGGCCTGAGGCCAGGCTCGACTTGTGAGACCCTATGCACAGTCAGTCAGTCCCCACATCCAGCCATACCCCATGCACAGTCAGTCCCCACACCTAACCAGACAGTCCCCACACCTATCCAGACCCTAAGCACAATCAGTTCCAACACCCAGCAGGACCCCATCCACAGTCAGTCCCCACACCCAGCCAGAACCCATGCACAGTCAGTCCCCACACCCAGCCAGACCCCATGCACAGTCAGTCATCACACTCTGCCAGGCGCCTTGCACAGTCAGTTCCAACACCCAGCCAGACCCATCCACAGTCAGTCCCCACACCCAGCCAGACCCCATGCACAGTCAGTCTCCACACCCAGCCAGACCACATGCACAGTCAGTTCCAACACCCAGCCAGACCCCATTCACAGTCAGTCCCCACACCCAGCCAGACCCCATGCACAGTCAGTCATCACACCCAGCCAAACCCCATGCACAGTCAGTCCCCACACCTAGCCAGACCCCATGCACAGTCAGTCCCCACACCCAGCCAGACCCCATGCACAGTCAGTCATCACACTCAGCTAGACCCCTTGCACAGTCAGTTCCAACACCCAGCCAGACCCTATGCACAATCAGTCCCCACACTCAGCCAGACCCCATGCACAGTCAGTCTCCACACCCACCCAGACCCCATGCACAGTCAGTCCCCACACCCAGTCAGACCCCATGCACATTCAGTCTCACACACCCAGCCAGACGCCATGCATAGTCAGTCCTCACACCCAGTCAGACCCATGCACAGTTAGTCCCCACACCCAGCCAGACCTCATGCACATTCAGTCTCACACACCCAGCCAGACGCCATGCATAGTCAGTCCTCACACCCAGTCAGACCCATGCACAGTTAGTCCCAACACCCAGCCAGACCCTACAGAAACCCTAAACTTAGGTTTATCGAGTACCCCCTATGTACACTGGTGACTTTCTCCTGGATGCAAACCACAACCGTTGCCTAACTCCCGAGTGTGTATTTACTGCCATATGAACAGAGCACCAGATGAAAGGAATTCAATCCTTGTCCCTCGATTGTGAGCCGAGGACGAGGACCACTCTGCTACAGGACACCCCCTGCACCCACACCTATTCAGGCCGCACGTCCTGCCTACCACCACAGCCTGGTCCATCCAGCCCCAACGCCCACCTTGTTGAGCATCGGGCCGCTGTGACGTCAGACAAAACTTGAGAGTTTTTATGGGGTTTTCTTGGTGATCAATGTGTGCAAGAGGCTGCCGGCCACCGTGTTGCACGAGTGACCCACCAATCACAAACCAGCACTAGACCAGTGGGCGGGGCCTAACGGAGTGGAAGCCAGGGTTAAGGAACAAACAAGACGTCAGTTATGCGGTAGTATGAGGTTGAAGGTGGTGTGTGTCCTCCCTACACCAGCCATCTCCACCACATCCAAGCTTCACTCTCACCCATAACTTGCTTATCCTCTTTGTTTACATAACTGCAACATTAAAGTTCACCCAACACTCAATATTTGTGTACCTATTTGTAGGACCATCGTGCACTACCACACTTTTCCCAGAACATTTCTGACAAACTCTACGGTCCGACGTTGCCGGATTCCGTCAACATGATATGAGCTTTTTTTTTTTTTTTTTTTTTTTTTTTTGAGATATATACAAGAGTTGTTACATTCTTGTACAACCACCAGGCTACCTTGAGGCTACCTTGAGGTGATTCCGGGGCTTAGTGTCCCCGCGGCCCGGTCGTCGACCAGGCCTCCTGGTTGCTGGACTGATCAACCAGGCTGTTAGACGCGGCTGCTCGCAGCCTGACGTATGAGTCACAGCCTGGTTGATCAGGTATCCTTTGGAGGTGCTTATCCAGTTCTCTCTTGAACACTGTGAGGGGTTTGCCAGTTATGCCCCTTATGTGTAGTGGAAGCGTGTTGAACAGTCTCGGGCCTCTGATGTTGATAGAGTTCTCTCTCAGAGTACCTGTTGCACCTCTGCTTTTCAACGGGGGTATTCTGCACATCCTGCCATGTCTTCTGGTCTCATGTGGTGTTATTTCTGTGTGCAGGTTTGGGACCAGCCCCTCAATTATTTTCCACGTGTAAATTATTATGTATCTCTCCCGCCTGCGCTCAAGGGAGTACAGATTTAGGCTCTTTAGTCGGTCCCAGTAATTTAGATGTTTTACTGAGTGGATTCTAGCAGTAAAGGATCTCTGCACGCTCTCTAGGTCAGCAATTTCTCCAGCTTTGAAAGGGGCTGTCATTGTGCAGCAGTACTCCACTCTAGATAGCACAAGCGTTTTGAAAAGTATCATCATCGGTATAGCATCTCTAGTGTGAAAAGTTCTTGTTATCCAACCTGTCATTTTTCTTGCAGTTGTGACGGCTACTTTATTGTGTTCTTTAAAGGTAAGGTATTCCGACATGAGTACACCCAGGTCCTTTACATTGCCTTTTCGTTCTATGTTATGATTTGCCTGCGTTTTGTACGTGGTTCCTGTTTTTATGTTTTCAATTTTTCCGTAGCGCATGAGCTGAAACTTATCCTCGTTGAATACCATATTATTTTCTGTAGCCCATAGAAAGACCTGATCAACATCTGATTGGAGGTTTGCCGTGTCCTCTATGTTGCCAACTCTCATGAAAATCCTAGTGTTATCTGCAAAGAATGATACAGTGCTATAGGTTGTGTTCTGGTCTATGTCCGATATGAGGATGAGAAAAAGTACTGGAGCAAGCACAGTACCCTGGGGGACTGAGCTCTTCACGGTTGATGGGCTGGATTTTATTTTGTTGACTATTACACATTGGGTTCTGTCAGTCAGGAAATTGTAGATCCATCTGCCTATTTTCCCGGTAATTCCTTTTGAACCAGCAAGTTAAAACCATCATAACGACAATAATAAACAGTGAACATAATTCTGACTGTGGATGGTGTTGTGTCCTCGGGAGACCTGATCCTAGATTATCTCCCAACATAGAGGGCCTGTCTTTAGGGACGTCCAGTGCCTGTCAGGAACTTAGATTATCTGTTATAGAACTGGCATATTGGTAAATGAATTTTTACTAACCAATATGAACTGGCAATTTTTTAGTAACAATGTGAGGATGGGGTTAGATGCTAGGATGAGGCCGATTCAGACTTGAGGGAACGTTCGCCAAAAGCACAAAGCGACAGGGATCGAAGAATGCTGATGCAGTTCTAGTGGCATGGTGAGGTGGGGATAGATGCATTGTAAGGTGAGCATAGGGCCTTGGTGAGGTGAGGATAGGCGCTTGAAGAGGCAAGGCAAATGGTATGTTGATGGATGAAGAGGCAGGGATAATTGCGAGGTAGGAGGTATGGTGACTCGAGGTTAAAGGTATAGCGAGGTTGATGTATTAGTATGGTGAGGCATGTCAGTCAGCTAGTCAGTTGGCTTCTTAGTTGAGGAGAGAGCCAGTCAGCGAGTCAGTCGTCACAAAGCTCAGTCAAGCATTACAAGCACCGACCACAGTAAACAACAAGCAACAAATCCTCAGAAAGTCCAAGAGCTGGCAACCGGTCTTGGGGTGTGTGACGTCAGAGCAAAGATGGCCAGTTTTTATGTCGTTTTCAGCTCGTCAATTTCTGCAACAGTGAGGACGGTTAGGCCTCGCCTGCTGTCGCTGCTCAGGGATGGACCAATCAGGAAAGAGAGACGGAGTTGTTGCAAGCCGCTTGAAGGTGTGTAGTGGGCGGAGCTAACTCTCTCTCTCTCTCTCTCTCTCTCTCTCTCTCTCTCTCTCTCTCTCTCTCTCTCTCTCTCTGTCGTCGGTCTAACCCTTCTTAGCTCTTTTTTATTCTTCTCCTCTCGTTTCTTTGCTTCCATACTCTCTCTCTCTCTCTCTCCACTTCTCTTTCTCAATTCACTATCTCTCTCTTTTGTCTAATGAGTTGCACAAGTGACCCACCAATCCATAGTCCTCGTTGGAGCAGAGGGCGTGGCTATGAGAAGAAAGCTCCTAGCAACCAGTTCGGAACAACGATGCAACAGTGCATCCGATTCCGTCCTGGGTCCTTGACGTCTTTAACTTCAGTTCGTATTGCACTGCTGCTCACGCTGTGGCTTAGTCGGTGGTAGCAACCAGTGTGCAACAACACTGCAACAGTGCATGCTACCTAGGCCCGGATTTTGGGCATCTTTTCCTTAGCTTGTGCTGATGCTAATTAGTTACAGAACCATGAAAGTGAGGAGAAATAATCACCAACTTGTGGTTAAGGAGTAAGTCAGCTGTTGGGGATCCATGAGGAAAGTGATGCATGGGCAGCTGGGGGCAGACACGTGTGTCTACGTAGAAGCTCATACTGATATGTGGGCAGGAATATTGACCACATTATTTGGATATAACCAGCGATGACCCATTAATAGAGTGGAGAGATGTATGAAGTGAAACACATCTCAAGGTGTCTTTGTTAAAGAAAGACAAAGGAATCCATCGTTCTTGTTAAGTTGTTGACAGTTGTGTTATATAAATCCTGAGCGAGTCTGGCTTCAGCTGGCGTCTCTCTCCGCCAGAAGCATCTCCTGTGACGTCAGACAAATCTTAGCAGTTTTTATGGAGGTTTTGGCGAGATCAATGTGTGCAAGAGGCAAGGGGTGGCGTGTTGCACAAGTGAGCCACCAATCAGCAGGCAGCAGCGGGCCAGTGGGCGGGGCCTGGAGGTGTGCAGGACCGTTGCTGGATCAGCGGCCCTCAGCTATCCTCTCTCTACTCCTGGCTGTCTCCAGTCCTGTCTCACCATGCTTCTAGCCCTGCATGACCATGCTTCTAGCTCTACCTCACCGTGTCTCCAGTGTTGTCTCACCATGCTTCTAGCTCTACCTCACCATGCTTCTAGCTCTACCTCACCGTGTTTCCAGTGTTGTCCCATCATGCTTCTAGCCCTGCATGACCATGCTTCCATCCCTGCCTCACGATGCCTCTTGACCTGCCTCACTATATCTCTAGGCCTGCCTCACCATACTAATACATCAACCTCGCTATGCCTTTAACCTCGAGTCACCATGCCTTCTACCTTGCAATTAGCCCTGCCTCACCATCCATCAACATTCCTCTTGCCTTGCCTCTCCAAGCGTCTATCCTCTCCTCACCAAGCCCTATTCTCACCTTACCATTCCTCCATCTTCACCTCACCTTACCTCTATCCTCACCTCATACTGCCTCTATCCTTACCTTATCATGCTATCATGCATCTAACCTTATCTCATAATGCCTCTATCCTCACCTCACCATGCCTCTATCCTCACCTCACTATGCCACTAGACTTACATCACCATGCTTCGATCACCTGTCGTTTTGTGCTTCTGGCCAACGTTCTCTCATGTCTGACCCAACCACATCTTAGCGTCTAACCCCATCCTCACATTGTTACTAACCAGTATGCCAGTTCATACTGGGTAGTAATATTTCGTTTGATGAAAGAGCAGTAGAACAACAGAAGTACACCTACATCGCATCAGGCTTGGATACCCATGTGCATAGGAAATAGGCTAAGAGGTTCCGGAAGATGAGAGGAAATGTCAGCGCTGTGGAGAATTGCCAGGCAGACCAATGGAACATTATCGAACACAGTGTAGAGTTGCAAACCCATTAAGGTTTCAGCTTAGATTCAACAGAGCAGGAGAAGTTGTAAAACACATGGGACAAAATCTAACTGAAGCGTCCATACGAGTCATAAGTACTCATATTCCGCCCAAGTAAAACAGAAACACACAACACTTAGTGGGCCAGCCAGAGGCGTAGAGCCCGCGCAGAAATATCCCTGCAGCAAAAAAAAAAAAAAGAAAAGAAAAAAAAAAGCCAGATTGCCAGTTCTATAGCAGACAATCTGGGTTCCTGGCAGGCACTGGACGACCCTAAAGACAGGCCCTCTATGTTGGGAGATAATCTAGGATCAGGTCTCCCGAGGACACAACACCATCCACAGCCAGAATTATGTTCGCTGTTTATTATTGTCGTTATGATGGTTTTAACTTGCTGGTGGTTGAGGAGCTCATTTCCTGTTGACGGAATCCGGCAACGGCGGACCGTAGAGTTTGTCAGAAGTGTTCCCGGAAACGTGTGGTAGTGCACGATGGTCCTATAAATAGGTACACAAATATTGAGTGTTGGGTGAACTTTAATGTTGCAGTTATGTAAACAAAGAGGATAAGCAAGTTATAGATGAGAGTGAAGCTTGGATGTGGTGGAGATGGCTGGTGTAGGGAGGACACACACCACCTTCAACCTCATACTACCGCATAACTGACGTCTTGTTTGTTCCTTAACCCTGGCTTCCACTCCGTTAGGCCCCGCCCACTGGTCTAGTGCTGGTTTGTGATTGGTGGGTCACTCGTGCAACACGGTGGCCGGCAGCCTCTTGCACACATTGATCACCAAGAAAACCCCATAAAAACTCTCAAGTTTTGTCTGACGTCACAGCGGCCCGATGCTCAACAAGGTGGGCGTTAGGCCTGGATGGGCCAGGCTGTGGTGGCAGGCAGGACGTGCGGCCTGAATAGGTGTGAGGGCAGGGTGGGTCCTGTAGCACAGTGGTCCTCATTCTCGGCTCACAATCGAGGGACCAGGATTGAATTCCTTTCATCTGGCGCCTCTGTTCAAATAGCAGTAAATACGTACTCGGGAGTTAGGCAACTGTTGTGGTTTGCTTCCAGGAGAAAGTCAGCAGTGTGTATAAGGGGAACTCGATAAACCTAAGTTCAGGGTTTCTGTAGGGTCTGGCAGGGTGTGGGGACTAACAGTGCATGGGTCTGGCTGGGATTGGGGACTAACTGTGCATGGGGTCTGGCAGGGTGTGGGGACTAACTGTGCATGGGTCTGGCAGGGTGTGGGGACTAACTGTGCATGGGTCTGGCAGGGTGTGGGGACTAACAGAGCATGGGTCTGGCTGGGATTGGGGACTAACAGAGCATGGGTCTGGCTGGGATTGGGGACTAACTGTGCATGGGGTCTGGCAGGGTGTGGGGACTAACTGTGCATGGGTCTGGCAGGGTGTGGGGACTAACTGTGCATGGGTCTGGCTGGGTGTGGGGACTAACTGTGCATGGGTCTGGCAGGGTGTGGGGACTAACAGTGCATGGATCTGGCTGGGTGTGGGGACTAACAGTGCATGGGTCTGGCTGGGATTGGGGACTAACTGTGCATGGGGTCTGGCTGGGTGTGGGGACTAACAGTGCATGGGTCTGGCTGGGATTGGGGATTAACTGTGCATGAGGTCTGGCTGGGTGTGGGGACTAACAGTGCATGGGTCTGGCTGGGTGTGGGGACTAACTGTGCATGGGTCTGGCTGGGTGTGGGGACTAACTGTGTATGGGGTCTGGCTGGGTGTGGGGACTAACAGTGCATGGGTCTGGTTGGGATTGGGGACTAACTGTGCATGGGTCTGGCTGGGATTGGGAACTGACTGTGTATGGGGTCAGGCTGGGTGTGGGGACTGACTGTGTATGGGGTCTGGATGGGTGTGGGGACTAACTGTGCATGGGTCTGGCTGGGATTGGAGACTAACTGTGCATGGGTCTGGCTGGGTGTGGGGACTAACAGTGCATGGGTCTGGTTGGGATTGGGGACTAACTGTGCATGGGTCTGGCTGGGATTGGGGACTGACTGTGTATGGGGTCAGGCTGGGTGTGGGGACTGACTGTGTATGGGGTCTGGATAGGTGTGGGGACTAACTGTGCATGGGTCTGGCTGGGTGTGAGGACTGACTGTGTATGGGGTCTGGATGGGTGTGGGGACTAACTGTGCATGGGGTCTGGCTGGGTGTTGGAAATGACTGTGCATGGGGTCTGTCTGGGTGTGGGGACTGACTGTGCATGGAGTCTGGCTGAAAGTGGGGACTGACTGTGCATGGGGTTTGGCTAAGTCTTGGAACTGACTGTGCATGGGGTCTGGCTGAGTGTGGGGACTAACTGGGCTGGGTGTGGGGATTGACTGTGCTTGGGGTCTGCTGGGTGTGGGGACTGACTGTGCATGGGGTCTGTCTGGGTGTGGGGACTGACTGTGCATGGGGTCTGGCTGGGTGCGGGGACTGACTGTGCATGGGGTCTGGCTGGGTGTGGGGACTGACTGTGTATGGGGTCTAGCTGGGTATTGGGACTGACTGTGCATCGGGTCTAGCTGGGTGTAAGGACTGACTGTGCATGGGGCCTGGCTGGGAGTGGGGACTGGCTGTGAGTAGAGTAATTATTTTATTGTGAGGTGGACAGAGGCATCAGGGTAAAAGATACGCGCCCAAACGTTTCCTTCTTGCCCTGTGATTAAACTCGGGTTCCACGATAGTGTGACGTCAATCTCACATCTGCTGTGACGTCAGACAAATCTTAGCAGTTTTTATGGAGGTTTTGGGGAGATCAATGTGTGCAAGAGGCAGCAGGGCGCCGTGTTGCACGAGTCACCCACCAATCAGCAGCCAGCAGCGGGGCGGTGGGCGGGGCCTCGGGTGTACAGGAACTTCTCCGTCTTGGTTCTCATCAACCGTGCAATAAATATTTTGTCTACAGTAATTCCTGTTAACATTATTATTTATGGGTGTGTGACTGTGTGGACTGACCATTGGTTGAAGAAATAACAGTCCAGTTGGAGAAGGTTAGAGACAGACAGAGTTACTGTACCCTTGCTCTCCCTCACACGCTGCTTCACCCAACCATGCAACATTTTGTGTTGTCCTGCAGCACAAGTCCTCGACCAAGGCGGCTCTGGCCGGGCACTCGTCCACGAGCCTCAGCCTCTTTACCACCATCCTGAACACATCTCCAGGTTCTCTTGAGCTGTTGTTGTGTTTACCCCACCAAGATGGTAAACAGAGGCGGAGGCAGAATTCCGCCTTGCGCACCTCAGTCTCCTCCTCACAACATTATGTTTAAAATTCGTACTTTTGCTTCTGAACTTAATAACAAATCTTTTATGCATGGTACAATGCTGGCAAAGCTGTCGAGACAATTAAACAGAAAAAACTATTTGTGAGACATCATTATGGTAGTTGGTGAGACATCATTATGGTAGTTGGTGAAACATCATTATGGTAGTTTGTGAGACATCATTATGGTAGTTGGTGAGACATCATTATGGTAGTTGGTGGGACATCATTATGGTAGTTTGTGAGACATCGTTATGGTAGATTGGTGAGACATCATTATGGTAGTTAATGAGACATCATTATGGTAGTTGATGAGACATCATTATGGTAGTTGGTGAGACATTATTTTTATAGTTGGTGAGACATCATTATGGTAGATGGTGAGACATCATTATGGTACTTGCAGAGACATCATTATTGTAGTTGATGAGACATCATTATGGCAGTTAGTATGGCCACATTTTATAGTATGACGTCATTTGTTGGTGTGACCTGATAAAAAAAACTTTTTGACACTTTGTTTTATAATGGTTGTTAAGGTCTTAATATAATTGGTGAGACCTCAGAATGGTGACAAGTTGTCTCTTATACAGTTAGTACCTAATGACCTTGTTGCTGTTCAGACAGACACCCAACTAGCCAGGCAGCTAGACAGTCATGTCAGTCAGCTAGTCAGTTGGCTTCTTAGTTGAGGAGAGAGCCAGTCAGCGAGTCAGTCGTCACAAAGTTCAGTCAAGCATTACAAGCACCGACCACAGTAAACAACAAGCAACAAATCCTCAGGAAATCCAAGAGCGTGGTTTTTATTTCCAAGACCTTGAATGTTCCACTGCAGTATTCGTAATTGCCAGATGACGGTTTCAGATGGTGTTGCCTGTTCTAGTAGAACTCCTTTTCGGAATCGATGTCTATATTCTCCACCTCGCAAGTCGTGTCGCTGCAAATCGGACTGCACTGATTGCTCATGGTCATCCCCTGCATTGTTGGAATCTGTGCATAACTTTGGTCTATCGCTTAGCTGTTGGTATTGCTGCACAAAGGACTGCATTGATTGCTCGTGGCCGTTTCTTGTGTTGTCGGAATCTGTGCAGCTCTGCCATCCAGTGTTTTGTTGTTGATGTTGCTGCATATTGGGCAACCCATCCTCGACTCAAGTCCATTACATCCAGCGGTTGACCCCACAGACCCATTCATAAATTATTACATGCTGTTCATTCAAAACGGGAATTTTCTCAAGTATAAATTAATATTATAATATATTAGCATATTGTGTATAAATAGGCATAGGTTAGGTTAGGTTAGGTGTTTAGGTTCTGTTGGTGATTATTTGTATTTGTAGTACGTGGGTGAAGCATTTACAGCGTTGTGGTTCGAACAAAATTCGTCAGTGAAGCACTTGTTCCGGATATGTTCGAACGTCAGCAGTTGTGAGTCGTGTGTAAACCGCTTTTCATTCATAAACAGGGGGTTTGGCGGATGCATGGAATCACTTTTGGATCTTTGTTTGTAGGACGGGCTGTATTGGGCTGCACTGATTGTTCATTGTGTTGTTGAAACCTGTGCATCTCTGCGGTCGAATCCAAAGACCCAAAAGTGATTCCATGCACCTACCAAACCCCCCTGTTTATGAATGAAAAACGGTTTACACACGACTCACAACTGATTTCGTCCGAACATTTCCGGAACAAGTGCTTCACTGACGAATTTTGTTCGAACCACAATGCTATAAATGCTCACCCACGTACTACAAATACAAATAATCGCCAACAGAACCTAAACACCTAACTTATGCCTATATATGCACAATATGCTAATATTTTATCATATTAATTTATATTTGAGCAATATCCCATTTTGAATGAATAGTATGTTAAATTTTATATATGTGTCTGTGGGGTCGACCGCTGGATGTAGTGGATCTGAGTCGAGGACGGGTTGATATGCAACCCGTCCTCGACTCAAGTCCATTACATTCAGCGGTCAACCCCACAGACGCATTCATAAATTTTAACATGCTGTTCATTCAAAACGGGAATTTTCTCAAGTATAAATTAATATTATAATATATTAGCATATTGTGTATATATAGGCATATAGGATAGGTGTTTAGGTTCTGTTGGCGATTATTTGTATTTGTAGTACGTGGGTGAAGCATTTATAGCGTTGTGATTCGAACAAAATTCGTCAGTGAAGCACTTGTTCCAGATATGTTCAAACGTCAGCAGTTGTGAGTCTTGTGTAAACCGCTTTTCATTCATAAACAGGGGGTTTGGCGGGTGCATGGAATCACTTTTGGATCTTTGTTTGGAGGACGGGCTGGTATATGTTTCACCCGCGTACTACAAATACAAGTAATCGGCAACAGAACCTAAACACCTAACCTAACCTAACCACTGTCTAAATATGTACAATATGGTAATATAAAATAATATTAATTTATATTTGAGAAAAGTTCTGTTTTGAATGAACAAAATGGTAAAATTGATGAATGCGTCTTTGATTCGGCCGCTGAAGAGAATGGACTTGGTCTGAAGACGGATTGTGTCACCTCACCATGCCTCTATTCTCAACTCACGGAGTCCACCTGGAGCTGCCGTGAGGTACAGACATGTCGCCTGGCCTCTGGTGGTTTGGGGTGTTTGCCGTTTTCGTCGCCAGGAGGTGTGGGCATCTCTGCCCCTCCCCTGCTGTTGCTGACTGGCTGCGTGTTGATGTGGCGAGCTTGCCATGGGAAGCCATCTTCCTCCTATTGTACGGGTAAACTCCGTGGGTCTGGAGTTTACTGGTCGTGCTGGGTATGCGGACATTGAAATGGTTATGTGCAACATGCTCCGTGTTCCTGTGATGGCCGTCTACGGTGTAGAGCTAGTAACTGCCCACCGGGTTGTTAACAAGTTTGTGATGGAGGAGGAGTACCGTGACTTCCTCCGTCGTTATGAGGGGCGTTTGTTGCCATTGCCGGGTGGTGCCGGCTCTGTGTCCATCTCGGACTGTAGTGGTGCCCTGACTTATGTCAGTGTGCATGGGGTGCCCCTGGAGTTTCCCGAGGACCTCCTCTGACATTACTTTCAGAGGTATAAGGCGGTTGTCAGTGTGCGGGTGAACACGCTCTCCTCAGGGCGGTAGGTGGACGAACATTCGCACCTTGGGGATGCGCCTGCAGCCGGATATTCCATCTTCGGTCCGGCTTATGGGGGTACTACGTCCGGGTGTACTATGCCCGGCAACCCCGTACCTGTTTCAGGTGTGGCTTGATGGGGACATCAGGCTGCCGGGTGCGTTGCGGCTCCGGTTGCTCCCATCAACTTGTTCCGAGAAGAGGATTTCCCGCCGCTCCCTCTGGAGGAGGACTCCGGGGGTGAGGAGGTGAACGTCCCGCTAGCTGATGAGGCTCTCCCAGCGTCGCCCGACGTTTCCCCGGTTGTCGCAGACTCTCCTCCGGATGTTGTGGCGCCGTCGGTTGCTACTCCTGCTCCTGTCATTGGCCCTGCTGCTCCAGTGGGCCTTCTTGGTGCTCCCTGTGAGGCATCGCTGTCTGCTCCCTCGTCTTCGGCTGCTGAGCCTTGCCCTGCATCCTCACCTCGGGTCCCTACTGTGCTGGGTTCTGGGGTGGCTGCGGAGCATCCTGCTGTGTGTGGTCCTGTTTCCCCTGTGGTAGAGGCTGCTACCGTTTTGCGTCGGGCGTCGGTTCGTCCGGCTAGTGGTGCCCGTGTTTCTGGGTCCGCTTCCGGCTCTGGGCTCCAGCCGGATATCGTCAAACGTTCCAGGCGTTCGTCTACTGCCTGGGCCGATGTTGGGGACTTCAGTGACTGTGGGTCTTCGGGAGTTGACAGTGTGGATCCGGATGCGTCATTGTCTCCGCGGTTGGTGGTGGCGGAGGTACCTGTGCTTGCTGGTGCTAGTGTCCGTGTCTCGGGTGTGCCTTCTGTTCCTTCCCTGCCAGGGAGCTCTCTGCAGTGGGGTGTGGTGGCTTCCGCTGCCAGGGATAGTGCGGATGCTGGTGCTGGGTGTGGCCTGGTAGTGACTTTACGAAAGGATGCGCGCTGCCCTGGTTCCCTTCAGTCGTCTGGTGGTGTGCCCGTGGCCGCTGGTGCCCCTGTGGTGGTGCCCTCTGTCCGGCTCTCTCCTGCGGGGTTGCGCCTTGGGGACCTGGAGGCCGTGGTTGCCGAGCTCCTGCTGTCTGAAAGGCCGGAGGACTTTCAGGGTGGGCGGGTTCTCGGTGTATGGAGTAGGGTGGCGGTTACTCACCTCCGGAGTGACACCGTCTGGGTTCCCTGTTTAAGGGTGTTTGTTGCCGGGGTTCCGGATGACATGGCATCCCCGGTGGAGTGTCAAGCCTCTTGTGGGAGGTGGCTGCATTGGGAGGCGTTCAATGTGCCGTTCCCCTGGGTCTTGTTCCCGGGCAAATATGTCAGCTGATTTCATATTACTGTAGTGCTGTGTGCCCCTATGGGCTTTTGTTTGCCCTATTGTATTCTGTGCCCGTGCCTCTCCCTTCTTTGTTGCGAGGCTGGTGTTTTGGTGAGGGTGTTTTTATTCCTGTATTTGCTTTTGTGTTGTTACTTTGCCATGTGTGTTTTACTTATGCATTGCTAGACTGTGTTGTTTTTTGTTTTTATTTTTATTATTATTTTTTTGTTTTTATTTTTGGCTTGTTGTGTGCTGTGCGATTTTCTTGTTCTATTTCATGATGTCCTTTATGTTGTGTTTTGTTCTTGGTCCCTCAGGCCGGTGCTTGTTTGTTGTTGTGTATGTTACTATATTTTGTTTTCTTGATTGCATGGATTGTTTGTTTATTATTATTGTATATTTTGGCCTCTCCCTTTGTGTGTTGCGAGGCGGTTGGTTTGGTGTGAGTGTTTTTATTCATGTCTTGTTTCTGTGATGTGCCTTGCGCTGGTGTTTTATTATTGCATTACATGTTGTACTTGTTTGTTATTTTTGTTTTGTTTGTTGTTTATTGTGATTTTCTTGTTCTGTTTCATGTTATACCTCTTGATGTTTGTTTTGTTTTATACTGTTTTGTTTTATAATGTTACTGTGCTTGCTTGTTTGACATTGTTTTCTATTTTGATGTTTGCTCTTGCATTTCTCGTGTTTGTAATTTGTTGTCCTGTGCTGTCGACCCTTCTGGGCGGTGGTTTATTGTTTTGTTATGTTATGTTTTCTATGTACTTTTCTTGTTTTTATTGTATTTAAATTGCATGCTTGCATGTAAAAATAAAAAAATAAAAAATCTCAACTCACCAGCATGGGGAGCCGGTCGGCCGAGCGGACAGCACACGGGACTTGTGATCCTGTGGTCCTGGGTTCGATCCCAGCCGCCGGCGAGAAACAATGGGCAGAATTTCTTTCACCCTATGCCCCTGTTACCTAGCAGTAAATTAGGTACCTGGGTGTTAGTCAGCTGTCATGGGTTGCTTCCTGGGGGTGGAGGCCTGGTCGAGGACCGGGCCGCGGGGACACTTAAAAAGCCCCGAAATCATCTCAAGATAACCTCAAGATAACCATGGCAATGGACCTGCATCAGCATTCTTCGATCCCTGTCGCTTTGTGCTTCTGGCCAACGTTCCCTCATGTCTGACCCGGCCTCATCCTAGCATCTAACCCCATCCTCACATTGTTGCTAACCAGTATGCCAGTTAATACTGGTTAGTAACAATTCATTTGCCAGTATGCCAATTCTATAGCAGACAATCTGGGTTCCTGGCAGTCACTGGACGACCAGGAACCAGGAACATATACCAGCCCGTCCTCCAAACAAAGATCCAAAAGTGATTCCATGCACCCGCCAAACCCCCTGTTTATGAATGAAAAGCGGTTTACACAAGACTCACAACTGCTGACGTTTGAACATATCTGGAACAAGTGCTTCACTGACGAATTTTGTTCGAATCACAACGCTATAAATGCTTCACCCACGTACTACAAATACAAATAATCGCCAACAGAACCTAAACACCTATCCTATATGCCTATATATACACAATATGCTAATATATTATAATATTAATTTATACTTGAGAAAATTCCCGTTTTGAATGAACAGCATGTTAAAATTTATGAATGCGTCTGTGGGGTTGACCGCTGAATGTAATGGACTTGAGTCGAGGACGGGTTGCATATCAACCCGTCCTCGACTCAGATCCACTACATCCAGCGGTCGACCCCACAGACACATATATAAAATTTAACATACTATTCATTCAAAATGGGATATTGCTCAAATATAAATTAATATGATAAAATATTAGCATATTGTGCATATATAGGCATAAGTTAGGTGTTTAGGTTCTGTTGGCGATTATTTGTATTTGTAGTACGTGGGTGAGCATTTATAGCATTGTGGTTCGAACAAAATTCGTCAGTGAAGCACTTGTTCCGGAAATGTTCGGACGAAATCAGTTGTGAGTCGTGTGTAAACCGTTTTTCATTCATAAACAGGGGGGTTTGGTAGGTGCATGGAATCACTTTTGGGTCTTTGGATTCGACCGCAGAGATGCACAGGTTTCAACAACACAATGAACAATCAGTGCAGCCCAATACAGCCCGTCCTACAAACAAAGATCCAAAAGTGATTCCATGCATCCGCCAAACCCCCTGTTTATGAATGAAAAGCGGTTTACACACGACTCACAACTGCTGACGTTCGAACATATCCGGAACAAGTGCTTCACTGACGAATTTTGTTCGAACCACAACGCTGTAAATGCTTCACCCACGTACTACAAATACAAATAATCACCAACAGAACCTAAACACCTAACCTAACCTAACCTATGCCTATTTATACACAATATGCTAATATATTATAATATTAATTTATACTTGAGAAAATTCCCGTTTTGAATGAACAGCATGTAATAATTTATGAATGGGTCTGTGGGGTCAACCGCTGGATGTAATGGACTTGAGTCGAGGATGGGTTGCCCAATATGCAGCAACATCAACAACAAAACACTGGATGGCAGAGCTGCACAGATTCCGACAACACAAGAAACGGCCACGAGCAATCAATGCAGTCCTTTGTGCAGCAATACCAACAGCTAAGCGATAGACCAAAGTTATGCACAGATTCCAACAATGCAGGGGATGACCATGAGCAATCAGTGCAGTCCGATTTGCAGCGACACGACTTGCGAGGTGGAGAATATAGACATCGATTCCGAAAAGGAGTTCTACTAGAACAGGCAACACCATCTGAAACCGTCATCTGGCAATTACGAATACTGCAGTGGAACATTCAAGGTCTTGGAAATAAAAACCACGCCCTTCAGAAAGCTGCAATCAGCACGAAAGCAGATATAATCGTTTTCGAAAAAACTCTGCCCAGCCACGAAGTCCTGCAGATTAGCTGAATATCAGCACTATATTATACCGTATGAACAGGGGAGACAAAGAGGGTTAATGACCTCAGTCAGAAACACCATACCCAGCAAGAAAATAGACCCAGTTTCATGTGGGGATGGAGTAGAGGTATTAGCAGTAACAGTAAATATGGTTAATATTGAGCTCCTCATATACAACGACTACAAGCTCCCCAGACGTAAACTAGAAGCAGAGGCAGTGCTTGCCTTGGCTATGCAGGAAAATGTAATTATTGTTGGGGATTTTAATGCTCGTCATCAAGAATTAGGTGCGACTGGGCCCTTCTCGGGGCTTTTTGGGATTGGTGTGTGTGTGACTGGAGCTCTGTGAGAAGTACCTCAGATTACACTTCTCAACACTGGGGAACCCACTCACATTCTAGTAGGTTCCCTTGATCTTAAATTAATCTCAACAGCACTCAAACATCAGGCGAAGTGGGAAGTAGACCCGGTGATCACCAGTGACCACTATGCTACTGTCACAACACTAAACATAGAACGACCTCCTACACCACCTGTACAACCTAGGTGGAATTTAAAAAAAGCCAACTGGAATATATACCAGGAGGAACTTGAAAAATGGTATACACCATACACGTCACCTGAGGATTTGAACATTCACGAGACCAATCTGCAGGAAACCATTGCAGCTGCTACAAACAAAGCTATTCCAGTCATTATCCCACGGAACAGAAAACGAAAGAACTATTGGTTCTATAGTATTGAAGTTAATGAACAAAACCACAGAGTCAACATCTTCAGAAAACATCTAAAGAGAAACCCCACACCAGAAGGAAGAACTCTGCTAAGAGCGGTGATATCTGAAGCAAGACGAGTTTCTAGAGAAGTAAAGGAGGCAAGATGGTTTGAGTGGTGTCAAACTCTAAATGAACATAGAAGTCTTGGCAAGATATGGGGTCAGATTAAAACTATATCAGGTCGACCAGCCCGACCACAGGCATGTATTCAACCATTGCAGGAGGCTGAGAGACTTGCTCTCCAATTTGCAGAAAGAACAGCTTCATGTCAGCCTCCTGCAATGGTCAGAAGGCAGTAGGAACAATTAAAACAAGAGAGGTTGACAGCCATTCATGATAGCAAAGCTACAAATGACGAATGTGACTGTCACCTCACCAGACAAGAACTAATCAGATCCAAAAAAGATGGTAAGGACACTGCACCAGGTGCTGATAACATTACATACTCAATGATCGCACATGCAGGTCCGTCTGGAGAACAAGGGATATTGGACGTTATCAATGCATCTTGGCAGCAAGGAAAACTACCGACCTCTTGGAAGAAAGCAGACATAATTCCAATTCCTAAGCCGAAAGAACCTCGCAATTATAGACCAATTTCATTAACATCATGCATTAGTAAAACTGCAGAACGGATGGTCTTAAATAGGCTACTGTGGAAGACTGGAGACCTGCATAAACACATATTTGGCTTCACTAGAGGAGTAGGTACTGCCAACTGCATAGCAACATTAATCGGCTGCTTCTCACTCGTCTGCGTGACTTTGGCTTGCAACTCAATTCCGAGAAGTGTGTTTTCCATGTTCCAGCATTGGATTTTTTGGGGACACCGTGTGTCAGCAACAGAGGTCAAATCACTAGAGAAGAAAATTGAGGCACTCAAGGAATTTCCGCGCCCATCCACTCCAAAGAAGTTGCAAGAATTTCTCGGAGTGGTAACCTTTATCATCGATTCATCCCATATTGCTCGGACATCTAGCGACACTTGTACGATCTCTTACGTGGTCGGAAACACACGTCCCGCCTTCCGTTGGAGTGGACTTCCCAGGCAGAGACAGCATTCACTGACATAAAACACAAGCTGGCGAAATTCACCTTGCTTGCACACCTAGTGTCTAAAGTTCCAACCAATCTCTCTACTGACGCTTCCAACACAGCTATTGGTGTTGGACTACAACAGCTCATTGAAGGAGAGTGGCGCCCAATTGCATTCTTTTCAGCGCACCTGTCACCCACTGAAGAGAAGTACAGCACTTTCGAAAGAGAACTGCTCGCCATCTATGCAGCCATACAACATTTCCGGCACTTCTTCGAGGGGCGGAACTTCCACATCCTCACAGACCAGAAACTCCTCACATATGCACTGACGGTCAAGGGTGATGCTCACTCTCCTAGAGTAGCCAACCACCTGGGATTTATCTCCCAATTTACCTCGGATATCCGCCATGTCAACAGAACAAACAGTATCATAGCCGATGCACTGTCTTGGCCCACCATAAACCACGTCATGCAAAACCCGGCCCAGGTGGACTATTGTGTAATCAGCAAGGCTCAACGGGAAGACCCTGATTTGCAGCGATTACGAACATCTGACTCAGCTCTCCGGTTCATCGAGATTCCATGGAAAGTGGCGGTAGTATAATCTGTGACATCTCACGGACGGGAGCACTTAAGCCCTACATTCCTGTCCAGTTTTGCTGGAAAACATTCTCAGCATTTCACTCCGAAACTACTATCAGAGCGTGTCAGAGCCAGGAATCAATGCCGATGTTCGACGCTCTTGTCTCCACTGCCAGCGAGCAAAAACACATTGACACACAAAAAGCCCTCTTCAACAGTTCCCATTACCTTCTGACCGTTTCGAGGTGGTGCATATAGACATCGTTGGACCGTTACTGTCGGCAAGAGGATATTCTTATCTACTCACCTGCATCGATCGATTCTCCAGATGGCCAGAACCAATCCCATTAGTCAACATCTCAGCTGAGTCAGTGGTCGAGGCTTTCCTCTCTGGATGGGTCGCCCGTTTTGGCAGCCCCTCTGTCATCCTCACCGACCAAGGACGACAATTCGAATCATATCTGTGGAAGGAACTTATGGAATTCCTTGGCACCACACACAACTGAACCACAACATACCACCCTGAATCAAATGGAATGGTAGAAAGCTTTCATAGACAACTAAAACCCGCCCTAAGAGCTCAAGCACGCCCTGATGATTGGATCGACCACCCTCCATTAGTCTTGCTTGGCATCCGTTCGGCCACGAAGAAGGGCAGTGGATTCTCAACCCTCTCAATTCTTAACCCCGACGCCACAAGTAACACCCCCGGACCCCACTTTTGTCCAGAAATTACGGGCGGCCATGACAAGCATTCGGCCAACACAACCATGCTAACCGACAACTCGTGCTACATATGTGCTTCATAAGCTCCACACAACTGAACACGTGTTTGTAAGAATCGACGCTGTCCGACGCCCTCTACAGTCACCTTCGAAGACTTCGAAGGGAAGGAAGAAGAACGACAGGACGTCGTTCGTAATTACTCGCCGTTTTTATTTATTTATTTATTTATTAGCCCCTCTCCTGTGCCAGGTATTTCCACTACGGGCTCACCATAGCTCATGCTACTGAGACATATAAATATATGGCTTAAGGCGTTGAGCTTTACTTCAAGACGAAGCTTGGGCTGAGCTCTAATTTGTTTCATGGGTGGAAAGGGAGGGATTAAAACTGGAAAGGGTGTAATTTCCCACGGTGCCGGAAAGTGCCGTTGTTGTTTCTCTTGGTACTAATTATCAAATCAACTAAAATCAAATAAAATGTTTATTCAGGTAAAAGTACATACACAGAAGATGAGTTACAAACATAATGTTGGATTTTAGATAGAGCTAGTACATACAATACCTAAAGCCACTAATACGCACAGCGTTTCGGGCAAGGTGTGGGGAAAAAAACACTTAAACTAAAACTTAATACTAATTGAGATTAAAGTATAAATTGTGTTGAAAAGGGAATAAAAAAGGGGGAGAGAAAACATGGCAAAAATTAGCAGTTATACAAGTTGGTCAACAAACAGTATTTTTTAAGACGTGTGTTGACATTTGGGGGGGGGGGGTAAGGTAGGTTACATGGAGTTTATTAGGTAGTACTTAGTTTTTCTCTTGAAATGGTTGAGAGAGGTAGAGCCTTTGACATGATTGGGAAGGTCATTCCCAATGGTACCTCATAAATCTAATACATTCTGAGTTCAGTTCCAGTTTTAGTTATCCATTTGGAACAATGTTGACCTTCAATAAAGAAATTCTTTAGGGCTTCTGTGCAAACGTTAGGATGAGTTGGCCTAAGCATTTTTATACCAATTTGACAGTTAATTTAAGTAACACGATTAACAACGCTCGGAATATTAAGTTCCTTTCTCATGTTAAGTACCCACATGCTAGGTCTTGCATTTGTCAATATTAAAAAAACATTTGCCAGTCTTCTGGCCATATGTGGAGTTCATGTAGATTTCGTTGTAGGACTCCAATATCATTATTATTTCCCACTTTACCATGTATGTTTGTTTGTGTCATCTGCAAATTTGATGATGTGTTTTTTATAATAATAATAATAATAATAATTTTTATTTAGGTAAAGGTACATACATAAAGAGATTTTACAAAGTTTGTTGGCTTTATAGATAGAGCTAGTACATACAATGCCTAAAGCCACTATTACGCAAAGCGTTTCGGGCAGGAAAAAACACTAATGACTAAAGCTTAAAACTAATGGGTAAAAAGAATAAAATGTGTTGAGCACAAATAAAAATAGAGGTAAAAGAGGGGGGAACATTGTTGAAAAAGCAGCACAAATACAATTACAAATTATTACAGATAACTATATTAATAACTATATGCCTGTTAAGTAGAAAATTTTAACTGTTAATAGCATTATATTGTGGTTAAATATTGCCTAATCGTGTATATACGAAACGTACAAGTTTTGTTTCCGAAATGGTAAAAATATATGTGTACACTCCCTCTTCTGTACCAAATGACTAGTATCCGATGATGTGTTCAAGTTCAAGTTCAAGTATGTTTATTGAGATAAGCAATAAATACATCTCAAAGGGATAGAGTAGCTTAGGCTATTTCTACCCCCCTCTACTTCAAGTCCCTCAAGGGGCGCACAAATTCAGTGAGTACAAATAGACATATAACAGTACAAGAATCCCATTTAACATTGCATACAGCAAGTACAGCATATAATTGTTACATTCTTGGTGCAAAATTCTTGTAGCTCCTAAGTATACTGTCTATTATACCATTATCACACATCCAAACAATTTGATGTGGTACACTATTTATTTCCTTATTTCTATATTTTTCAATAAGGTGACACTCTAATACATAATGTTCTAAGGTGTGGGCGTACGGCATGCTACATAATTTACACTCCTTATCTTTTTCACTGACATCGACACCGTATTGCCAGATATATTTATATCCTAATCGTAATCTCATGTAAATTGAATCCTTCCAAGTAGACTTTCCTTTACCATAAGTGAAGGACGAATTTATATTTATTATTGAATAATTCTTAAGTGTGTTACTACTGTCAACCAATGCCATTCTTTTTTTTTGAGAGAGATATATACAAGAGTTGTTACATTCTTGTACAGCCACTAGTACGCGTAGCGTTTCGGGCAAGTCCTTAATCCTATGGTCCCTGGAATACGATCCCCTGCCGCGAAGAATCGTTTTTTCATCCAAGTACACATTTTACTGTTGCGTTAAACAGAGGCTACAGTTAAGGAATTGCGCCCAGTAAATCCTCCCCGGCCAGGATACGAACCCATGACAGCGCTCGCGGAACGCCAGGCGAGTGTCTTTATCATTCTCTTTATCATTTCTTCACCCTCCTGAATCACCTTGAGTCTTGTTTTTATTTGTTTCAAGGTTAACTGACATACAACATCAACAAGAGTTTTTTCAGTGGCTCTCTTCGCTATGTCATCAACTACCTCATTCAACAGTATTCCCACATGTGAAGGGATCCACATGAATCTTACTTTATACCCAGTTTTTTCTAGTCTCTTAACATTCTCTCTACACTCTATCACAATATTCTGATATACTGGGCGTCTGCTATTTAAAGACTCTAACGCTCCTCTGCTGTCAATAAAGAAGCAAGCATTTTTACCACATTTGACTACTTCCTGTAATCCTGCTAATACTCCTTGGAGTTCAGCCTGCGTTGAAGAGACATTGTCAGTTAAGCGGCGTCCAATAACAGTATCTACAGTGCCGATGTCAGTGTACTCCCTGATCAAGACTCCACATCCTGCCTTCCCATCCCTAGCTACTGACCCATCACAATATACATGTAGAGTGTTTTCTGTAGGCAGTTGTCTAATTATACAATCATATGTTGCCCTCAGCTCTCCTATTTCATACATACTTTTTTTCTTATGCAAGGGAGTAATTACTACATCTACATTACAATCCTCCCATGGTGGTGTAAATTTTCTCTTGGGTACAGCAATACACTCTGTAATAACATCATACTTTATAACATTATAACATAATTTATTCATATATACTCTCTTTGCAGGCGATGAGTCACAATAACGTGGCTGAAGTATGTTGACCAGACCACACACTAGAATTTGAAGGGACGACGACGTTTCGGTCCGTCCTGGACCATTCTCAAGTCGATTGTCACAATCGACTTGAGAATGGTCCAGGACGGACCGAAACGTCGTCGTCCCTTCAAATTCTAGTGTGTGGTCTGGTCAATATACTCTCTTCTTCATCATACACTGTTCACTACTTCCCACCTTTTGAACCGAGAGGATTAATTCATTAGCTCCCCCACCTCTCATTAATCTAATGGCAGAGGCTACATTTATCTCTGAAATTCTATCCCCAATACTCTACAGATTCAACTCCATCCTCATTATCTCAATCATAGCATTTCTTGGGCATCCTAAGATAATTCTCATTGCTTCATTTTGTACCTTCTCCAACTTGCCCATCCTACCTTTACCAAAACAAGAAATGACAGGTGCAGCATAATCAATAAGAGATCTTACAGTACTCAAGTATAACATTCGTAGCACAGGGACTCCCACTCCCTTTCCACAGCATGCCAAAGCCTTCAGAGGTTGTAATCTCTTCCGACATTGACCCAACAGTCTGTTCATCTCAGCTTCCAAACTCTCATGGGTATATCCAACATATATGCCTAAATATTTATATATATTAACTCTCTCTATATTTTTATCGTTTATTTTCAAAACAATGGGGCTCCGACTTCTACATTCAAACTTAGTTTTGTTTTCATTAACCACCAATCCCATATGGTGACACAGGTTTCCGAAATTGTCCAACACTGTTTGAACCTTTGAAATATCTTTGCCCTGAAACAAAATATCATCGGCATATATGATCGGAGTTACTCCATTTGAGTATCTCTCAGATGCTATCTTATTCATTAGTACATTAAACAAGGTGGGACTCAACACTCCTCCCTGAGGTGTGCCGAGTTCAAAAGACCTCACACCTGACATACAACCTTGATACCACACCTGAGCCTTCCTTTCGTAAAGATATTATAGAATTTTCATTGATTTACAAGGAGCTTTTGATAAAGCCAACAAAGAGGTTATTTTATATGAATTAGCTAGTCTTGGTGTTAAAGGGAAATTATTGCGCTGGATAGGGGATGATGTGTTGTCGCGGTTCAAGGGAAAGCGGGCTGTTGTTGTGGTAGTTCAAGAAAAAAGCGAGGACGACGTCCGGGTCGCAGCTGTCTGCCGCAACACCGCTATTCCTCTCCTGCTGCTCACCTCACACTCCTCATCCAGTCCTCACAATGAGTATCAGCCGAAATAAACCACAAGATATCAAGCAGTTGATGCAAGAGCAGCTGAAAACAAAGGCTGTCACCAAGCAGATTGATTCTCCATATGCCAAGTATCCTTAACCTGCTGGTGTGGCTAGCGTCAGTTTTAATACTTTTTGAAGAGTCTTGTTTACATATGATTGTTGTATGTCTTATGGGTTTGCGTCCTGTTAATGAGAGTTGTGAAGCTTGTTTTAGGAATTCTTTTGAAATGTGTTAATATCTTTCAAAATATTTTTAATATCTTTGTTATGTAGTTTATCTTGAGATGATTTCGCGGCTTAGCGTTCCTGCGGCCCGGTCCTCGAACAGGCCTCCTTTTTGTTACACATACCCAGGAAGCAGCTCGTAGCAGCTGTCTAACTCCCCGGCACATATTTACTGCTAGGTGAACAAGAATATCAGGGTGAAAGAAACCATGTTCATTTGTTTCTGCCTCCACTGGGGGTTGAACCCGGAACCTTTGAACTACGAATCCCAAGCACTGTCCAGCCTAATGTAGTACATTGGCCCAATGTAGTACAATTACTTAGAAAAGTTTCCAGAGTTGCCTGATTATTGGTTTTTGTTTGACATAGTCAGAGAAAGGAAGCCTGTTAGACCTCAAGGTCCCATCCTCCCCTAGGGCCACTGACTTTCCCCAAGATGCAACGTGCAACATTTATTTGTTTTTCATTTATTTTTTAGATTTATATATACAAGAAGGTACATTGGGTTTGTGGGAGTGCATAATACTGATATTTTTACATTCTTACCTTGAGGTTACCTTGAGGTGCTTCCAGGGCTTAGCGCCCCCGCGGCCCGGTCGTCGACCAGGCCTCCTGGTTGCTGGACTGATCAACCAGGCTGTTGGACGCGGCTGCTCACAGCCTGACGTATGAGTCACAGCCTGGTTGATCAGGTATCCTTTGAAGGATACCTTCTTGCAAAGCCATTAACATGCATAGCATTTTGGGGATATCAAAGAGAGATTTATTTCTTGTGTGGTGATCATGGGTTATATTACATCTCGAGGAAGTTTCAGATCAGGATTTGCATTTAGGAACAAGGTTTTGTACATGTAAATAGCACAAGAGAAGTGTGGAGTGAGTGTATGTTTAGCATGTTTAGGGATTTAAACAGAGGAGCTGTGTGTTGTGTGAAAAGTGTTTGTTATTGTTCTGATAGCAGATTTTTGCTGGGTGATCATGGGCTTAAGGTAATTTGCAGTAGTTGAACCCCATGCACAGGTACTACATGTAAGATAGGGATATATTAGAGAGTATTATTATTATTATTAACATCTCTATTGACAAAATCAATTACAATTTTTCAATTAAGTCTTATTAAAGTGAGGATAATGCTGGTATTCACTGTCACACAGGAAAGAGGGTTATACACAAGACAATAAGTCTAAACTGTAGGCTGAAGCACATATATATCATGGTTACAATCAATGTTTTAATGTATGAATATGTGAAAACAACTTTCTATTGTGCACTGCCACACAAGGGCAGGGATGGGTTCATAAGTGATGCAGCTTAGAAGTAATATACATCATAATTGTTCTTCATTCTTTAAAATGGACAAGCAAACTTTGGATAAATTGTTAGGATGTCGTCAAGAACACCTTAGTCAATCAAATAGTTACACAGATGGTGGTACAATAGACCAGGAGGACTAAAGTCTTTTACAGTTTCACATTCAACAATATAGTGTTCCAGTGAATGCATTAAAGGTTTATCACAGAGTTTACAATCTGAATATTCTGGTAGTGGCTCAGCCTCACTAACCTGCCAGATATAGCCAAGGCGAATTCGCGTAATGACACTATCACATTATCTGGTCCGGTTACTATGCTGACCATACAAATACCTATTATTACAAAAGTTGTCATAGCTTTTAATACTGCAGCTTTCAGGTCTCTGGGCATTTCTTAGTTCTACTAAATCTGAATTAATTTCTTTAATTTGTATGTTTCTAATAATTGCACTAGATAGTCCAAAGTCATAATCAATGTTTTCTTTCCTGCAAGCCTCATTGGCCAATCGATCTACAAAGTCATGTTTTCCAACTCCGACATGGGATGGGAGCCACACAAATTTTAATTAGAGAGTAGTATAATTAGATGAGAGCAGAGTGGGAAACATAATATCTGATTTATAGAGAGTATACCAACAGTTTTTGAGACTTTTTTGGCCATGTGTTGTTTGTGGGGGCTGTAGTTGAGTCTCTATGTATAGGCCAATTAACTTTCCATCATTTTTATTGGTGATGTTAACATCAACAATAAAAACAAGCAAAAGCATGTTGTTGCTGATTTAGGGGCGACGACAATCAATAGATTGAATGCACCCAACATTTATTTAGGTCCTTGGCACCTGTTTACTGCATGAGTCCAGGACATAGGCCTGTATCCAAATAAGAGAGAGCTCTCTTAATATACTGTCTTTAGATGCATTATAAATTAGGAAGATGTAACCATCACTGTGTGACCTGGATAGAGGTAAATATTATTATGAAATATCCAAGAAGCACAGTGCCTCATAAGCCCATATCCACCAATTGACAATCCTGAGATTAAACCTGGGTTTAATTGAGGTTTCAAAATAATTGAGGAATTGTCTGAATGATGAATCATTATTTAACCAAGTGATTGTTGTGACATGGGATACAGATCCATTGAGCACTGCATATGTGAATACAATTAAAAGCATAACTGCTCTGCTTCAACAATTTATGTTACATTTTCCTGTATTCAAAAATTGTCAAACCCCCTTGAGCATTTATCCAAGTATTGTAATACAGTGCCCCATTTTCATGCCTCTACAGAGTTTAAAGTAAGTGAGAGCTCATAATTCAGATAAATCTCAATTACTGATTAGAAAACATTTAGCTTTTTCTGATAATGTCGGCTACCTAATGATATTTACAGCATACTGGGAACTAACTGTGTAATATTTTTGGTCAATGACAGATGTCATTGCCTAACCCAGTTTTATTTAACTAAACATTCTGTGCCTTAAAAATGAAAAAAATCTCATGGATGTACATAATCTTGGTGCCTGGTTGGAAAGAACTTGATATTGCCTAAGGAAGTACCTTACTTCAAATCAAACTTTTCATCCACACACTAGGCCTTATTTTAAGTTTTTTACTTTGTAACTTATGTAATGAAGCTTTTCTCTTATTTTTCTATAGTAGATGAGTACATATATTGTTTTAGAGAATTTCCTTAACAAAATATGCCAGATACAACAGCCGGGGACAGCTGATGTGCGTGGTGTGCGGAACAGTGGTGAAGAGTGCAATCATCTGGCAAGCACATGTTAATAAGAGATCTCACCTGGAGAATCTTACATCACTCAAGAAAAAGCAACAGCAGGTGAGCTGTGCATATGTTATAGTTTATTTGAAATAAGACCTATAATTTTACACAGGAGGGTTAAAAATCAAAATGGTACAGTGGCACCTTGTTTTACGAATTTAATCCGTTCCAAGAGACGGTTCGTACACCAAAAATTCGTAAACCAAAACAAATTTTCCCATAAGATGTAATGTAAATTGAATTAATCAATTCCACACACCCAAAAATATTAACTTAAAAATACATTTTAAACAGAATACTATTCATATTTTTTACTATGCCTTACCTTTATTGAGGACTCTAGTGACGGACGATGGCGAGGAGGGGGGAAGAGAGGTAAGGTGTTAGTGTATGGATGGGGAGTCCCCTTCCATTATAATATCAGACAGTGATGACATTTCTTCCATTTCTCTCTCTCTTATGTTTTGCAGGCATACCACTAGGACCTGGTTGTGGCTCAATGCTTGCTTGTCTTATTAAGAATCTGTCTATAGATGCTTGTTATTTTCCTACGTTTAAACACTTGTCTGCACTGAGGTATCACATTGTCATTAAAAAGGTCAGTGGCCTGCTACAGCTTTATCTGGGCAAGTCTTTTAAGTGCAAAACTACAGTTTTTCTCATACTGCACACATTTCCTTAATGAAGAAGGGACATCCTCTACTGCCTCTACTCACAACTATTTTCTTAGGTTGAACTTTACCACTGATTTTTTTTCTTGGTACCCATGGCATGATATATAATAAGAACTTTTATGTTCAGAAACCAAAAAAAAAAGCAGAAAAACAATGAAATTCTTCACATCGAATTCAAGCACTGTCGTCACTAGGGGGGAGGGATACACTTGTAAACCTGAGCGTGCCTCGCCCAGCAGAACCATGTGGTCGACCCATACAAGTACTGTATCAACAGACGACGCATATTCCAAGACAAACTTCGTACACCTATCAAATTTTACGAGGCAATTGACTTTGTATACCAAAAACTTGTAATCCAGGGCATTCATAAACCATGGTTCCACTGTACTGCTCTTCCATCCAGTCCTACTTCAGGGCCTAGGCCTTAATTTTCTGTTGTCTCTTGGAAAAATATAATGTGGCCAGTTTTTGTGTTCCTAAGGGACAAGCAGATGGTCACATTGGTATTTAGGCCTCAGGCTAGGCACTGGAACTGGTTAGGTTATTCAATGCTTAGTCAGATTGCAAATGTCTTTAAAAATGTGGGACTTGCAGGCATGGATGGATCCAAACAAAAGGAAAGGTAAGCATGCCCAAGCTCTAAATAATGCCACTTAAGTAACAAAAAGGGATCAATTTCTTTTTAAAGTAAAGGTATATTATATGTTAGAGCATATATTTTTGGTGGAAGCATTTTTTCTAAACAAGGTTCACCTGCACTAATCATAACAGGATTGAACGTCGGGAGCACTGTCTCTATATCAATGAGAGGTTTGGCCTCTAAATTTGAGCCTTACCTGGAGTGGTTTTATCTCGAAAGTTGTGTTGTTTTTTAACAAATTTTCCTCAAAGGAAAGTGGGAGGTTCCTTTTACAGTTGCCTTCTTTTTCCAATGCTGACCTTGGACATGAATAAATTTTGTATCCATTCCAATTATTATTGCCATGAGTGACAATATAGTGTCCTTCAACAGGACCCTGTTTTATTTTTGGGATGGTTTGTCCATTTCATTGTTTGCCATGGTCTCTCTTCTGTAGTGGCTTTATGCTTTTACAGTATCTTCGGGTAACATATTGGTCCTTTGATAGTGTCAAAGGACTTGTTACATCTGTCAAAGGACTTACATCTGCTTGTTACTTTGTAGAGTGGTAAATCAGGTACAGGTGTATCCTCGTTCCCACAAGTTGTAGAAGTTCACAACTCTTAAGCCGTTCTTTTTCCACCCTGTTCTGGTATCATCTCTTGATTCTTCACCAAGTGTCAAGTTGAACATGGCTAGGCTGAAGGCATAGAGGGGTAGCACAAGTTGGTGTTCTTTATGATGACAAGTAATGTTTTGAAGGTATTTAAATATGATCCAATGAACCTTCCAATGTTCATTCCAGGCTGGACTAAAAATTCTTCAGTGTTCCCCTAGCACTAGTGTAACACAGTGTGGATTTCTGAAAAGATCTCAATTGTGCCACTGCAGTTTGTTGACCTGCCCTGGGGCCAGATTCATGAAGCACTTACGCAAGCACTTACGAACGTGTACATCTTTCCTCGATCTTTGATGGCTTTGGTTACATTTATTAAACAGTTTACGAGCATGAAAACTTCTTCCCATTCAACTGTTGTTGTTGTTATAAACAGCCTCCTGGTGCTTTGGAGCTCATTAACTGTTTAATAATTGGTAACAAAGCCGCCAAAGATTGAGAAAAGATGTACAGGTTCGTAAGTGCTTTCGTGAATCTGGCCCCTGATATCCAGATCCTGCCCAGGAAGCCATATGGAGCAACCAAGTGCTATGCTCACAATCATTCTTTTCAGTATAATTTAAGCCTGAAGTTTCCACTATCTTGATAAACATCCAGGTGCATACCAAAAAAAAAAAAATAATAATAATTTTTTCTTCTAAACCTGTTAATTTGTGTTCACTGATCATGGGAAAAATAATAAAAAAATCGTAAGTGGCATATATTGCCCGCTATAGGGTGGGGAATTCTGGCAAAAAACAGGCGCTGACTCAGCATGCGTCCCAGACGGTCTGTTGCTCCCAGCTGTCAGGCAGGAGTGGCCACAAAGAGATAATTACCTAATTATTTCAATGTCTCCGATTGATTTTTCGTATTTTTTTTTGCTGTAATATTATTCAATAGTGTGTAGTGTGATATATTTATATAATAAAATGAGTGAATCATCGCTGTACTCAAAAATATGGTGTGCATATTGTTGATTCAATTATTATGTTCATCAAACAGTGAACAAATACTTTGTTGGTTATTACACTATATACACAGGTTATATATAAGTATCTGCATGTTTTGTTCACCATAACGAACCACTAAGTTGCTATTATGAGTCAAAAAATAGCGAGAAGTGACTGCTACACACCAGCCAGCCACTCGCTGCCACTCACTCGCCCACATTCTCCTCCCACCATACTGTTTTTGCTTTTATATACAGACGTTATATATAAGTATTTACATGTTTTGTTCACCATAACTGTACATCTCAGCTTGTATGGTGAGTAAAGGCACAAAGACGTAGCTATTCACACAGTCAGCTGGTGGCGGCCACCCTCAAGGCCAGACGCACTAATATTTCTCCTCCAACAATACTGTTTGTGGTGTTATTACGCTATACACACACATTATATATATAAGTATCTACCTGTTTTATTCACCATACTTGTACAGGTAAGCTGGGATGGTGCCCAAAGACCATAGTGGTCACCAGTAAACAACATAAGTCGTGCAGACGACGCACCTCCCTCACCAAAATGGCGGCTCCCAACCTACTCCTATTGCTGTTATTACACAATATACACACGTTATATATAAGTATCTACATTTGTGTTCACCATAGTGAACCACTAAGCTGGTATGGTGAGTGCAGTCAATAAAAGGTGGCCACACACAGTCAGAAGACAACGCCACCACCCTCCCTCCCACAGCATTACTCCTCCCTCCATGGCGCACAGTGCTAAATATCACCACAATCCTGCTATTATCAGAACCCCGGTCAGTTTTATCAGTCAGGGGTCTTCTGTATTAATATCATCGCTAATAATAGCAAGAACATGTATATTATGGCATTTTTAGGCGATGCTGTGGTCACAAGCTGAACAGCAGTGCTGTGAGCTCATGCTGCGTGCGTCAGGCTTGGTAGCTCACTCAATACTGAGGCCCCTCACACTTTGGAATTTGGCCCACAATTTTTTTTTAAAATGGTGTCTGTTTACAAGAGCCCTGATAAAGGTGTGGTGAGCCCCGTGTATCCGCGGGCCATTTAAATCTTGCGCGGTACTCCAAAACATCATATGATGCGGAGCGCAAGTTACTGCAAGTCACTCAATGCATCATATGATGTCTTGCGCAACTAAAGTGTTAAACATTGTCACTAAGTGCTATCACCATTTCCTAGCTGCAGATATACTGAATAAAGTGAATATAATTAAAATACCAGTATTCTGTAAATATTATGCAATGGGTGGGATATACGTTGTAACAACTGAAGCTGTGTTAAAATAAGTAATTGTATGGGAGGCAGTGGCATACGCCCTTGTACACAATATGGAGTCAGAAAGTAGTCGACCTGACTTAGGAACATGGGTATCTCCCCCTGGGATTAACACATCAGAATACAAGATGGCCGTCACCTTTGTTCTAAAAGCAACATGTAATGAAGTATTTAACAATCACAGTAATTACAGTAACAACTAATTGCATTAAGTATGTAAGCTAGGCCAACATGAAGGTACAGCTTGAGATCAGAGTGCATACACAGTCATTATGAAGTAATGTCATGAGTAGGAGGTACTAGGTCGGTGGGCCGCTGATGACGTAGCCGAGGCAAGGAGATCATGCAGTTGACGTGACCACAATCTCCATATTTAGTAATTCACAACGTTCAAATTCAGATCACTAGCGAATATTATAATTGGAAGTAGCCTCTCCCTAAGATGCCTGTACAATTACCATCAGTTTATAAGAGTTTAACCAGCTGGGTTGTTCAGTACAATAGAGATTAGTTGTTCAATTTAAACCCTGCTTAGTTAGTAGGCCTGGCGGAGTAATACCCTCTAGCGCTGACTAGCTTCGAGGAAGTCTAGGTAGGGCAGAGTGTGGGCTCAGTCAGCAATTGGAGAGGTCACCCTCACTTCTCCTGAAATCAGCAGTCCATCAGTTGGTTTCAGAGACAAGGTATAGTTGCTACGTTTTTGTATAGGGAATAATTCACTTTTGCCTCAATAGGAAGTGTTCAGGTTAGGGAGTGATATTTATTAGTTGTTGTTTAGATCTTACTTAAATAAATGATTAGCTTGTTCTCTGTATTTTATTATTTCCATGAATGTTTTAGCATGTCCTTGCCCCATGGTCTCCATGAGTCTGAGTTTATTTGGGCCACAAGCCTAGCAAAGTTTCCAAGATCATATATCCCCTTATTTTCGGTATTCCCACACTTAACGTAGATTCATCCCTCCTTTTCCAAGTAATTTGGGGAGTAAGCCCCAAGGTTTTAATGATTGATTAATTGGTCCAGACCCCGATTAATTGACGTTTTTGGTTTAATGGTCTAGTGGTGGCGGCGTAAAGGGATCCCTTGAGTTTGCTAGAAAACCTAGTACGACGTCACGTGGCTGTAGAATCTTAGCCAATTGAGCGGCTAAGACCACGTGGCGTGGGACTTGGCTATAGAGTATGCTCTGGGGTCCTTTGGAATTCGGTTCAAGTTTCAGTAAGCATATTCACGGACAGGGTAAAGGACACAGTAGAGCTAATACCGGTCCCGTGTTACAACGTTACCGTGATTTCAATGTACACCCATTTATTTCTTTATCTACTTTGGGGTGCAGTAGGAGTTGCTGAATACCTGAGAGGGACTACGATGTAATAATATAATCCACAAAGTACTTGCACAAATTTAAGGTATCATAAGACAAGCATATATCGTAATGAAAAGTGTATTTTAAATATCAGAAAAACTTGTGCCATGTATGTCTACTGTATTAGTGTTTATTAAGCCAAATTTGCTGTTAATCATATTATACTGTATGTTGCTATGTACAGTTTGAGAAAACAATTTTTGCCTGGGAACAGATGAAAGTTGAAGTAAACAAGGCTTTAACAAAATAATGATAAGATATATCTTCATTATGCTTTGTATAAACACATAATTTAGCTGTGTGATTTACAGTTAAACAATCAGCCATTAAGCAGCAAGAGTAGCAGTGCCAAATCATCGGGGCAACTCAAACGACCTGCTTCTCCTGTCGCTCAGTCTCCCAACAAGAGAGCAGCAACAAGTGCAAGTAAACCTAAAGGTGAGCTGCAGGTATATGTCGTCATTTTAGAATACTCTACTTGTTTGTGTCAATATGATCTTCTATACTTATTTTGTGATTACTGTACCTTAATTGTGGTCTCATTTTATTTACGGAGGCAGAATTGGTATTATTAATAGAACTGGTATTAACAGGTATCTTAAAGAAGGTCAGTATAAACTCCTCATCGGATGACAGTGATGAGGAAGAACAGAAGCCAGTTTTAGCAACACAAATTAAAGAAGAAAATGGTACTACAAAGGAAATATCAAATGGTAAGCTGCCTTATACTATATTTAGAATATGCTGGTATGGTTATCATATGTTCATTTGTTTGTTTTATATGTTAATTTCACTTGACTGTACAGTATATGCATCCTTGTGTTTTCACATATAGACATTGTGATTATATTGTGATATTGATTCAGGATTGAGGGTTGAACAGTAATGAGTAATGATGGGTAACTAGTTTAGTTGGAAGCAGATTGGTGGAGAGATTAAATATAATTTTGACAAATCATGAGAAGTCTCTAAACTTAGTTATATGAAAGTTGGGTATTGATGTAGAAATTTTGAAGTGTGATGGTGATTGTTTTTAACGTGGAAGATACAGTGAATGATGAGTGTTTTCCCAAGTTTCATTACAGCATCTTAATCTTTCCTGATTGCTATCTTCTATATTTCTTTCATTCTTAGCCTTCCCCCTTGTAAAAATAGTAAACTGTTTAATGGTGATGTTAATAACGAACTATTATATTGGTAATTTTATTATGCAAGATGAACTTATTATATTATTATAATTGCAGGGGTTCCTGAAGGCTTCTTTGATACAGAGGAAACTCCTCCAAAATCTCAAGAAGATGAATCAATATACCAAGAAAGACCACCCAAGCCCAAAGATCCACCAAAACCTAATACAACGGAAGTTTTACCGGAGGGATTCTTTGATGACCCTGTGGCTGATGCAAAGGTATGAACACTTAAATGTTACATTTTCCATTCACCACATAATCATCTTTTGAAAGACATTGAAGATTTTGAATATCCATGATATTACATATTCTTGACATATCCCTCTCCCCATTTTTAATTTTAAAATATTTAGTATGCCACCACTAACATACACAGAGTTCTGGCTCTATCGCATAAACTTTGTTCAACAAAGTTACCGTGTGTTGGTCACATTGCCATGTCTGGAGCAATCCAATAGCCCCTTCATTCTGCAGTAAGTACTTTACAAGCAATAAATAAATAAATCCATAAGAGCAGTAGCAAAATTTTTGTCTTGTTCAGTATTGAAAATGCTTGATAATGGTGAATTTTTTTTACATTAAGAAATATAATTTATGAGAGACATAAAGACATTTCTTTGCTTTAGGCACGCAAAGTAGAATATAAAGATAAAGACGCTGAAGAGTGGATGTCATTTATGCGTGAAGTCTCTGCCGCTGAGCAGGAAAGCAGAATGATCATTGAAGAAGATAAAGAAGAAGCTGCCTTAGCCACTCAAATTGAACAAGCCAATGACCAGATTGCTTGTTTAGAAAGGTAAGAATAGATTAGTTGAAAAAATACCAATGCATTGAGAAAATTCTTGGAACAGAACAGGAATCATATACTGTGTGTGTGTGTATATATATTTATTTATTTTACAGTGTATCATGTTATTGTGATTTCCTTGTGTACAAATGCATTAATTGAGCTATTCCATTGAAATTTGTGTAGCCCAGCCAGGGAGATGGGGTAAAATGGGAGGTGAAGTGTGGCCTAGCTGAATCAGTTAGCTGGTCTAGCTGAATTAATGTCAGCTGGCCATTGAGAAATCTGTAACCTTATTGGCTTCTGATATTCCATCAGGCTCCTCAGTGTTGTCCTGCATACAATATTCTTACTATTTCTGTGGCTGTTGCTGTGCCGCCTCTTATTTTTTATTTATTCTATTTTTTTCTCTCCATGGTGGGTGGGGATATGAAGTCCTCTGTTGTTTATATCAATATTTTCTAAATCTCTATCTTGAGATGTACATATATGGATGATTGATGATAGGAAGGTGCAATGATGATGTCATCTTTTGATAGTGTTGGGTTCTCCATTATTTTCTCCTATATAGCCCTTATAGCCTGCCTTTCTTCAGAGACAAAAGTTTTTAGGGCAGAACTTTGCATTGTAATATGCTCTATGAAAGTTAATAATAATGAATTGACATTTATTTGTTATTGTCAAATACTGTTAAGGTTCTCTAATGTCTCTGGAGCCCTACTAATCCCATCATAACAAAAATTCAACACCGGTTGCCTATCATCTTCAGCAACTATAGACCATAGAGCTTTATTGAGTACTTAATCATATTGGTGCTGCTTCAAACAATCTAGCTAATGCAGTATCTAAAGCAGGCACTCAAATGTGTCCCATCTCTTCAACCCCCTGCACTGTGCACTTGATTTACACAGCAATCCCCATTGTGCAAGAAAAAATTCTGAGAAATTACTTTTCTTGGGGGCACCCCATTGGCTCTCTGAAGCTATTTTACTGATCAAATGCCATACTATTTGAGTGTCATCAGTCGCAGAGTTCTTTTAAGTCTACTGGGGACCACGAGCCAGAACCTTCCCCCCTCCCTCAAGGAGGCAAAGGGAGCAGTGGTCATGAGCACTTTACATTTAATGTATGTCCTCTTGCCATTGACCAGGAAAGGCACCCAGAAAGGTAGGGGAATCAAAACAGACCATTGCCTGGTTAAAAAGTGCACCACAAGCTCGAAAGAACTCCCCCAGTAAGCAAAAAAGCAAAACTTCGTCCAACTAAACCCCCCTGCTCATTAGCTCCACCCCGTCCCCCCCCCACCCCATCACAGGGGGAGGAGGAGCTGGCCGAGCTAGGTCGCCGCCACCCTCCAGTTCTGTGACTGATGTAGTCGTGCCAAGTGGTTGCTGTCACAGTGGCTCCATGTTCCCGTTTTCTTTGGTGTTTCACCCTTGCGGCGGTGTTATGCATGGAGGTATGCATGTTGCCACGAGTTTTGAGTAGTGGAGCAGCATGCACCTAGGGCCCCCCTTTCCTAGGTGCTCTGTAAGTTACTGCCCTTGCATCTCAGGGTTATCTTCCCTGGAGCGTTCGGGGAACATTCGCCATTAGGGGGCTTCCCCACTTGTGGTTGTCCTCGCTTTTGGGGTGAGTCTGGGGTCTTAGACTTTCCAACTGGCCTCGGGTAGGGGTATGTTTGTTAGCTGTTGGGGCACACTGTGGCTAGCGCAGCCTGCTTTACTATCAAACTTGGTGGCCGATGGTTTCTCTCTGGCTGCTAGTTTGCTTGTGTGATTTTGGGGGCTGTGTTTTATTTTCATTTTGTTGTTTTAGCCTGTTGTGGCAGTGGAGTTCTGCCTAGCTCTTTGTTTGGCTTAGCTTAGGTTGTGGTAGTGGTGGTCCTCTGTTGCCCCCAAGACTTCACAACTGCTATTTGCAGTCAGTTTGCCTGCTTTAGACAAGGTTTATTGGCCTAGCTGGCCCCAGTGCCTGGGGCTTCTTGTAGGGCTTATTCGCTCTACAAGTCCTGGAAAACCCCTGTGGGCTCGGTTGTATCATGGTACTTCTTCCAAGCTCACTCTCGCCTTGGGCAACTTTGAGGGTTCTTCGTCGTTCCTGCCTCCGGGAGACGATCATTCGTTCTGCCTCTGTCATGCTGCCTAGGGGTCAGGGACACCTGCCGCCTGGAGGTCTGGGGACACCTGCCGCCTGGAGGTCTGGGGACACCTGCCGCCTGGAGGTCTGGGGACACCTGCCGCCTGGAGGTCTGGGGACACCTGCCGCCTGGAGGTCTGGGGACACCTGCCGCCTGGAGGTCTGGGGACACCTGCCGCCTGGAGGTCTGGGGACACCTGCCGCCTGGAGGTCTGGGGACACCTGCCACCTGGAGGTCTGGGGACACCTGCCGCCTGGAGGTCTGGGGACACCTGCCGCCTGGAGGTCTGGGGACACCTGCCGCCTGGAGGTCTGGGGACACCTGCCGCCTGGAGGTCTGGGGACACCTGCCGCCTGGAGGTCTGGGGACACCTGCCGTCTGGAGGTCTGGGGACACCTGCCACCCAGGGTCTGGCGGGACTTGTTCCCCACTTGTGCTCCTATTACTCATCACTTCTTTAGTGATATTTGGGATCAGGCGACAGCCGCGTTGCATGATTGGTTTTCCTTATTGCACCGGCCAGGTTGGTTACCTGTTTGGAGGCCCCGAAGCTGCACCGCTTAGGTTTTGGGATTCGGTTTGTGGGTGTGGATTGTTTTGGCCTTAGTTCAGTCCGAGCCGCCTCCTTCCTTCCCAGGTGGGCATAGTTTACCCTGCTCTTCTTTCCCTGCTTCCGGCTCCCAACCGTCTGAGGGTTTCGGAGTCAGGGTGGGGTTTCGCTCAGGGAGAGGCTCGGTTGGCTTCGGGGGCTGCCACTTCCGATGAGGGCACAAAGGGAGTCGAGCCCCTTTTTCCCGTCGAGGCTTCCGAGTCGAACCAGCTCCCTAATTCGAAACGTTTCCCTTGGACTTCACCTTTCCATATAGGGCAGTAGGCATGGATGAGGGCACTGCCCCAGGGTCTCTGTTGATGATTTCTGGGGCTCAGGAGGAATCCACTTTTAACTCTTGGGTTCCTTTTGACCCCGCTTGCACTCTTGTGCCCTCTGCTAAGGGGCTTCTTCTGAAGAGGAGGGGTTTTCATACCATCCTTCCCTTTGTGTGTTGGGTGCAGCTCCCTTTTGAGTTCGTTTCTTGTGGCCTTTGGGTTCCTCGGGTTCGTTTCTGGGTTCCTGTGGGTTCCTTGGGTTCGTTTCCGGGTTCCTTTGGGTTACCTTGACCTTGAGGTGATTCCGGGGCTCAGCAACCCCGTGACCCGGTTGTCGACCATGCCTCCTTGTTGCTGGACTGGTCAACCAGGCTGTTGGACGCGGCTGCTCGCAGCCTGACGTATGAGTCACAGCCTGGTTCATCAGGTATCCTTTGGAGATGTTTGTCAAGTTCTCTCTTGAACACTGTGAGGGGTCGGCCAGTTATGCCCCTTATGTGTAGCAAAAGCGTGTTGAACAGTCTCGGGTCTCTGATGTTGATAGAGTTCTCTCTCAGAGTACCTGTTGCACCTCTGCTCTTCAACAGGGGTATTCTACACATCCTGCCATGCCTTCTGGTCTCATGTGATGTTATTTCTGTGTGCAGGTTTGGGACTAGCCCCTCTACTATTTTCCATGTGTAAATTGTTATGTATCTCTCCCACCTGCACTCATAAGAATACAGGTTTAAACTCTAGTCGATCCCAATAGTTTAGATGTTTTACTGAGTGGATTTTAGCAGTAAAGGATCTCTGCATGCTCTCCAGGTCAGCAATTTCTCCAGCTTTGAAAGGGGCTGTTATTGTGCAGCATTATTCCACTCTAGAGAGCACTAACGTCTTGAAAAGTATCATCATCGGTATAGCATCTCTAGTGTGAAAGGTTCTTGTTATCCAACCTGTCATTATTCTTGCAGTTGTGACGGCTACTTTACTGTGTTCTTTAAATGTAAGGTCTTCCGACATCAAGTACACCCAAATCCTTTACATTGCCTTTCCATTCTATGTTTTGATTTGACCGAGTTTTGTTCTTAGCACTCTCTCAAAGATTTTTATGATGTGCGATGTGCTATCGGTCTGTAATTTTTTGCCTCTGCCCTATTTCCTCCTTTATGGAGCAGTGCTATCTCTGCTGTTTTTAATATGTCAGGGATAATGCCAGTATCTAGGCTTTGTCTCCAAAGAATGTGAAGGGTCTGTGATAACGGTTTTCTACAGTTCTTGATGAATATAGAGTTCCAAGAGTTGGGGCCTGGTGCAGAGTGCATAGGCATACTGTCTATGGCTTCTTCAAAATCCAGTGGGGATAGGGTGACATCTGATATATGATTTGATGTTGTATCATATCCATGAAAAATTCATTTGGGTTATCAATCTTCAGTGTGTACAGTGGCTCGCTGAAAGCAGAGTTGTACTGATTCCTCAGTATTTCGCTCATTTCTTTGTTGTAATTAGTGAAAGTTCCATCTCCCTTTCGCAGGGGCCCGATACTAGATGTGGATTTTGATCTTGATTTTGCATAGGAGAAGAAATATTTCGGATTTCTCTATTTCACTGATGGCCTTTTGCTCTCTTTGCCTCTACTGGGTTTTGTATGATTCTTGTAGCTTTAGTTCAATTGTTTCTATTTCTCTACCTAACCTTCTTCGCCGTTCTTGAGATAGGGTGCGACTCAAGTTGTTCCACGATTCGTTTTCTTTGCCTATAGAGGGAACGACGTTCCCATTCCAATCTGCATCTCTTCCTCTTTTTTCTTAGGGATATGCGGTTTGAACACATTTCTAGTGCTACTGAGCTTATTTTTTCCAGGCACTGGTTCAGGTTTGCATTTTCTAGCTGTTCTTCCCAGCTTATTTCTGTGAAGTCTTGGTTTATTTGTTTCCAGTTTATCTGTTTATTATTGAAGTTGAATTTGCTGAAATCTCCTCCATCGGGAATCGGGACTGGTTTTGAAGGTTTATTCCCCATGCTAGTCAGAACTTCAATTAAGTTGTGATCTGAGTAACAGGTATTTGTAATCATTATGTTCCGGATCAATTCATCATTATTGGTGAAAATGAGGTCCAGCGTGTTCTCCTTCCTAGTTGGTTCTACTATTTGCTGGTTTAAGGCAAACCTGTCGCACATCCGTAGCAGGTCATTTGCATGTGCCTGTTCATTTAGGCTACTTCCTGGAATTCTCTCTGATACAGCCGTATCAGCTTTGGTCTTCCAGAACAGCTGGGTTCCAAGGAACTCATTAGTTCCTTGGGTTCGTTTTCGGGTGCCTTTGGGTTCCTCGGATTCATCCTTTTTGGAGGTTTTTTCCTCCGATTTTCCTTGCTAAGGTTCGGGAGACTATCAGTGCTTACCTTCTGCAGGACCCGGTTTAAGCCTCGGTGCTGAATCCAGCTTCATTTCAGGTCCGCTCCTCTTCCCGTCACGGGGGCATTCTGTGGTTCCTGGCTGGCAGACTATTCCTCCTCCTCTCTTCGGACTTAGCGTGGTTATTGTCGTAACCACACACATCCGTGGCAGGAGGTTTCCACGGTGTTGCTAGTGTTCTTGGGGGGAGGGCTCTGCAGTTTCTCAATGAGTGTCTCTTCATCCCTGCGCTTCCTCATAATATTGGTCTGGTGCAGCTATGTGTTCTAGTTCCCACTCTTTCGGCTGCTTTGGCGGCAGATGCCTTCCAACTCGCAGTCATTTGGCCTCTTGCGTTTCTTTAGTCGTATGGAGCTGTCTTCGGATTGGCTTTCAGTGGGTGTGGGGGGCCCTCAGCTGGGGTCTTAGTCTTAGCTGCTTCTGCATGGTCTGCCTTACTGTTACTGTTTGTGGCGATCCTCCAGGAGGTGGTTTTCTGTTTTTCACCTCTCGTCTCACGTGTTGACAGGCTGTACTCACTCTGTTGTTGGCTTCAGCTTGTGCCCTTGCTCTTTTGTCTTCTTCACTGTTTTGTCCCTTCCGAGGACTGTGTTCCTCAGTTTCTGTAGGTAGCTTTTGCTCGTTGCCAGCCTATTTCGGACTTGTTGGTTCTCCAGGGGAGGGCACTCCTGCCACTCCCGGTACTCCGGTATGGTTGTGCCAGGGCTCGAGCCTCATTTAGTCGGGGTAGGCCTCTGGTGCCAGTTTGAGTCAGTGAGTTCCCTGTTGCCTTTTTCGTCTGGTCGCACGGTGTTTGCTCTGTAAGAAAGTCAGCATCTCGGGGTTTGCGTTGATCAGTTTGCAGGTCACCCAGTTGTCAAGGCGATTGGGGAGAGGCTCTCTCTTTTTGCCAACGCCTGGTCTCACGACTCGTGGGCTTTTCGGGTCGTTCTTACGGCCTTCGGTGGCATTGAGTGGTCCTTACTCCTTTAGGGGGGTCGGGACTCCTCCCCGTCCATCCGTCGGGTCATCTCGGGGTGGGTTTGCCCCTCCTTTCGAATGACCCCGCTGTCCTTAGTCCGGCTCATTCTCGATCCGGGTTGCTTGATTGCTTCCCTAGACCTGAGGGACGCGTCTTGATGCATTTCTATCCATCTGGTTTCAGGGCTTGGTTCAGTTTGTCATAGGGCGACCTTCTTACTGCTTCTATTGTCTCCCTTTTGGGTTGATCTGATACCTCGCGTTTTTACGTGTTTGACTCGGGTCATGGTGGCCCGTCTTCGTCTGCTCAGTCTTCAGTTCTTGGTCTACCTCGACAACTGGTTGGTGTGGATCTCCCAGCCAATGTGCTTATCTGCTAGCCAGGGATCTGCCTCTTTCCCAGCTCGCCGGGTTCAGGTTCAGGTTCCTGATGCGCTGGCAGAAAAAAATATAAAAAATATCTGAAAAAATTATAAGTATAGGTAGATTTGATATTGGCCTGTAATTGTTGGTCAGCCGTATCTCCTTCTTTATGAAGTGCCGTCACTCTTGCTTTTTTAAGGATTGGTGAAATTCAATTGATGAAAAGAAGCTGTTAAATTCAGTTGCCATTTCTAAGTCTGTTGCATGTGTGTAACCATCCGTGGAGAGTTTTATCTGCTTGTTATGTGATTGTTGTTTAGATCCTAGGATGTTAGAGATGGCTTTCCATGTGCGTTTTATGTTTCCTTTTGCTTCTTCGAATCTGTTCTCATAAAAGGAAAGTTTGACTTTTCTTCTCACACTGGTAAGCATTGACAAGTACCTCTTAACTACTACTTTTGCAACTAGGCCCATCCTGTTTTTTTCATTTTCGTATTAATTGCTTTGAGTACGCCAAATGTGAGCCTGGGGTCGTTTAATCTTTTTGGCAGATATTTGCTTTGCAAGGAGAGGACAGTGATCATATCACCTCTTTCTTCTATCTTCTAGCTTTGGCATAATTAATGCATCTGACCTCTCCTCGTAGCTCTTGTCTTTCAATTCAGGAAGCCATTTTGTTGCATATCTTTGCACCTTTTACCATTTTGTTGATGTGTTACTTGAGATATTGGCACCATATAACTCTTGCATATTCCATTTTTGGACTCACAAAGGTTGTGAACAAATTCTTTAATATTTTGCCATCCACACATTTAAAAGCAATTCTGAAATTGGAAGGCATAGCATAGGCTCCTTGCATAATGTTCTATATATGGTACTCAGGTGACAGTTTTCTTTCTAACCCCTAGATCTCTTTATCAGAATTTTTTAAAGCTTTTCCACATAATTTGTATATTGTTGCATGTTCCATATCTTTGCATTTATTCACATTAAATTCCATTTGCCACTTGTTGCTCCATACACTTATTTTATCCAGGTGTTCTTGAAGGGCGTAACAGTCTAAGTTTCTTATCTTCCCTAGTATCTTAGCATCATTAAAAGCATGTTCATATAATTCTGTATTCCTGCTGGTAGATCGTTTATGTAGACAGTGAACATTATTGGTGCAAGAACTGAAACCTGCCATACTCTGCTAGTGACATTTCTCCAGGCTGAGAACTTGCCTCTGATTACTGCCCTCATTTCTCTGTTGGAATTTTTTTTATCCATGTTAGAATTCTCTGTCACCCCTCCAGCATGTTCCAGTTTTCAAAACAGCCTCTTGTGTGAGACTCTGTCAAAGATTTTTTTTAAGGTCCAGATAACCACAGTTAACCTAACCATCTCTTTCCTGTAGAATCTCTGTGGCTCTGTCATAAAAATTAAGTAGAGGAGAGGATCTTCCTATTTGAAAATCATACTGTCTTGTATCATTTCTCTCTATGTATTCTTTCCATTTGTTTTAACTATTTTTTCTAGTGTTGTGACTACCACACTTGTCTATGACATGGGTTTATAATTTTGGGAATTTTTTATAATAAAATATGTGGAACATCGATACAAGAATATATTCATGTCACATGCGCCTGAATTCCTGATTTTACCTGATTTACTAAGGGCCACTAACCCTGGTGACTTTAACTAGGACATGAAGGTGGCAGCTTATCATAGGTCCCCCTATTTGCCTTTATCTTTTCCAGGTAGATTTTAAAATTTAACACAGTTTTGGCATTTATGGCTTTGACGGGTAGGCGGTTCCATGGGTTTGTAACCCTGTGGGTGAAAAAGCATTTCCTGTTCTCTGGCTCTCCATTAAAGCTTGTTGAGGTTGAAACTGTTGCTCCTTGTTTATTACATCTAAACTTTTGAAGAAATTGTCCAGATCAGCATCCTCCAACTTGTTCGGTATTTTAAGTTTCAGCGAGATCCATTGACCAATAAAACATACTGTTATTAACCACTTAACTGCGCCAACCTGGAAAACTCTCTTTGATTTTTCCGTACCCATTCTAAATGGTACGAGGTTGGTTGTATACGAAATGGACTCTTAGGACCTCCAGTGAGAGGCAGCCATCTTGGAAAAAAAATCCAGAAAGCCCTTGGGCTGTTGGATGGGTAGTACTGAGTGAGCAACCATGGGTAGCGCATGTGCCTCTGGCTCCTAAACAACTCTCCGATGCGGTGTTGAAAGATAACGCACTGTCGGTGAAATTCAAACCTTATTGTTTGAAGAACATAAGGGTCATAATATTGGTGAAGCTAAGCACAATAAGGGCCTAACACAAAGGTCGAATGCAAGTGATACAGTCCCTATGAGGGCGATACAGCGAGCGTATCCAGTTGTAGCTCTGAGTGTCACCCTTGCAATCCTATGCTTTCTCCAATTTATTTAGATGATACATAGATGAAATGTTTTCTGCGTTCAGTGATGATGCATCTGATACAAGTAGCATAGATGAACAGTGTTTGCAGCTTCCATAGTGGTGTTTTCCATAGATATTTTCATGAATACCTGAATCTCTCTCTGACTGACGGACACTCTTTGAGGCAAGCTGAATCTCTTCCTATGTGGAACCATACAAAGTGATCTTTTCAAGACTACCTTACAAATTTATCTTTTCTTATAATCTTTTCAATACTACCTTATGCTTTACAAGCTTGGCTACATACAACCTACAAGTACTAAAACCAAGGGTGTATTTGATTGTGTTATTTGCAAGCACATAGAATGAGGAAACAGGAAGCGAAAATTTATCTGTACCTGGTGCAATGAGAGCGAAGTCGCGCTGTGCACCATAGAATACTTCGTCGATTATATCTCACTTCCGAAGTACTAAATGTGTAATACAGTGTGTTACTGTGTAAATGGTGTGTAAAATTTTACATATTGTAATTTTAGTGAATTTTTAACAAGTAATATTGCGACAATAAACATTTATTGTGGACACATTACTGACACATGTATCACAGTTCCATGGAACATTATGAACTTTCTACTGTATACATATTGTAAAGGACACAAATATGTATCATATACGATAAAAAAATCATATAAAACCGCATTGGAAATACATAGAACAAATAATTGAAAATATATTTGTGGCAACACCCGATGCTTGAATGGCCTGTGTGACCGTGTCTGGGCGAGTCATGCACGGGCGACCAGGCCCTGATGACATCACAGCACACCTTGTCCACGTCCCCACAGCCAAAGTAAGTGGAATTTGGTATTTATTTTTTACATAGACATGTTCAGGGAAGGAAATTTATCATTTTACGAAGAAAAAAGAATTTTTTGGGAACACTTTATTTCATGCAGCCAGGGGGAATTTCACAATAAACTCTGCGCAGCACGGTGGTTAAGCTACTTCGTAAAGTGTACTCCAATAACATTTACAGGACTAGTTAAAGAACTTTGCATTGGGCAGAGGACTTCCATCTACTGCAGTCTCTGTTCTAGTGGCATACACAAGATACAGTATTGAATAAGCGTCACTATTCCTAAGACTTGACTAGAATAAGCCGAGAAGTAAAATAATAAGCTAAGCCATTTTGGAATGTATTCCTCAAACAGATATGCTTGATTATTATATGCGAGTGTTCTCTTTCAGAGTCGTTGAACTGGATAAGAAGAAAACAACGCAACTTAAAGAAAGAGGGAATCAGAAAGCTGATTCAGATGGTAGTGAAGATTCCAGTGATGAAGAATTTGCTCCTGTGATATGGAGAACAAAAAATTCTCTTATATAGTAACCTGTGAAGCTCTCAAAAACTACCAAGATTCCGTAATAAATTTTCAAATATTTTTCATATATTAGTATTTTGAAATACTATACTTTTGATAGTTATCAATCTCATTTATGTCTTTGTATAAGATTGTGGAGGACAGTCTTTAAGCAGAATAGAAAAAGCACATTATATTGATCAAATAAATTTTTGCATATTATTTACATATACGGTAGATCCACATACAGTACATATCTCCATATTCCTCACATATATGGTATGTAACCTACACATATTGTACCTCATAAGTGAAAACATTTAAAACCAGCAGCATCGTATGTACAACTCTTGAGCACTACCAGACTCACTGCAGGCAGTACCAGGTCCAGTGACTGGATGTCACTAAGCCAAGCTCACTGTAGGCAGTACAGGTTACACTGGCTGGATGTCACTAAGCCAGGCTCACTGTAGGCAATACAGGTTACACTGGCTGGATGTCACTCTTGCTATGGTTTATCTTCCACTTGGGCCATTTAAATGTTTTAAAATATATCACTAGTAGCAATAGATGAATATGTTCAGTATATAAGAATACATGCATATGTATGTACATTTAATCTCCCTATAGAAATATATATAGAAATACTGTACAGTACTGTACATGCATGCATAAATACACACACAAATACTGTACATGCTTATGTATACTGTGTATGCACTCTCCATACAACAGATTCCTCTAAATTATGAATCAAATCCACCCACCGTGGCTTCCCTCTGAAATTGGGATTTTCCTGAGAAAATGTTGAAACTGATGCAGCCAGCAGTGTAATCCAGATTGTCAGTTTGTCACGTACAGTAACATCCAACAGATCCTATTATTTTTTCTGTTTTTGCTATTCCACTTTTTAACCCTTCAATGGTGCATTGCAACTAAGGCTTCTGGTAAGTATCATCCATCTTGAAAATAAATCCTTCTTTGTGGGATTATTATTAGGGATTACTCACTAGGGAATACTCTGTAGAGGTTACTCAGTACTAACACTGTAACCGTGAGTAGCGTACGTAGCAGCAGCTCACAGTATCACTTGTATAGACGATGACATAAATAAGAAGAGCAAGAATTTGACAGTGATAGTGAAAGATGATCATAATAATGATAAATACTAGGTACAAAGCTTGGATGTTGGTGACACAAAGTGAATCCGATGCATGTGATATTGCACTCGGTGCGAGGCCTACTCGCGCATAACATGTAGACAGTTATATATACAGTGTGATAACAGCAAAGTAATTAGTTTAGTTCTAATATTTTATTATGGTGCACGCATAAGTGACACGAATATATCTGTGTACCAGTGTTCTACATGTTCTGTGATATAAATAACATTACACTATTGACAGCGCAATGCTTCATTTCATTCCATCATGGTTAAAACATTAAAATGCAAATAAATGAAATATATTCAATACATGCAGTTACAGCTTGCTGCAAAATGTGTGGGGCTAGGCTGTGCTTGGATCACTGGTTACGGGATTATCTCCCTCCAAAGTATCTTACTGGCTCGTAATGGTGCATAAATATCAATAATTGTATATAACATGTATTCACTGTGATAACAGCAAACACCGTATACAGTGGTACCTCGGCTTACGAATGTCCCCTCTTTACGAACTTTTTGGGTTATGAGCCTGATTTCTTCATGAAATTTGAATCGAGTTACGAGCCTTGTCTCGGGAAACGAAGATTATTGATATGCATATGGCCGACCTAGCACGTGGTGGCACGGCGATCGCGTTTCGGTTTACCAGTGCCTCCTGCTCCTGCCTAGTGACTATCATGCCTGAATTCTCTGTAAAGAATTTCCCTTTTTTTTTTTTTGGCTATTTAAACATAAAATTGTTGTTATATATCTTGCCATGGGTCTCAAGAAAGCCAGTGGTAAGGTTCAAGCCAAATAAACACATGTGAGAATGACCGTAGAGGAAAAACAAGAGATCATTTGTAAACATGAAAATGATCCACGGGGTTCTTGAACTAGCTTGACAGTACAGCAAAGCTATGTCAATGATATGCACTGTAATTGCTAAGAAAAAGGACATCGAGTGCTAAAGTAGCAAAAAGCGTATCAACAATCACAAAACAAAGAACACAAATACTTGATGTTGAAAAGTTATTAATTCACCCAGAGCAAGCTGTAATAGGCCGTTGTGTTAACCTTTTTAATGACAATGTGATGTCTCACTTCAGACAAGTGTTACAACATAAGGAAAAACAAGTGTCACTAGACAGGTTTTTAGTGAGAAAAACAGCAGTGAGCCACAAGCGGGTCCTAGTGGTATGCAGGCAAAATGTGCCAGTGTGTGTACCCCAGAGAAGTCATCACTGCCTGATATTATAAGGGAAGGAGACTCCCCTTCCAAACACTAACACCTCTCCTTCCCCCTTTCCTCACCATCTTCCATACACCAACAAGAGTCATCAATAAACTACACTACACTACACACAGAAATCACAATAGCATAATGCTTCAAATGAACAAATCCACAAGGGCCGTGATGTGGGTTTGAACCTACATCCGAGAAGATCCCAGGCGTGCCTTAATCGACTGAGCTATGATATGGTTAAAAGAATTGCAACAGGGAGTTCAACTTGGCCTCACATGGATTGTGAAGTCTCTCCGAGACACAAACCAGGGTTTTACACAATTCCCCCATGCACCCGAGCTCTGTCAATAAGCTATTTTATCTTTTCTCCTTTACTTCATTACACACAATTCTTTTAACCATGTCGTAGCTCAGTCGATTAAGGCACGGCTGGGATCCTCTCGGACGTAGGTTCGAACCCTTATCACGGCCCTTGTGGATTTGGTCATCAATAAAGGTTAGCAATAACTTGTACATACTTTAGTAATAAAGATTTGGGTGAATTAGGTATAAAATTTACTTTGAAGTTATTTTTATTTGGGAGTATGGAATGGATTAATTCAATTCACATTATTTCTTATGGGGAAAAATTCACTTCAGTTTATGAATTTTTGGCTTTCGAACCGTCTCTGGAACGGATTAAATTTGTAAGCTAAGGTACCACTGTATTTTATTGTTCGCAGAATATAATATGGTGCACAAATTAGTGACATGGTTGTGTGCATACCAATTTTCTGTGCATTTTCTGTTCTATAAATTGACAATCCAATAGATAATGGCACTAAAAAATGTGAAAACATTAAAAATACAGAGGAAACTCTGTTAACAAATTTAATCCATTCCGGCACCAAGCTCTTCATGTGAAATGCTCGTCTTGTGAAACGAATTTTCCCATTTAAAATAATGTAAATACAATTAATCCATTCCACTCCCGTGAAACATCAATATGAAATTTTATAATGTAATTATAATACATGTAATTATTATAAATGTTTTGTTTTACTGTTTTCAATTGTATTTTACCTTATGAAGAGTCGTTGCGGGCTTGAGGGAGACGATGGGGAGGTAAGGAGGTAGGGAGGGTTTACGGTGTGGAAGGAGAATCCACCTCCGAGTCAGGCAGGCTCACTCTTCTTGTGAATTTCACCCCACTGGGACAGGGTTGTGGGTCACCAACACTTGCTCGTCTTTTCTGTACCTTTTCAAAGAACGTATCTATTGACACTTGCTTTTATCTTCGGTTTCGGATGTCCCCAAAATGAGACAGCAAATTGTCATTGAACAAGTTCATACACCGTGCAGTCATTGCTTTATCAGGGTGATGGTTTTCCAAGACTGCATTCAGCTTTTCAAACATTCCCAACATTTCCTTGATCTCATTGGAAGAGGCGGCATACTCCCTTTATATACTTTCACAAAACCATAAAAATGGCAAAGAAAAGCCCAATAAATGCAGAACGATGCTTATCCTGCGCAATAAAACCACAACAACTGTCTTCGTAAGTATTCGAGAATTTGTGAGAACCAGTGGGAACGCTAGGAAGCACCACAGGTTTTCTCGTTAACCGAGCGGAAGTCCGTCAGTCGAGACTAATTTTCTGCAAGTCGCTCACTCATTACCTGAAATGCTCATAGATGGGGCTGCTCGTTACCCGAGGTTTCTCTGTACAATGAAAACAATACATACTTTAAATGTGCATAGCTAATGCCTCCTTCCCTCTGAGAGCAATCTGACCTGGAGTTTGATTCATCAGCAATCAAGAATTTATGCCATTATCAGGAGCTCATCACTTATTACAGCTAAAGTAAGTGGTTTAGAAATTTTATTTTAATTTTCCTGTGATCGAGAATGTATTTTAACAATACAGTACAGTACAGTACAGTACTATAATAGAAGAACATTAATTTAGAATTTTATTTCCTCTTGTGCACAGGGCAGGTTATTAGTTTCTTGAACAATTGAGGTGTTAATAATTATTTCTATTAAAAATAATGCATTTTATTTTATAAATGTTACTGTGCTACACATAAGGGACATAACTGGCTGACCCCTCACAGTGTTCAAGAGAGAACTGGATAAGCACCTCCAAAGGATACCTCATCAACCAGGCTGTGACTCATACGTCAGGCTGCGAGCAGCCGCGTCCAACAGCCTGGTTGATCAGTCCGGCAACCAGGAGGCCTGGTTGACGACCGGGCCGCGGGGACGCTAAGCCCCGGAAGCACCTCAAGGTAACCTCAAGGTAGGTGCTTGAACTGTACTATAAATTGCACAAAAGTTTGTTTATAATAATTTTTGTTCTGTGGCATCAGACTTGATGTGACTGGAGGAGTCGGGTAAGAATAGTAAAGTTACACCAGACAAGGGTATGAGGCTGAATTATTAAGAGAAGCTTGACTGGGGCTGGAGAGGACAACAACCGGCAGAGAAGTATGCCAGTGGTACAGTACTAGTAATGTTTTTAGCATAAAAAACTAAATATTAGCAGTTCATGGAGTTTGAGAGTGGTGAAGATACAGACTGTAGATGAAAGAATGTCTTTTGAACCATGGGCATTGAGGACTTTACGACCAGTTGAGGGGTAGCTGCAGAATTTTTATTAACGGTATGAAAAAGTACATGGCTTGCATTTGCTACTTCTTCGTTACTAAGACCAGTGTGTGCTACATAAAAGGTAAGTACAAAATTAATTTTTATGTACATTTATACATTCTAATATAAATGTAAACCTGAGATGACACCAAAATCATTGTTTATTACACACAGTATTCACAATAGCATGATATATCAAGTGAGATGTATCAAATACATCAAAATCCACAAATATAATGTGGATTTGTTCATCATTGTTTATTATTTGTGTGTTTGAATGTGCAGAGATATGCATGGCATGGTTTGCAGTAAGGAACTTTCAGAAAATTTGATAACCCCAAAAAAGGTAAAGTATTCAGAAAACAGGGTTATTCATAAATTCGGATTGGGTTCATAGTCACTCCATAAGGAAATGATCCAGGTTTGAACGATGTACAGTAATTATTATTTGTAAAAATAATATACAGTGGAACCTTGGTTCTCGTAAGCCCCGGTTCTCGTAATTTTCGGTACTCGTAGTCAATTTCTCAAAAAAATTTGATTCGGTACTCTTTGTTTGTCTCGGTGTTCGGAATTCGTTTATACACGTCTAGGTCCACCAAACCCATGGCATCGCGGCGAGGCGCGCCTCAGTTTACCAGCGTCCTGCCGAGGTGACGACAGTGCTTGAATTCTTTGTGAAGAATTTAATTGTTTTGGAGCCTTCTTTAGTTTCTGAACATAAAAGTAATTATTATATATCATGCCATGGGTCCCAAGAAGGTCAGTGGTAAAGTTCAACCTAAGAGAACAACTATGAGGATGACCATAGAGCAGCAACAAGAGGCAGCTGAGGAAATTTCTTCAGGTTAGGAGGAGGCAGTAGAGAATTTCCCTTCCTCAACAATTAAGAAATGGTGTACAATACAATATGGGAAGAAATACAAAGTTTTGTTGACACGACTCACCCAAATAAAGCTGTAGCAGGCTGTTGTGTTAACCTTTTTTATGACAATGTGATGAGACAAGTGTTACAGCGTAGGGAAAAACAAGTGTCGCTAGACAGGTTTCTAGTGAGAAAAACAAGCAGGGAGCCACAACCAGGTCCTATTGGTATGTAGGCAAAATGTAAGAGAGAGGGTACCTCAGAAATGTCATTAGTGCCTGAAGTTATAATGGAAGGGGACTTCTTTTCCAAACACTAACACCTCTCCCCCTCCCTCCTCATTGTCTTTCATACGCACAAGTGTCCTCCATAAAGGTAAGTATAAACTATAAGTAGTTTTCTGTATAACATGTATTTTTAGTTAATATTTTTGGGGGTGTGGAACGGATTAATTCACATTATTTCTTAGAGGAAAATTCTATTCGTTTTAGTATTTTTTAGTTTTCGTAACGTCTCTGGGAATGGATTAACTACAAAAACTAAGGTACCACTGTACTGTTTTACTCCCGCACAGTTGAAAGAGTTATCAGTATATCATAGTCAGCCCAATTCGTTTCCAAATATCGTATTATAATTTACATTGTCATCTAGTAATTTGTGCTGCCTCTGAATTAGCTAATGAGATGAGACTAATGGTTATTTGGGTATTCTCAAACTGTGATGATATAATGTGATAAATATTGCACCAATGTTGATCAATCGTGTAACCAAAATAATGTAGTCCTAAAATTTGTTATATACTGACTTATAATTTAAATAATAATTCTAATGAATAATATAATCTGTTGTCTAATATGCTAGTATTTAAGCAATTAAGAGCTTTATCTTTCTCGGTGGAACATGATATCATTCCCCTCAAGCTGGAGAAAACAGTTATTTTAACACAGTTTATTAAATCAGTCATTGTGACACGAGTGCTTAAACAAAATCTTATCAGCTTCCATTTGGCTTTTCTGCATCCTATGATCACACACATGTAACATTTTTACATATTTTACCTCTATCCACACACACATGTAAAAACAAGTCAGTGGTACAGATGAACCCACTTGGAAACCAGGTAAATGAATACTGTACTACAGTATATATTATGATCTTTAAAACTCTTAAATCTTAAGATACAGTCCAGTACAGTATTCTTAAAATCTTTCAACAGATACCGTAAGGGTACTGGATTTGAAGAAATTTATACACGTTCTGATCATATGACTTGAAGGTAGACAGAAAACAAGTGATCTCGGCACAGACAGTACTGGCATCAGGTTTCCATTGGACTCACAATTTATTTTAAGTAGACTGTAATGCCATTATTGCAGAATACTGTAGTTAAAAAGAACATATGACAGGATGGACACAGGGTTTCATGAATGAATAGCAGTACCAACCCTTATATACAGACAACAAACACTGGTGTGGTTAGTATGAAAAATGGAGAATTAAAGTGGTAGAAATTGAGTCTGATTAGTGTGTATAGTGCTAGTAGGTACAACAAGGGAATTAAAATTTAATAAAGAAAATATGCAGCCTACAGATTTGAAAACTGGAGAGTATCAAGATTAATTGCTCGTGTGTTATCTTATGCATATATTACACGTTTTACGTGTGTGTGTGTGTGCGTGTGCGTGCGCGCGTGTAATGTAATTACCTAAGTGTAGTTACAGGATGAGAGCTACGCTCGTGGTGTCCCAAATTCCCAGCACTCTGTCACATAACGCTTTGAAACTACTGACGGTCTTGGCCTCCACCACCTTCTCACCTAACTTGTTCCAACCGTCTACCACTCTGTTTGCGAAAGTGAATTTTCTTATATTTCTTCGGCATCTGTGTTTAGCTAGTTTATATCTATGACTTCTTGTTCTTAAAGTTCCAGGTCTCAGGAAATCTTCCCTATCGATTTTATCAATTCCTGTTACTATTTTGTATGTAGTGATCATATCACCTCTTTTTCTTCTGTCTTCTAGTTTTGGCATATTTAATGCCTCCAACCTCTCCTCGTAACTCTTGCCCTTCAATTCTGGGAGCCACTTAGTAGCATGTCTTTGCACCTTTTCCAGTTTGTTGATGTGCTTCTTAAGATATGGGCACCACACAACCGCTGCATATTCTAGCTTTGGCCTAACAAAAGTTGTGAACAATTTCTTTAGTATATCGCCATCCATGTATTTAAAAGCAATTCTGAAGTTAGAAAGTGTGGCATAGGCTCCTCGCACAATATTCTTTATGTGGTCCTCAGGTGATAGTTTTCTATCTAGAGCCACCCCTAGATCTCTTTCTTTATCAGAATTCTTTAAAGATTTCTCACATAATATATAGGTTGTGTGGGGTCTATGTTCTCCTATTCCACATTCCATAACATGGCATTTATTAACATTAAATTCCATTTGCCAAGTGGTGCTCCATATACTTATTTTGTCCAGGTCATCTTGAAGGGCATGACAATCATCTAAATTTCTTATCCTTCCTATTATCTTAGCATCATCAGCAAACATGCTCATATAATTCTGTATACCAACTGGTAGATCATTTATGTAGACAATAAACATCACTGGTGCAAGAACTGAACCCTGTGGTACTCCACTTGTGACATTTCTCCATTCCGATACATTGCCTCTGATTACTGCCTTCATTTTTCTATCAGTCAGAAAATTTTTCATCCATGATAGAAGCTTGCCTGTCACCCCTTCAATATTTTCCAGTTTCCAGAACAACCTCTTATGTGGAACTCTGTCGAAAGCCTTTTTTAGGTCCAGATAGATGCAGTCAACCCAACCATCTCTTTCCTGTAATATCTCTGTGGCTCGATCATAGAAACTGAGTAAATTCGATACACAGGATCTTCCAGATCGAAAACCATACTGTCTGTCTGATATTATATAATTTCTCTCTAGGTGTTCTACCCATTTAGTTTTGATTAGTTTTTCCAATACTTTCACTATTACACTTGTCAATGATACAGGTTTATAATTGAGGGGGTCTTCCCTGCTGCCACTTTTGTAGATTGGAACTATGTTAGCCTGTTTCCACACGTCTGCTACGATTCCTGTACACAGGGATGCCTGAAAGATCAGGTGAAGTGGAATGCTGTGCTCAGATGCACATTCTCTCAGAACCCATGGTGAAACGCCATCTGGGCCAGCTGCTTTGTTCTTACCGAGCTCCTTGAGCATTTTTTCCACTTCGTCTCTAGACACCTCTATGTGCTCTATGTTGTTCTCTGGGATTCTTATTGTATCTGGTTCCCTAAAGATTTCATTTTGTACAAACACACTTTGGAACTTTTCGTTTAGTGTTTCACACATTTCCTTTTCATCTTCCGTGAATCTATTTCCCATTTTCAACCTCTGAATATTATCCTTTACCTGCAATTTTTTGTTTATGAATTTATAGAATAGACCTGGTTCTGTTTTACATTTGTCTGCAATCCCTTTTTCAAAATTTCTTTCTGCCTCTCTCCTCACTGCCATGTAGTTGTTTCTCGCATCTTTGTATCGCTGGTATGTTTGGGGGTTCGGCCTCTTCCTGTATTGATTCCATTTTTGTGTCTTTTGGTCTCTAGCCCTCTCGCAATTTCTATTGAACCAATCCTGTTTCCTAGTTCTGCATCTCTGTTTTGGTATAAATTTTGTTGTGCCTTTATCATATATTTCACAAAACTTGACATACATCTCCATGACATGACAAAATGACGTGTGTGTGTGTGTGACATGGAAAACCTGAGGTGCCATCACTGTTTTAACTGTTAAGTTCACATTATTCTCCACATATCTTCAGGTTGGTTTCTGTTGTGGCAGATAGCTGCATAGAGACCAAAATATTCGGTACTTATTTCATTTTCAATTCTCTTGGTGAGTTTGTGCCATATTCCTCTCCCATTCTCTTGTTTGTACACTTTCTTGCTTGCTCATTTTCCTTTTCATAAACAATATATACGTGCATGCCTATAGAAAGAGTTGTATTTAATGAAATACTAAATATGCCATTTATTGTCTTGTATTCTGCTATGAATACTGTATCATTAATACCGTATATAATAATTCGGTGAAAACGCATTTGTCATGGTATACCTCTGAAATTAGTGTCTAAATACAGTATATGTAAGTGGACATAGTACAGTATTTTAAACATGTTGGCTACTATAACTGTGTGTCCCCTTGTACCAGGTGACATAATATAATTTACTATATTGCTTTTTCTCCAGTTCATAAAATCTTGCTTTCTCCCATTTATCTTGTCTCTGCTCAGGAATATTGATTTTTGACTACAGTATATGTATAGAGAACTGGTCTTGTAATATACCCCTGCCTTGAACTAGAAGTAAAGTTTCCATGGTATATAAGTTTTGTCTATATTATTGCAATATGTATTATTTTTCTTAAATAAAGTGATGAATAATACATTAAAAAGGTTTTCTTGTTCAATACAACAATTAGAGTTTGGTATAACAATACAAAAGGCTTGAGTCCTTTGTGATGTCAGCAATATTGGCCAGAGATGAATGTTGGCTTCAGCAGGGTAAGGGAGAGGTAGACCCCCCTTACCATGATCTGTAACCATAAGGGCCAAAATGCAGATGGAAGGACAAAAGAGGAAGGTGGAGATGGACCACAGTGAGGCCTGCATTGGTAATGGAAGTGCTGAGACACATGGGAGTAAGGGACAAGACCACATATGGAAGATGGGCAAGTAGGAAGGGCAAAGAATGTGGGGAGGGGGTATGAGAGGGACACTCTCAGCTGCAGACTGAGAAGGGGGGCAATTAAAAAAAAAAAAGTGCATCAATTAAGGTCTCGGCAGCAAAGACATGGAAATGATTTTAGAGTTAGAGACTGGGAGAGTGGGTCGAAGTCTCCCAACAAGCACCATGAATGTGTGCCATCCGTAGTTGATGCCTCACCTCAGAAGTGGATATTGTCCTTGTACTTGAGGCTGAGAATAGACTGTTCCATTTTATAGTGAGCACAGAAGCATGATGACAGGGTGGGCACCACCACAATTAATGCAGTGAACCTATAGGGTTTTGCAAGAAATCTTAACATGGCTGCATTTGCTACAAAGAGAACAGAAGAACAATTCACTCCCATAAGTCAAAAACCCCATGGCAAAATTTCCAGCAAGTATTGCACTGATGTAGAAAGAGGACATGCTTCTTGACTGAACATATTCTGTATATTCCATCGTTATCTTGAGTTGATTTCGGGGCTTTGTAGTGTCCCCGCGGCCCGGTCCTCGACCAGTCCTCCACCCCGGGACAGCTGACTTAACTCCCAGGTACCTATTTATTGCTAGGTAACAGGGGCATCAGGGTGAAAGAAACTCTGCCCATCGTTTCTCACCGGTGCCCGGGATCGAACCCGGGATCACATGTCCAGCATACTGTCCGCTCGGCCCCTGACAAAGGGGCCGGCTGACATAAAGGTTATATGATCTTTATGTAACAGTTGACTTCCATAGAGGGTGAAGGACAGTTGGAGGAAATGTCAGTAAAAATCATAGAACATGATTTCATAGAGAACTTGGTTGTGCCTGGTAGTCCAGAACGACACACTGCCAAAGGCAAACTGAAGCTGACACTGAAGAAGGGAGAAACAGTTACTCTGAGAACAAATAGTAAAGTACCAAATATATCTCACTTGGGAGTGAGGAGGAAAGACCATTAAGAGCAATTAGGTAAAAAAGAGTAGTGCTTAAAACTCTACCAGGTGGAACACTCATATTGGCAGTAATAGGCAGACAGCAGTCCCAAAGCATACCATAAGTACATCAAAAAAAGGAAACTTTGATGAAAAAAGCACCAAATTGCTTCAGTGCCTGTACCAATTACCAAAGGAATGAAAATGGGCTAATAAATTACACCTCCAGGTAATGTCATGTGCTTTCTCTAGGAAAAAAGAATGACTTCAACTAATCAACTACAGAAACGGCATTAAAAATATATACCCTCAAATTACCAGCAAGTCATTTGTAATGCAACACTTGTGAAAGCCAAATTAGGTGTAAAAGCTAATGATTATCTTCTGAAAGGCTACATTAACCATATATTCTAGCAGCATGCAAACACAACTAGTCAGGGCAATAAGGGGAAATTTCCAGGCGAAGTGCTCTGCATACAGGGATTTTCAAAGAGAACAACTTCCATGTACTTTAAAGTACTGTACAGTACATGGAATGAGATGATGTAACATCTTGTAGTAGATACCATCGTAGCCCAGTCTAGTGGATAAACAAAAGGACAGATCAGACTAAAGTTCAGAAAGAGTAAAGAAATCATTCTAAGAGTAACACTGCTGTCTGCAGTGTTATAGTCGTAAGGGCAAGACTTGGCAAAGTCTTGCCCTTATGACTAAGGAAGTCAGGAGGGAACTGACTTCCTTATGACTAAGGAAGTCAGGAAATCCCATGACTAAGGAAGTCAGGAGGGAACCAGTGGTAATGGTTCACAAGTGTGAATAGAACACTTTCGCACTTTAGATTATCCATGAGTCGTCACCGTATTTTCTTACGTTTCCGCATAACAGACTACGCCTGTAGTCCATCGAAAAAATATTTGTATAAAATCCATTTATTATCCGATCAACTTGGGAATAGTATACAAATGTTTGCCATGAAATTTACGTTTTCTCTAATAGCCGAACAGCTTATAAAAGAAAACGGCGTGGCAGTGAATCATCGTGGTAAAACAATTGTATTATTGACACGACGAGTGTAATCGACGTAGTTTTTATATATGTTGCCGATCGAACGCATCCTTATGTGACCTTTAATACTTATGTTCTTATAGAACATTCTATTGCGAGCACATTGGTACAAAAATGAAATACATACATCGACAAATAATGTCAGGACAGTGAATTGAATATACACTTTTCAAAGCGAGTTTCGCCGATATGCTGCCGCGGGTAACACTTCGGCCACTTCCCACACTGTTTTGGGTGGGCTACGACATTGAATCTATATTTATATGCATATGTCCGCGTAGAAAATTTTATTGCGATTCCAATGATACCACAATTAGCGATGTAGGACAACTGTAGGCTTCGCAACCATTAAGAGAGTGGAAACATTTTGTTGCTGTTTGGCGCTCTTGGCGAGTGATCTGAATAGTTTTTTATTTGGTGTTGATAGTCCTTATGGTTTGGCGGCATTTTATAGATATGTAGATATCTAGACAGACAATTGTCTATAGATAGACAATTTTATTGCGAACACAGTGATACCAAATTTAAATACGTGCGCCTTCAATTATTATCAGGACAGTAAAAAGAGTGTACACTTTTTCGGTCTTACCGCATAGGCGCGCGGAGCGCCGAAAGCATCTAGGGTATTATTTTTGTTTGAGCGCCAAGAGTGCGAAAGTGTTAATTAATTTAAATTAATTTGACGACACCAGCTCAACTGTAGTGGAACCATCAAGGTGAAAGGTGGGTACTGCATCATGAACAAATGGTGAAAGGTGGGTACTGCATCATGAACAAATGGTGAAAGGTGGGTACTGCATCATGAACAAATGGTGAAAGGTGGGTACTGCATCATGAACAAATGGTGAAAGGTGGGTACTGCATCATGAACAAATGGTGAAAGGTGGCTACTGCATCATGAACAAATGGTGAAAGGTGGGTACTGCATCATAAACAAATGGTGAAAGGTGGGACTGCATCATGAACAAATGGTGAAAGGTGGGTACTGCATCATGAACAAATGGTGAAAGGTGGGACTGCATCATGAACAAATGGTGAAAGGTGGGTACTGCATCATGAACAAATGGTGAAAGGTGGGTACTGCATCATGAACAAATGGTGAAAGGTGGGTACTGCATCATGAACAAATGGTGAAAGGTGGGTACTGCATCATAAACAAATGGTGAAAGGTGGGACTGCATCATGAACAAATGGTGAAAGGTGGGTACTGCATCATGAACAAATGGTGAAAGGTGGGACTGCATCATGAACAAATGGTGAAAGGTGGGTACTGCATCATGAACAAATGGTGAAAGGTGGGTACTGCATCATGAACAAATGGTGAAAGGTGGGTACTGCATCATGAACAAATGGTGAAAGGTGGGTACTGCATCATGAACAAATGGTGAAAGGTGGGTACTGCATCATGAACAAATTAACCCATGGTTATGCAAACCTTTAAGTTTGGTGAAGAGAGGTGTTAACATTGAGAGAGGAGACAAATACCTGTACTTGTAGCTGCACAACTAACCCTGCAGACCTCAGCACAGGCTTTCTTAAAATGAAGGATTCCACTGTTTGAAAGTGCTGATGGGTCTTTCAGGAGAATAAAGCGCTTCAGTCCAGGACTCAGTGGGGTGAACATGTAAACAAGTCCAGAGCAGGGGACAAGAAGGTAAGCAAATAAAAGACAAATAGTGAGTAGGACATCCTTAAAAAAAGGATGGCAGCCTGAGAACAGGAAATATTCTTGTGTTTTTGATGCAGAATGGAAAGCTCCATTTTATAGCTAGCACAGGAATGGAAGAGTTGTGCAAGTACTGTATACTTTATATATAGGTATTGGATATATAAACTGGATTTGCCACAAAGTGGGCAGAATAATAATGGACTTTTTGCAAGCCTATGCCATTAGGCTTCGGCTTGTGTGGAGGAACCATTCCTTAACAGAACATTTGACCCTCACTGGACTATTTGATCCCAATTACAAGAGAGTTCAGAAGAATGCATCTAATGTATACTGAAAGGAGGAACAGGAGAGCGATAGTACCACCCTTAAGGAGCCCCAGTGATGGAGATTTTTCCAAATATGGAAAATAGTGAAAAAATTTAAACAAATCTCCCGTTATTTAGCATCAGCGTCGTGAAAATTTCATCCCAATATATTAAGAAATGGATTTTTTACAAATTTTTAAAAAATAAAAGTGTGCAAGAAGGTCGGCAACCAGTACTGATAATAATAGTAACACCTGTTTACTGGCAGTCAGGGATAGAGATGCAAGCACCTGTCCGACACATAAAGAATAGTAGTGAGAAGGGTCTACAAAGTAAATATGCAGTTGGTCCCACCTGGAGGGCCAGATTTCACACACAGTATAATGTTATGCTGTATTTTATTATGTATCATATAAATATTTAGATTTTGCTACATGAAATATGAGCATTATATGCCATTCTGAGACCATAATGAATAAACTAACAATTGGTTACATATTAATATTTTGACACCAAATTTGAAATTGATTTTTTTTTCTGTTCATGGTATGATGTTGCTCCATTAGGAAAAGTTGGAGAATTTACCATCTTCTTGAGATCTTGAGGTTATCTTGAGATGATTTCGGGGCTTTTTAGTGTCCCCGCGGCCCGGTCCTCGACCAGGCCTCCACCCCCAGGAAGCAGCCCGTGACAGCTGACTAACACCCAGGTACGTATTTTACTGCTAGGTAACAGGGGCATAGGGTGAAAGAAACTCTGCCCAATGTTTCTCGCCGGCGCCTGGGATCGAACCCAGGACCACAGGATCACAAGTCCAGCGTGCTGTCCGCTTGGCCGACCGGCTACCATGAAGATATTAATAAAAAATCCTTGTGTGTTTGAGGAAATTTCAGTGCACAGTCACTGGGCCCTTTAAATTCATCCAGAAAAAATTTAGGTACCTTTTCCAGAACCTTATGGACATGACTCGGTGTATCAAGGTGGATGGCTTGTTCCCGATACTGGATCTCGACAGTGTTCATGCCAGACCATCAAGAACAGAAGGCAAAGTTAGAGCCAATATACTAAAGCAAGCAAATATTCAGCTGGAGATCAACACTGGAATGCTCATCAGTATACTGTAGTTATCGCATTATAGAAGTATTTGGTACTCGTCTTGAGTAAAAATACACCATTAAATATGATAGTATATGAGGCTCGAGAGCACAGTTGAGGGCTTATACAATATAACACTCCCTCAGTTCCTGGGAAGGGGGACTGAGGCAGTGAGAGGAACCCTCTCAAAATATTTGTCTTAAAAATTGTAGATTTGAAGGGTAGTCAGGAAAACAGTATAAAATCATGTTTATTCTTTAGTTATATTAAAGTCATAAACGTTTATGATTGTAAAGAATATTTAAATTTATCCTTTTGGAATTGGTATAAAAAAATTGGGCAATGTAAAGCTGCTCTGTAGAGATAATGTTTGTGAAAATTAATTTAGTGTAATAACCTCAATTACATGTTCCAAAATTGAAACTTGTGCATGGAATGTGTACAATTTATGGAATTACTGTACAGTTTGTAAATAATGTCCCGTTCTACTTTGGGTCACTTATGACCTTAATTTGTATATAAAAAAATAAGTTGCACAATAATAAAAAACTCTCCTGAATTTTTTTTTTATATGGTTTTGAAACAAAATAAAGTAAGACATGAGAAGCATTTATATGAATGTTATACACTTAATGTGATTCAAATATTTTCAAAAGCAGATATTACATTTTAGTTTTTATTTAAGTGTGACAATAACAATATTTAGTACTGGATGTTTAAATACAAAGCTTCATGAATATAGTGCATTGATCATCTATAACAAAAACTGAATATACTGTAGTGCAAATGATCATTCATAACAAAAATTAATGTTAAGGATAAAACACCTACACTTACATATTTGTGTTTTATGTAAAGGTTTAAACTACACCAAGTCTTTCGCACTCTCCAGGTCTTAAGTATATGGTTAGGACGAAACTGTCATTGAGATGCAAGTCTCGTCCTAACCACATAACCACCTTGATAATGCACTCAGCAGTGTGAACGACTTGGTGTAGTTAACAGCTTTTCATAAAATATACAAATACATAAGTTTTTTTATCCTATGTTATTACATCTGTGATAAGACATATACTGTATTAATGTTATGGTAAAGTAAAGATTAACAATCCAGGACTGGCTGAAACCTTGTGTTCTCTTCTTGTGTGGCATTCATATGAAATTTGTTAAATATACTATAACTTGCCTTTAATCACTTATGCCTTGTTTGTGAAGATTAAAAGGGCTGATTTAAATTTTACATGAATTTGATTGTTTTTCTTAACAATGTGTAAAGAATTCACCTAATTTTACACCGTACTATAATGTATTCATGGCTCAAACTCCTAACTGCTGTTGAGGATACACTCCACCAGTGTATAACAAAATTAGTGTTCTACTAAACCCAATATAAATATATATTTACCGAAGCAGCACTCGTAATACACAAACCCCAAAAATGCACATCATTCCTTCATGCATGAGAAGCACGTGCATTCTTTCATCTGCAGCAGCACTTGCATTAACATTACGTTTATGGTCACCTGTGATAACAACTCTGGCAACTAATTAGCGACTCCGTGGTTTGAGTTCATCATAACATGATCTTAGGAAAATATAATTCTTCTTCTGTGGATTAAAATATTCATGACCCTGCAAAAGAAAAAAATTATTAAATTTACATAATTGTAAATTTACATGCACTCTGTCTTTTAAACATGTTCATAGTACCTCAGAATATTACATTTCACCTACTCAAGTCAACATATTATTTTCTCATACATCTTTCCTATATTTATTCTACACACACCAGCTGCTTTTCCTGAAAAAATTAAATTTTCCAGTGTTTGTACTCTTGAATACTCTGGCCCTTTTCATACCCAAGTTTTGCTTCCATATGCCTTGGCTGGTAGTAATATACCATCACCACTCTTCCCACTCATTATCCCCCTATTATTTCACCTTCTATATCTCATTTTTAAATAACAATGCCCTTAAGTACTGGTACTTAAGGGCAAAGTACAACTTGCTCCTACTTTCAGTATCTCTCTCTCTCCTCATTTTCTTTCCTACATTTAAAAAGTTACATGTCTTGCTACTATAGGGATCTATGATATTTACAACAATACTTAAAAAAATGACAATGCAGAACCACCACGACAGTATCACGGCTTACCTTGGACCAATCATATGAGACAGCATATGCAAATATTTGGCCATTGTGGTTAAATGCACAACAAGAGATAGGCTGCTCCATAGCCTCCGAGTTCTTCAGCTTTGTGCGGGCATCTTTGTCCCAAAAGCTGAATCTCCCATCAGAACCCACTGTAGCCAGTGTGCCATGAACTGGATGAAACTTGATATCATTTACCTGTTGGGGAACATTGATGAGTTGATGAAATTGAATTGAACTTTATCCAAGGGGATACATAGACCAATGTTGGACCCTTAAAATATTTTGGTTACTGTATATTGTCTAGTGGAATGACAAGCACCTAGATGTGATGCTAAATTCTGTATGAATTTTAGCAACTTATTAACAACTCTAATTAGACATACATTTCCAGATTTAAACTAACTATGAATACCAGGATTGATAGGAAGACAAATTTTTGTATTAGGGTTTGGAACCTAGATTTAAAATGGCAGATCATTTCAATGAGCTCAACTAGTATGCATTAAGACACATTTGTTATTAACTCATTTCAAAATTTTATTCATAAATGGTTGTTGGTGAAGAGGGTCAGAAGTAGATGGTGAGAATGTTGAAAATCCAATACATGGAGGTGATACATCAAATACAATCAGTAGTTGGCCTAAGGAGGACCTCAATATGCCTATAACAAGCTACCTGTCCTCGACAATGGGAAAACCACACCACACGATCATGTTAGATCACTAATATGATCACTTCCCACCTTCCGGTCCCCACAACTAACAAGATCGCTAGTATACCACATTTTCAGCAAAATCAAATATGCTCCAATTGGCAACTTGAAACATGTCATTAGCACAGCATAGTGTATCACCACTAGCCTTGCTTTTAGAGCAGCTTATTTCATCTTTTAGTGGATAATATTCAGTATAACTGCTACTAATGTACTGTATTTCTCTTCATCACCAAAATCTTCCAGCTCTTTCAAAGTCTTTGCAATTTTGCAAGGCATTAACAGTCCCTAGCAGTCGCACTGCTGAATGATGCACCAGGCAGTGACATTTCTTTGCAATGGCTCAGGAAAAAAATATGGACTCTTGGGATTTTTTTTCTAATATGCCAAACAATCGCCAGAGATCTTTAGTGATGAGTAGCATCCTTAGAACTGGCAGGCCATTTAAATGTAGGCTGGCAAAAATTGCAATCACTTGCCACAAGATGATGGGAACAGGCCAAGGGTTAATGTTATAACATTTATTATAGAGTAAAAGGTTTCTTTAATATTTCAATGTGTTATGTCCAGAGACCAGCACTCTTATCCTAAATGTTCAAAATAATGCCAATACGGTACTATAATTTTCATACTGTATGTAAGTGAACCTCCCACCTGGATTTTGTAGTACAGGCATACCTCAGAATGCGAGTTTAATCCGTTCCTGGAGACGCCTCGCCTTCCGAAAACTCGCATTCCGAAGTTAATTTCCCCATAAGAAATAAAGGGAAATGAATTAATCCGTTCCTGACTACCCCAAAAACCCCACATCAAACTAAATTTTTATACCTAATTTACCTAATTCATCTAAATAAACCTACAAAACTATGTTCCAGTTATTACTTACCTTACTGTCGAGTGCTGTAGGCGTATGGAAGATGGTGAGGAGGGGGGAGGAGGAGAGGAGTTACTGTTTGGAAGGGGAGTCCCCTTCCATAATCACATCAGGCAGTGAGGACCTTTCTGGTGTGCTCTCCCTGGGACGTTTAACCTGAGTGCCACTAGGTCCTGGTTGAGGCTCACTGCTCGATTTCTTCACCAAATATTTGTCCATGGAAGCTTGCTTTTCCCTTCTTCGCAAGCTCTCTCTGTAGTAAGGCATCACATTGTCATTGAAAAGATTAAGACAATGGCCTACTACAGCTTTGTCTGGGTGAGTGTGTTCAATAGTTGTTTGAATCTCTTCCCACATCTGACACACCTTCTTAATTACTGCAGAAGGGACATTCGCTGGTGCTGTTGCCACCACCTCCTCCTCCACTGCAGAATCATTCGCTGCTGTGTTGGCTTGCTGTTCCTGTTGAAGGGCTAGGAGTTCTTCGGTGGTCAGTTCTTCGTTGTGTTCTTCCACCAACTCCTCCACATCATCACCATCCAATTCCAAGCCCATTTTCTGGCCTAGACTAACAATTTCCTCAACAATAGGCGCATCATTTATAGGCTCAAACCCCTCAAAGTCTAGTTCTCTCACACCTTCAGGCCACAATTTTCTCCAGCCAGAGATCAGGGTTCTTTGAGTCACTTCTTGCCAGGCTTTGTCAACGAGTTTTAAAGCACTAAAAATGTTAAAATGCTCTCTCCAGAACTCTTTGAGGGTGAGGTTTGTGGCTTCAGTCACTTCAAAACATTTCCGGAAAAGTGCCCTTTCATACAGTTTCTTAAAATTCGCTATGATTTTCTGGTCCATAGGCTGAATTAGAGGAGTGGTGTTAGGAGGAAGGAATTTAACTGTGAGGAATTTATTGTATTGAGGCATCAAATCATCTTCCAAGCCTGGAGGATGAGCAGGAGCATTGTCAAGGAGAAGCACGGCTCTGAGTGGCAATTGTTTCTCCTGCAGATATTTTTCTATGGCAGGGCACAACACTTCATTCACCCACTCCGAAAAAATAAGCCTAGTCACCCATGCTTTTTTATTAGACTTCCACATCACAGACAAACGGGTTTTCTGCACATTATACTGTTTGAAAACCCTTGGATTTTCAGAATGATACACTAGCAAGGGTTTAATTTTTAAATCGCCACTCGCATTTGAACACAGCACAAGCGTAAACCTATCTTTCATAGGCTTGTGTCCAGGCAAGGATTTTTCCTCCTTGGTAATGTATGTCCTCTTAGGCATTCTTTTCCAAAACAGTCCTGTTTCGTCACAATTAAACACTTGTTGCGGTAGGTATCCCTCAGCCTCTGCAAACTCTTTAAATTCGTCAATAAATCGTCCAGCGGCTGGTTTGTCTGAGCTGGCTGCCTCCCCATGCCTTGTAACACTATGGATACCACTTCTCTTTCTAAATTTTTCAAACCAGCCCCTGCTTGCCTTAAACTCTTTCTTATCTGCATCACTCGTTGCAGGGGTCTTCTTTAGAAGGTCTTCGTGCAACACCCTGGCTTTCTCAGAAATAATGGCCTCCGAAACACTATCACCCCTCAACTCCTTGTCGTGTATCCAAATTAATAACAACTTTTCCACTTCTTCAAGTATTTGTGGTCTTTGTGTTGTTAATGTTCTTACTCCTTTTGCCACATTAGCACTCATAATCTTATTTTTCTTCTTAAGTATAGTGCATATTGTTGATGTCGCTTTGTTGTACTGCCTACAAAGATCAACAACACGTGTACCGTTCTCATGCTTTCGAATGATCTCTTGTTTCTCCTCTATTGTCATCCTCACATGAGCTTTCTGGCCTTTATCCTTACCACTGGCTTTCTTGGGACTCATGGTGAGATATATAATAACAAATTGTATAGACAAATCACCAAAAATCCAACAAAACACTGAAAATTCACGACAAGAATTGATGTAGGGGTAGTCACTGCGCGCGAGACAATGGTGAACTGAGGGGCAGCGGGGCAGAGGGGCGACGATCGCCGAACGACCACGCGCTAGGTCGGCTGTACGCGTATCAACAAACTCGCGTTCAAACTCGACTCCCGAAGTAACCATCGCCTTCCGAGACAAATTTTTGGAGTAAATACACCTCGCCTTCCGAAAATCTCGCATACAGGGACAATCGCATTCCGAGGTACCACTGTACAGTTTCTGTCTTTTAGGCACTGTACAGTATAATGGACATAAATTCTTTTGGTAATGTACAGAGAAATATGACTAGGTTAACTTTAGGAACAGAGAGCTGTTAATTTCCACTATTTATTCAATGGAGTGGTAGTTAACACTCATTCATAACTGCTATATTAAATGGTAATTTATTGCTAGATAATATGAATGCATGTTAGCTTCCACTCTACTCAGTCCAACCACTTGGGCTGGATGGCAGAGTGACGGTCTTGCTTCTTGCCGGTCAGCGTTCAATCCCTGACCATCCAAGTAAGTAATTATCAAAAGAAGGCACCAAGCCCTGGCCGTCCAAGTGGTTGAGCATCATTCCTTTCCTGCGTCCTATCCTAAATCCTTATCCACATCTCTTCCAAGTGTTATAGTCTTGAAGATGTGGCACTTTCTCCTGATAATTACTTTACCTTCCACTCTACTCAGTCATAACAGGAGCCTTCCTTGTGAACTCATATGAGTAAACTAAGTTTACATTATCTAAAAAGGTAAAGTATTAAGGAACATAACTGAGATATACAAATGGATGAAAAAGTTTACTAAGGGCTACATAAATAGTTTAAAAAATATTACCCAAAGTAAGAACATAAAATAATGAATTCACATTGGAAAAGTTTATATTTACTAGAGAAACAAGTAAACATGTTACTATTACCATCCCAAAGTATGATTATGTAAAACTTACTGCATATATGTCTTGGAACCCATTGGAGGTACCATTGGAGCGGTGACACTTGAAAGTGAAATTGTCCCGTGGAGAAGCAGTCACGATATACTGTATAGCCACCCGTCCCTCAACACTGCCCAGAGCAAAGCCAGCAGGAGCACCTGCCCCTTTCTTGTCTTTGAAGATTGCAACACACCGATGCTAGTTGTAGCAAAAGCAGAATACAAAATGGTTAAATACTAGTACTCTTTATACATACAGGTATATGATTTTATTTAAATAAATATTTTCTGTATATATATATATATATATATATATAAATAATCTGAACTGTTGGTATTATTTTTATCTATACAGTAGTCTGCTAAAAATCTAGAACAATATTAACCACAGAGTTTTAGGTTTAAAAGATGAAGGTGTGTTGACTCCTAGAATCATTAAGACCACAATCTACCTTAATTTCTATACTTTGTGTGTGCTACAAACCTGAAACAAGAATTGAGGAGCAAAGTGTGTAGCTACAATAAAGGGACCTTCTCAGTGCTCAGGCCCCCTGTCTCCAGAAACTTACAGAGGCAAAAAATCTAAATACAAATACCCGTACTTGGACATAAACCACCATTCCATCTTCCTAATACAAAAATAAAGCACAACTCTTAGTTAAAATATTTTCTGGAGACCAAGAACATCTATCCTATAAGATGTTACTAAAATCACTTAAACTTTCTTAAATGCCAAGACGTAGCAAAATAAATTTAATAAATAAGAATGAAAGGAGACTTGACAAGATACATACAGACTCATTAGAACCCAATGAAAATGCCAACATCCACAGGAGAACTATTTTGCAGAATTTTTTTGTTTCCTTCAAATTCAAAGTGGGTCTGTTTTGATCCCAACAATGGTCATATGGCAAAGTTTCCCAGCTAGTGAAGAGTAATGAATGCTTAACCCTTGCACTGCTCACCTATTTTCGGCAAAAACGTCTTGGTGCAATTGACAAGGACATATTTTTGTTATTTTTACAAATGTTCAGGTAAATTTAATGTCAAAATGTTTCCAAAGTCAACTATTTCCATTTCAAAACAAATAGTAATGAAAACATTAAAAAACATTAAAATATAGCCAAATTAAAAAACAAAAAGCACAACTCTCTGAGCGCCTAAAGGCGCTTTGCGCAGTGCAGTGGTTAACCAAGCCATCCCAAAAATTATAGAACCTATAGCTACTATGGATGGAATGTACAAAATATGAACTATGGTGTTAAAAACAAATCACATTCTGTACAACTGTGTTGGAATTCTAAAGATCATAACAAAAAAATAAGAGAAGAGTATTTATAGACATAACCTAACCTGTCCTAAATCTGAATAAGCAATTTGTTGCTTAACATAATCTTATGCCTAATTTAGTGCATATATGTACTATACCAGGCCTAGGAAAATTAGGCTTGGTTGTTGCCCACTTTCTCAGGCCCTCAATAAAATAGTATAAAAATGGAATTATCTGATTGCAATGCTTAATATTTTGTTACGTACTTTCATCCATAGTAAATACTGCATAGGTACTGTACTATCATTTTTGGATTATAAGTTGAATTAGACATGAAGTGAAGGAATATAATGAAGAATGGTTTTGTGAACACATTTCCTATTCTTGCCCGGTGAATAGTAGCAGAGTCTCACAGCCACTCACCTTTATACAGTGAAGGACATAGATGTTATAAGTATAAAAACTGCTGAAGCTGAATTAAAAGGAAGAATACCTGATATTTGAGTGGCGATTCAATTTGTTTGAATTCTTGTGGTTGTCCTTCAAGTTGGTATACAATTAGATGACGATTAGCAGTGCCAACCACTGCCATGGGATACTCTACATCAGCACAGTAGCATCGCTCTGGCAAGTTGATAGTTAATATGGGTTGGGGGTTCCTTGTGTCCCAAAACTGTAATCATAAGTAAACATTTCTGTAAATACTATACACAACAAAACTATGAGTGACTAAATATATAAATATGGCACATTTCCAGTTAGTCGGGTGGTAGAGGTAGGTACAGAACTATACAGTATACCTAACAATGCAGCCACACAAAGTAATTTGAAAGAAGCACAGCCCCAAAATTATTCTGAAAACTCCCACTAGGAAATAAAGAGGATTTCATATTGACATTTGGCACTTTATTACTTTTATTAAACCTACAGTATACAGTGTATACTGTATACAAATATATATATATATATATATATATATATATATTCCATACAAGTAGATATCGGGTACCAATGAGCATTTAGTTAACAATTTTATATACAAAAAATGTCTTCAATGGTTATTTTCTACTGTAGTCAAAATTAATTTGAGCAAATTGTGCTTCTGTAAACATGGCCTTTAGAAATTATTAAATGATGGTCTGAATAATTCATGCACTTTATCTTAATTTTCATGTACTGTATAGAAACAGTCTTTAAATTTAATATAGTTCAGTATTTCTTGGGAAATGCAGGACTAATGCAATAATTTATGACTGAGCATTAAGTACTGTATAGCAGATATTTCTTGCTCACTCTCTCTCTCTCTCTACAATATCCATACTTTTACCAAGGGTATATTTAACTAAAAAAACAAATACCAGCTCATTTATCTCTTACTTTGAGCGTCTTGTCCCAAGAGCCGGTCATGATGCAGGAATAGGTGGGCGCCTTAATCCAGTGAACTGTTTTAACCGGAGCATCATGCTGCGCCACCTGCATCTTCTGGTTGCTCCCCAAGTCCCAGCAGTGAACTGTTTTGTCAGCACTTGCCATGAACACCTGTTCCACAAATAAAACATGGAAAGTAGTAAGTTTAAAGAATATGTATACAGTAAGTCTCAATAACATGGCTGAAAACTACACACCTGACTCACAAATCTGAAAATAAAAGAAGTGATGAGGTTTCGATCTGTTTAAAAGAATATTTTGTATTGCCAGATTTTGGAGGGATGCCCATAATCATGTTCTCCAATTCCATTAAAGCTCACCCACTTTCTATTCTTTCTTTTAGCAACCATTATTAATACTTTTTAATAAGTGATACTGTGAATGCAAAGACTAAATAAAATTAACTAATTGAGTACTTATCCCCTAGAATGTTCTCAGTTGAACCAATTAGCTATTTTGGTAATTGGTTTAACTGAGGTTCGACTTCCAGAAAACAGAAAAGAGACTGGGCTGACCAATGGGATAAGAGGAGGAGAGGATGGCCCAGAACAAACAATACCCAAATGCACCCAAGTGCAGTGAAACTGAAGGATATCCAACAAGGAATGAGAGGCTAACATCAGAAGGACTGCAGGAGCCCCAAGCTTAATGATCAACTGTGGGCAAACTGGCAAAGGAAGTCATCAAAGCAGTAAACACCAGCACATCCTAAGATTGAGGACAAATAGCTGGCCAGGTGGATTGAACCACCACATGCAAGGGCTGGGTAGGCCTTGGAAAAGGGGCAGGAGAAACAGTGGTGACAAACAGTCCCGAACACAAGTACACGAGGAGTACACAAAAATATGCCACAAGACAGACAATGCCAGAGACCAAACAACAGCCATAGCAGCCAGAGAAAGAGGAGAGGACTCAATGCTTCTCTCCAAATGCCAGCAAACAGAGGCTCCACAAAAGCCAAATGATATGATATGAGGTAACATCATAGGCAGCAATTGGCACTATAAGAAATGCCAGACAGAAAAGAGCCAACAGCATCCAAAACAAAGAACGTATGCTGAAGAAGGGAAAACAGGCCAATGGGTATATATCACCAAAGAGATGGCACAATAAACTACCCTGATCACCAGACCAGGGTGAGCCCCCAAAGTGACTATGAGGCAGTGGTGCAGGGCAAACAGATGTACCTAAGTGACCAACACCTCAGAACTCCTACCTCATCCAGGAGTTGGAGAAATGTGGGCAACAGACTGGCCTGAAGCTTTAACTGGAGCTGCCGACAGCAGCTTAAAAATTCAGATGAAGCAGCAGAGGACACACCCATTGCTCCTGAAACCTTTAAAACCCCTACTTCCGAGAAGAGAAGAGAAGAGAAGAGAACAGGGCAGCAAAGGAGAGTAAACAAGCGGACTCTTTAGAGGAACCAAAACAGCAAGTCAGCAGGTAGGAAGAGCCATGAAGAAGTCAGCAATCTGCAAGAGCAGTGTGAACAACCTGGGAATGGCACCCACGCCCACAACAGTAGATAACAAGGCAGAGGATGAGCTAAGGCCAATGAGAACTCATCAGAGAAGATGATGAGTTTGCACTGTGCAAGGAGACAAAAGAATGTCTGTAAACCAGGATGAAGCTAGGAGTCTACCACAGCCAGAAACTGAAAGATGACCCAGATGCAAAGGACAGATCTAAATGCAGATGCAGTGTCCCAGTTTTGCAGCAGGTACTCATTAGGTTCCATTATGCACTCTGTCCTGTGTCTGGGGTGTGGTATTCTTTCTTAGCATTTCTTGTGTGGTTAGTCAGGATTCTGCTTGTCACTGCTGTTTTCCCATCTGTTGTTCCAAGCAAGACCTGGTAAGACTTTACCTAGTCTTACACATGGAGGTTCAGTCCAGCCAATTGGCAGTTTGTCCCTAATCTAAAGATGCGTGGGTGTTAGCTGCTTTGACAGCTTTTTCTAATTTTGTCTAAGGCTGATATTCAAGGTTCGAACAAGACGAACTTCTGGCAGTTCGTCTTGCTGTAACTGAATGTACTTGAGCACTCAGTGCACAGCTTTTCCTCTTTACCTCTACCTCAAGCCCTCCTCTCCTGCTGTTCTTATCTCATGGGTCAGCCAGTCACATTTTATGTTTCTTAGAAATCCCTCCTCTCTTGAGGCACCATTGTGAGCAAGCTCAGGGAGGTACTAAGGGTCCCTCCATGAAATCAAGCATTGAATGGAATGACATGCTCTTTTTTTCTGCTGGGGGCCCCTAGTAGCTCCCCAACCAGGTCCTGTTCTGGTTGGTTTGGTTCTGGTTCTGATTTGGTTCTTGCATGGGTGGCTCCTGAGTGAGGAAGCAGGCTGGTTGGTTGAAACCTATAGTGGGTGTCATAGGTTGTTAAATACTGGCAGTCAGATGCATTACATTTTGCCTGGAAGTAATGTCTTCTTTCGTTTCCACCTTTGCATAAACCTTTGTATCATCTGTAAATATGATGGTGTGGCTTGAGATGGCTTTGTTATTAATGTTGCTGATGTAGATTACAGACAAGAGTGGTCCCATAATGGATCCTTGTGGAGCATAACTTAAACTTTTATTGTCATTACATTGTACTCTTTTGTAAATTATTTCATGTGCTTGAATTTTCTTGGCTAGTCTTTTGATTGGCACTTAATCAAATGCCTTAGAAAAGCCCATATATTGTATAAATTTACCTGAAGGGGTTCCTTCCAGAAAACACTGCTTGATTCTGTAGGTTATAGGTATGAATCTGCTCAATTTCAATTTCAGCATGAATACAAACTGACTGACTATTTCAAAACAGTCAGTTTATTGTATAGATCTTGTGCAGAGTTAAATACCTGTAAGTCAAGCAAATTTGTTCCCAGAGTAGCCACCAGGAGATAAAATAAAAGCATTGCATCATGACAATCACAAGCACAGTATGTACAGTATATTGGATATGTTCGATGCAAATCTTCTAAAGTGTCATGAAATTATTATCTCCTGGCAGGACAGAAAGGAAAAATATAAAAGTTAACATGTTTTAAGAATAAAAATAATGTGAGAAAAGACACTTCCAATATTGTGTAGTTTTACATACAAACTGGATTCTCTCAATTAATTTTCCACATTCACACTGCAATGCCACTTGATCTATTACATTTTCTCTACATTCCTGAATACCTTTGTGAATACTAAATTTTTATTTATTATGTGCAGTTTTTCTATCTCTACATATTTCCTTCCTTACTACTTGCACCTGCTAAGCAAAACAATAAATTTGTTCTCATACACCCATCTTCATCAGTGGCAAAATGAGAAACTCTTCCAACTGTGTTTCAAGTCATTAAAACAACGAGATACAGTGTTGACCAGACCACACACTAGAAATTGAAGGGACGACGACGTTTCGACGACCCATTTATCTACCATTTCGACCCATTTATCTACCATTTATCTACCCATTTATCTGCCTTTATCTACAAATCATTCTCTCGCCTTGGTTATCCTTTGCATTTCATCAACTGTGCCCACTCTCAAGCTAAACGAAATTTCTTTCATCCTAAACCTGCTTCCAACACTAGTAGCACTGTACTATGCCTTCCCTTCATATCTGAACTCAAAACTTTTACCAATACCTTTCGTCCTCTTGACATTAAACTCGCCTTTCGACAAACTAACACACTTCGTAGCAATCTAGTTCACACTGCTCCTCCTGCATCTAATGCTGCTGGTGTCTACTCTATTTCCTGTTCATCTTGTCCTCTCCAATACTTTGGCGAAACTGGCCGTACACTGAATGACAGACTTAAAGAACACAAGAGAAGTGTTAAGTCTGCAGACACTAACAATGCTCTCTTCTGCCATGTGAGGGATTCTAATCATCCCATTGATTGGTCTTCCTCCAAAATAATCTTTCCTGCCTCTACTCTACACAGACGCCGTCTTGTAGAATCGGCTCTTATAAACAATGTACCCAACATGAACTTGAGTCCTGGCTTTGTTGCTGTGGACTCTTCCCTTTCACAGTATATACTCAAATGCTCTAATCTTTCTAACAAACGTGACTTAACATAAGCTTTCCCCCTTCCATTTCTTTCTTTCTCTTTCCTTTTCTTTCTCTCTTCTCCCTTTTTCTGTTCATTGTCTTCTCCTACGCTCCCTTGCTATCCTCTTCTTTTTTCCTATTACTATCTCCTTCGGTGGTTATAATAGGAGCTGCCTCGTATGGGCCAATAGGCCTGCTGCAGTTCTCATTACTACTATCCCCTACACCTGACTTTCCTCCTCAGCTCTCTCTTGCCTATTTATTGCCTGTCCCTACCTCCTCATCACAATCGACTTGAGAATGGTCCAGAACGGACCGAAACGTCGTCGTCCCTTCAATTTCTAGTGTGTGGTCTGGTCAACATACTTCAGCCACGTTATTGTGACTCATCGCCTGCAACGAGATACAGTATTTGAAATGACCCGAGAGATTTTAAACTAGGACAACTCCTAAAGGAGAGTAAAATTCCCTGAATGTTAAAACAACATGAAAGATATATAAGCAGTGTGACGGTAACGCGTTGGTGTTCGGCTGTTTAAGGCTAGGGGTATGGCCTCGTCACATAGTTATAAAAAAAAAATAGAAAAAACTGGAACTTCGTCTGTGGTAAGGTAAGGAGAAGACACACAAAACACAAGTAAACTTTAACAATGAAATTTTAATTACGTTAAATAAATCAAAACATGAAAATAATGCACAAACAAATTCTTATAATAAAATCAATGAATCAAAATAATAAGAATACTTAAATGACACAATGAAAGTTACGTTAAGGCAAAATAACAAGAAGTGCAACAAAAGCTAAGTGGGAGGTGCTGGAATATTGGCTTAAAGCCACCACCTCTCTCAGTACACGCTAACGTCTAGCTGGGAGGAGTGCTGGCTACGAAAGCACGGAACATTCTGAGGACTGATGTTGGGGCGACCCCAGACATCAGGTAGTATTGGGGGCGAGTGCAGGTGCAGCCAGACCGGCGACCAATCAGCGGAGCCGTAGCGATCAACGGGTAGTTTGGTGGTTGGAGTTCGAACAGGTGGCTGGATGCATACGTTTCTGCTCACCCTGGCAAGCCTTGCTGGTGCTGGTGTTGTTGTCGTTGTTTGACATTTCTTCCATAGTCTTTTATATAATTGTGACGACGTAATTATGAAGGGAAGAGCAGGCTCAATCTCTTGAAGGAGATTATTGTCACAACTCTCCCCCGAAGCCTGCGGTTCTGGAAGAAGTACGTCGTTATGTGGTGGAGTAATGGATGGAGTCGCTTCTACTTCATAAACTCTGGAGAGATCATGGGCTAAGATGTTGTCAGACTCTTGGTATAGCGTGTCTCCAGGTTGAATTTCTGCAGGTAGCAAGCCCATAGTAGAAGACGTTGAGATGAGAAGTGGGCGTGCTGCAGGAGGTGTAGGGTGGTGTGGTCCGTGTTGATGGTGGACCGAGCACTTTTCAGGTGTGGAGTGAAGTGCTGAAGCTTCAGGATGAGGAAGAGTAGCTCCTTGCCAATTGTTCCGTCGTTCCTTGTAGCAGTAGTCGCTGACAGGTGAATTCTTCTCGCCTCGTTGCTGCATCACGACACCACCATCGTCGGTACCATTGGCGTCGACATGGAGGATGTAGGGCTTATCTGACGAGGTGAGAGTGGAATTAGAAGAGGGCATAGGAGCACGAGTATTATCCTGAAAGCATTTGGGAAGATCATTAAGGATTTTGGAATTAGAAAGCGCCGACTCCTTGTCAGTGCTTTCGGGAGAAGAAGCTGGGAAGATCTCACTGTGGATGTAGGGTTCTGTGAATGTGGAATAATTAGTCAAGACAGTGGGAGGAGTACCATTATATTGCTTCAGGAGGTTGACGTGGCACAGCTGGGTCTTCCGCCGCCTATCTGGAGTCTCTATGACGTATGTGTTGTTGCTTCTGCACTCTTTGACGCAGTAGGGTCCTGAAAATCTGTTTTGTAAAGGTGAACCTGGGATAGGGAAATAAGCAAGGACGAAGTCTCCCGGCTTGAATTTTCTTACTTTGCTGGTCTGGTCGTAATGAGTCTTCATTCTCACCTGGGCTTTCAATAGATTATCATGGGCAAAGCGGTGGACTCTCTCTAGAATGTGTTGAAGGTTTTGAAGAAACTGGGGCACATTCTGATGCTCACTGAAGGTGGCATCTCTGAGAGAGTCTTTGAAAGCCTTAAGGGGAGTACGGCACTTACGGCCGTAGAGCATCTCATAAGGAGATACTCCTAGGGACTCATTGGGGAGACTTCTGAAAATACACATTATTAGGTCAATCTGCTTATCCCAATCCTTTGAGGTTTCACTACAAAACTTTTTCAAGAGTGCTTTGATGGTCTGATGACTACGTTCAAGAGAACCCTGTGAAGCAGGATGATAGGGGCTGGACAATACCTGTTTGATGTTGAACTCCTCCAGTGTCCTTTTGAAGAGATCACTGGTGAAGTTGGTGCCACAGTCACTTTGAATCTCCCTGGGAAATCCGTATTGAGTGAAGATCTTCAATAGATGTTTGATAACCGTAGCAGCCGTGATGTTCTTCACTGGAACTGCTATGGGAAATCTGGTGGTAGGACACAGGATGGTTAGGATGTAGGCGTTACCTGAACTGGTCCGTGGTAAAGGACCAACACAGTCTATTATGAGTCTGTGGAAAGGTTCCGCAGGCACCTGTATGGGAATTAGTGGTGCTCTGGGAATGGAGACGTTCGGTTTGCCTGCCATCTGACATGTATGACACTGTTTTACGTATTGTTTGACGTTGTTTACCATACCTGGCCAGTAGTAGTCTTGACGAATCCCATGGTAAGTCTTGTTGAAGCCGTAGTGGGAGAATGCTCCATGGGCCAGGTGTAGAATAGTGGGCCGCAGGCTGGTGGGAATCACAAGTTGTTCGATGTTGGCCCAATCGTCCTCCTCCTTCAGTTTACTGGGTCTATATCTGCGGTAGAGCAAGTCGTTCTCTAGGAAGAACCCAGGAATACTGTCGGGTTGAGTCTCAGCCTGGAAAAACAATGGTGTTAAAGTAAGATCTTCCCTCTGCAACTTACGGAACTCCAACTTGGTCAGATGCGGGGGTAGTTTCTGAGGGTCTTGAGGGACAGCGGTAGCAGTAGAGTCAGCTGGCTGTGGACGTGCGGCTTGTGCACGGGTGGTCACGAGAACCGGAGGAGAGACTTCATCACTCTCTTGAACCTCTGCTGGAACATACTCAAGAATAGGGTTACTTGGCACAGAGTTACACACCTGGGGTTTGTCCATGACGATCAGGTTGGTTGGTTGCAGGTCTTCTGCCAAGTCGTTGCCTAGGAGAAGTTGCACTCCAGGCATGGGAAAAGGCTTTTCCCTGACGGCGACTTGGACTTCCCCGTTCACGTAGGGACAATCCAGGTGGACTCTGGCGAGAGGGTATGGAGTGGTAGCAGTGAGGTCAGTGATGAAGACTGTTTCCCCGGTGTAGACTATGTTGGGCACAGCCGACTTCAAGATGATCGATTGTAGAGCCGCTGTGTCCCTCAAGATCTTCAATTTGAAACGTCCCTCCGGATTTGAACCGTTGGCAGAGACAGTTCCAGTATACAGGTGGTTACTGAAAAGAGAAAGATCATTAACATCAACACCAACATTCATCACAGGCTTACCGGACTTAGGAGGAGTTGGTTTGGGTCGTTGTTGGTCAGTGGTTCCCTTGTATTGAGACTTACCACACTTGTCTATGGTATGTCCATAGAGTCTACAATACTTGCAGTACAGTTGTGAACCAGCTTGATCGGGGCTCACCTTCTCGTAACTGTACCACGACTTCTTACTGGAGGATGGTTCAGGTGTCAGCCGGTGGATGAGGCTGTAAGTGTCAGCCGACTTAGCACACTTCAGGTAGTCGGTTTCTTCTTTATCTGCTAAGTAGAGGCGGACAGGAGGCGGCACACGTCTCAAGAATTCTTCAACAAGCATCAGGTTGACGAGTTCTGTAAAAGTAGAGACATGTGCTGCTTCCAGCCATTTCATGAAATACCTCCGTTTCGTGTTAGCAAACTCAAGGAAGGTAGTGGTACTTGCCTTCAGGTGGTCACGGAATTTCCTTCTATAACTTTCTGTGGAAAGTAGGTAGGCGTCCAACACTGCTTGTTTCAGAGTGTAGTAGTCATTCTCAGACGCCAAAGTACTGAGTGTGACTGCAGCTCTACCTGTAAGATGGACTCTGAGAAGTGTGGCCCATTGGTCGACAGGCCAACTGAGTTGATTAGCAAGGGTTTCAAAGGTGGTGAAAAACACATCAACTTCTGCTTCTACAAAGGATGGCATTAACTTACTTGCATGTGATATATTAAAACTGACGGGAAGATTGGCAGTAGCTTGTTGGCGTTGAGTGAAGTGTGAAGTTTCCAAGGCGATTTCACGTTGACGACACTCTAGAGCCAGAGTTGCTTGTTGCTTGTCATGTTCGCGTTGTATTTCCAACTCGCGTTGTTTGGTTTCAAGCTGTAAGCGTTCCCGCTCCTGGAGTGTTTCAAGCTGTACTCGTTCACGTTCACGGAGTAATGCGACCTCACGTTCGTGTTCTTCTCTCCTCAAAGCAGCTTCACGTTCTCTGAGGGTGATTTCTCGTTCTTGTTCTTCCCTCCTCAAAGCAGCTTCGCGTTCTTGTTCTTCCCTTCTTATGGCAGCCGCTCGTTCTTGCTGCTCACGTTCAATCTTAGCCAGCTCTAGTTTAAGTTTCATCGTTGCCAAGTCAGTTTTCTCTGCAATATAGTAAGTTTCATGAGTTTCAGAGTCTATCTTACCTTGCTCTAAATAGTAATCCAGCAACAGGTTGTGTAGGTCATTTTTGTTGGCTTGGTAGGGAACTTCTAGTTGATACTCATGTGCAAGAGTTTGTAATTCAGTCCTCTTGGCACGACTTAAAGTCCCTATTTCACCTGCTGGATTTGCACGGAAAGTTTGGAGACGAAACATGGTGAAATTAGCAAATAAAGGTACACGAATGTTCAATAATGAAATGTCAGAAACAGGACAACGTGGCAACTGGCACCTATCCTGTGTGATCTTTAACAATTAACGTTAAGTGAAAGATATTAAATTAAATCAAGGGCGCAGGAAATCTTGTACCCGGTACTCATGTAAGAGAATAAGGGCAAGAAAATCCTACTAACAAATGAAACAAAGTTTCGAAAACAAATGAAACAGTTAAATGCTTCAAAAGTAAAATTGGTAGTCCAAGGATGTAGGCATACCTTGCCAAGTCTCTAAAGGACATAAAGCAAGTTTTTCCCACTGAATTTAATATGATACTTACAGAATTAGCGAACTTTTGTGCTCTGAAAAAATAAGCTAATTCCCTACCGTTGTATGTATCATCATCTCTGACTGACGTGTAGGGGTGCGAGGTGTCAACTGGTGACGAGAACTGCTGCTGAGGTCCCAATTCAGCAACTAAAGTTCGAGCTAGAGGAACTATGGCCCTCTTTGTCCTCCTACAGTCAGATTGCAGAAGATTGGGTACTCTTGACCCGGGGCAGACCACAGTACCAGGGTACCAATATGATGATCTGTCAGAATGAGAAATATTCAAGGGACATAGATGGTAAATACGAGTAATAACAAGGAGGGAGAGATGACCAATTAAGAGTATGACTGCGGCCTACAGTCACCACGTAATCCAAAGTTGTCTCACCTTCACTATATGTTACTCTCGTAATGCACAATACACCGCACCTTATAAAAAATGAAATTGAATGAAAAATAGTAAAGCTACGTTAACAAAGTTAAATACGCTTACCATAAATTACCACTTGGCACCAGTACCTGAGTGAAGCTCCCGGACAGGCCCCCATATAACTTGTGACGGTAACGCGTTGGTGTTCGGCTGTTTAAGGCTAGGGGTATGGCCTCGTCACATAGTTATAAAAAAAAAATAGAAAAAACTGGAACTTCGTCTGTGGTAAGGTAAGGAGAAGACACACAAAACACAAGTAAACTTTAACAATGAAATTTTAATTACGTTAAATAAATCAAAACATGAAAATAATGCACAAACAAATTCTTATAATAAAATCAATGAATCAAAATAATAAGAATACTTAAATGACACAATGAAAGTTACGTTAAGGCAAAATAACAAGAAGTGCAACAAAAGCTAAGTGGGAGGTGCTGGAATATTGGCTTAAAGCCACCACCTCTCTCAGTACACGCTAACGTCTAGCTGGGAGGAGTGCTGGCTACGAAAGCACGGAACATTCTGAGGACTGATGTTGGGGCGACCCCAGACATCAGGTAGTATTGGGGGCGAGTGCAGGTGCAGCCAGACCGGCGACCAATCAGCGGAGCCGTAGCGATCAACGGGTAGTTTGGTGGTTGGAGTTCGAACAGGTGGCTGGATGCATACGTTTCTGCTCACCCTGGCAAGCCTTGCTGGTGCTGGTGTTGTTGTCGTTGTTTGACATTTCTTCCATAGTCTTTTATATAATTGTGACGACGTAATTATGAAGGGAAGAGCAGGCTCAATCTCTTGAAGGAGATTATTGTCACAGCAGACACAAGAATGTGTCTCAGGATCCAGCAACCGTAGCTACTAACCTTACTTCCATCATCGTGCCATGCCACATCCATCACCGGTCCACCCATCGTCTGCTGGGCCTTGCCAATAGTCTTTCCATCTCTCTGCACCTCCCAGCAACGTACCTTTGTAAGTGCAATACAACATATTAGCTCTCGAGGAACACACAAGATAAAAAAGTGCACCTCGGATGTCTAAATAACAGAAATTAAATAAAATGATTTTTAACAAATGAAATAAACAATTATTCCTTCCTCAATTACTCATTTTAGAAAAGACAACATTAATGTGAAGATACTGTACATACATAAGTGCTACAATATTAAAAACAAGAAAACAAATAACTAGAAAGTACAGTATTTTACAAGATCTTAAATTCATGGAAAGACATTAAATTCATAAAATAACTAGAATTTTTATTTTTCAATTAGATCATGAAAAATTCAAATACTGTACCAAAAACAAAAAAATCATGAAATTATTTGAACCCTAAAATCTATTGTGACGATAATCTCTTTCTAGAGAGATCGAGCCTGCTCTTCCCTACCTCAAGTTACGTCCAGTTAACAGGTATAAGATGCTACATTCAAGATACGTCACCGGTAGCACAAAACGCTTTGACCAGGAGGCAAAACGTACCCAAGATCCCCCCTACTCCACACGCCCTCCATGCCGGCTTGTCGTCAAACCAGCAAACTACCCATACCAGCCTGCCTGCTCCTGCTTGGTGACTCGCCGACCGCGCACCTGCACACTGCACCATCTACCTGAATCGACGTCGGAGTCCAGCTAGCAACTTCAGAATATTCTTTGTGCTCTTAAGAGTTGACATCTCTCTCTGACATACTAAGCTCACTGGCTTGTATACGAAGGGAGGTCTCAGCCATAGCCGATATTCTCAGCACCATTTTACCATTTCACCTTTATACTATTGTCTCTCACATTGTCTTTGCATTTATCTTTGTTATTTAATTGTACTTTTCATACCCCCGAGACTTGTCTTTATTTTCATTTATGTTTAAAGTAAATATATTAAAGTTTCATTGTTCATACTTTGTGTTTTACGTGTTCCTCCCTCTCACTTACCACAGACAACAGGCAAGCAGTCTATCTTTTTGTTTTATGTGTGACCAGGCATTGACACCTGCCATTGGAGGACTGCCGAACATCAACACTCCAACACTTTCCCGTCACACTACACATTCATAAGCGTGGTCCCCTCATTTTGATAATTAATTATTTACTTTTTTAGTTACTTAACATCTACATCGAATTATGATAAATTATTGAGCCTACTTACATTATTGTCCCAGCTTCCAGCTACTAGAAAGTCTTGGGGATTGGATGGTGGGGAGAATTCCATACACTGAACAGAGTCATCTGGTGGATTCACAACCTGTTATAACAGTACAACCTTGTCTTATATTCAGAATTAATTTACTAAGACTAACAGTAAGGTTACATGCATATATACAATACTGCATATCAAAGCATATTTTATAAAAGTAAGCCTTACCTCAAAATCCTTCATAGGGTTTGCAGATGCTGGAGTAGAACTAGGTAATGCAAATCCCCCAAACCCAGAGCCACTGCTCCCAAATGTACTTGGATTAAACATACCTGAAACAATAATCAAGTTATGTTCTGACAAAAAATTTACATACAATTACCAGTAATGGTAAGTTTTCCTTCCCCTTTTGCCCTGCATAATTACGATGGGGAAATCTCAACTTTGACATTACTAGGGGTAATAGATAAAAAGGTTAAAAGCCACTGGCCAAGATAAGCCTGGTAGGCCTCCTGAGCTCAACAATGGGAAACCAAAAAGGAAACAGAAACCATATTTCAGGTGAAAATACATTTGATCAAATTGGACATACCAGAGAAGACTGTCAACTGGAGAAGATTGATTAAGGAAACTGCAGAAGGCTGATTAGCCCACCGTGGCAGCTCCTATTTATATCCACCCAAACTCATTCATGTACACAGTATGTCTATTCTACCCATAAAACAATCAAGGGGGTCCCTCACAGCATAGTAAACATCCATCAGTCTCAGGAGATTATGGAATTGCGCTCTGGTTGTCGGTCTGGAGTGGCCTCTCCAGGGCACAAAGCCAGACCGTTATGTTAAATAGCAGTCTTAAATATCCCCACATCTATTATGTTAAATGGTAATTTGCTCCACAAATCATCCATTTCCAAACCAGTATTTACCCGGGTCTTTTCTAAATCTAAACTTATCCAATTTATATCCATTGCTTCATGTTCTATTTTATGCTGATATATTTAACACCTTATTAATATCCCTTTTGTTATGCCCATTCATCCACTTGTAAACGTCAACCTTGTCAGCCCTAACTCTTTGCTTTTCCAGAGAATGTAAATTAAGCTTTTTCAATCAGTCTTCACATGGAAGATTTCTAATTTGTGGAATTAACTTTGTCATCCTATGCTGAATGCATTCTAGTGAATTTATATCCATTCTGTAGAATAGTGACCAAAACCAAACTGCATAATCTGAATGGGGACCAACATGAGCAAGATATAGCTGAAGAATATCAACAGGTATTTACTATTTGTGCTGTAACACTGTAAAAGTGTTTGGTTTAGTTTATTTAGAATATATATAGTACATGAGTCACAGACGAGGATTTGGAAAGGCGCCAAGTTGTCGGCCGGAGATCTCACACCTCTAACCGTTAATGACTCCAAGTGACCTGAGTTCAGATCATGTGAATTTCACCTTGCTTCTACTAATCTCATAATTGGAGCCTGGTAGCCTTCAAACATGCCGACGTTTAAGGAGTGGCTTGGTAGAGAGCCGGAGGCTATCTACTTGTGGGCGGAGTTAGCTACTAGGTTCCCCAATATATACTCGGAGAGCTATCGATTTGAGAGCATTTTAAGCAATAGGAGACCAGCCAGCGGAGCAGAGCAGAGGCCAGCCATCGAAATAGGCCGTCACCAGATGGAGGGTGACGCTGCTTGAACATTGCAGACTCCCCCCCCCCCCCTCTCTATTCAACTTAGACTCAGTCCTCGGTGAGTGAACATTTAGGTGACTTGGTCGTGTTTTACAAGTGTTGTGTGATGATCAGGGGCAGTCAGTTGTAGTGTTCTCAGATTCTTGGAGGATGACTCACTTTGAATATTAATCTTTAACATTTTAATTGGATTGCTTAAGTTATGATACTTATCATGAAAAATATAATTGTTGAATTTATTATTTAAATGGACTTTATTTTGTTCCCTAGAGATTTTGAGTTGAGGTGAGAAAGCCTCTGTGGTTACTGGTTTCATGGTTTAGAATGAGTACATGATAAAGATGGGACCATACTAATAATGATCTCTTGATAACATCTTTTGAGAATATTGTAATACAGACAAGTTCCATTCCTTGTCTTATATTTGATGATCATGAATGGATGGTGGCAGCATTTCGTCTTCTACTATCTACTTTCTACTTCTACTATCTACTCTTCTACTTCTACCTATCTACACCTCTCCCTCCACCCCTCTCTGAACTCTCACTTTCAACTAATGACCCTTCTCGCTCCTCCCACCTCTCTGCCTCTCACCCCAAACCCTCACTAATTACTTCACTATTCATTTCTTTCCTTTCGCTTTCTCTTATACGTTTGTGGCAATGATTTTGTATTCTAGAGTTCTCTCTAGAATTTCGGGTAGCTGGTCAAGTTACGGTGCCTTGTAGTCTTAGCACCTAGGTAGTCGAATACCTAGGTTACAAGGTGTTGAACGAGAGAGGTTGCCTTAGGAACTCTGGGAGTGCTCTAGAATAGTTAGCTAACTGGGGACGGGATAACGGACTAGAGAGAGCTGTTTTCCCCGGCCTCGTTAGTTAACTGGGGGGTGGAATAATGGACAAGATAGAGCTATTTCCCCCCACCCCCCGTTACAGTGCCTGCAGAATCGCGTTATTAGCTCTTGGACCTCGCCTTTCTAACCTATTTTCCTCTATTATGTTAACTACATATATTTCTCTCTAACACATATGCACACACACACACATGTGCACATGTTCGTAAAAGTACGTAAAAGGGAAAGATCGACCTTTGAGGATCACCCTGAACAGTGCCAAACAGATGGAAGAAATACTAAAAAATGCTAGAAAATTTCAAAGTGATGGATTTCAAGTTGTATATTTCACTTCCCATTTACTATAAATCTTAGTGTCATCTGCAAATTTGATGATGTGGTTTGTAATATTCTCATCTATGTCATTGATGTATATGACAAAAAGAATTAGCCCCAAAATGGACCCCTGTGGTGGTACTCTTACCACATTTCTCCAGTCAGATTCATTCCCATTTAGCACAACCCTTTGCTTTCTTTGTTTTAATTATTGTTTTATCCATTCCAGTATTCTCCCATTTGTTCCACGTGTCTGTAGTTTTCTTGTTAGTCTTTCATATGGTACCTTGTCAAAGGCTTTAGCAAAGTCCATGTAAACTACATCTACCAAATGTCCTTTGTCTGAATAGCTGGTTACTGTTTCCAAAAATGTGAGAAAGATTTGTAAGGCAGGATCTATTTTTAACCTATGTTGCGTTGATTTTACAAAATTGTTTTCTGTGAGATGTTGAATGATCCCCTTCCTTAGGATTATTTCTATGAACTTGCAAATGTGTGATGTCAAGCTGATTGGATGGTAGTGTTCTGCCAAGCTCTTTCTGTTTTTTGAAAATAGGGGTAACATTTGCATACAGGTATTTTCAATCATAGAGGAACAATCCGTTGGTCCAGAAATTTTCTGAAAATCAGTTTCAGTGGTATGTATAGTGTATCTGCCAGTTCCTTTACGACTTTGGATTGAATTCCATCCACACTTGGGGCTTTTGAGTCTTTTAGCTTGTCAATGCTCTTCCTGATTGTGTTGCACATTGTGTATATCCCTTAATTCTTTCTCCTCACCTCCTTCAAATATTTGTACTCACCTAGTTGTGTTTGCAGGGTTGAGCTCTGGCTCTTTGGTCCCGCCTCTCAACTGTCAATCAACTGGTGTACAGATTCCTGAGCCTATTGGGCTCTATCATATCTATATTTGAACTGTGTATGGTGTCTGCCTCCACCACAACACTACTTAATGCATTCCATTTGTTAACTACCCTGACACTGAAAAAATTCTTTCTAACGTCTCTGTGGCTCATCTGGGTACTAAGTTTCCACCTGTGTCCCCTTGTTCGTGTCCCACCCGTGCTGAAGAGTTGTCTTTGTCCACTCTGTCAATTTCCCTGAGAATTTTGTAGGTGGTTATCATGTCTCCCCTTACTCTTCTGTTTTCCAGGGTTGTGAGGTTCAGCTCCCTTAGTCTTTCCTTGTAACTCATTCCTCTTAGTTCCGGGACCAGTCTGGGGGTACCTCTGAATCTTCTCTAACTTCGTCTTGTGTTTAACTAGGTATGGACTCCAGGCTGGCGCTGCATACTCCAGTTGTGTGGCTAATGGGATGTCATCCAATCTCTCTAGTGTGAACACTGATATAAAATATTCATTCAGTGTTTGCTGCTCTTTTATCATCCACTATAACTTGGTTAGTCTCATCTTTTAAGGGTCCTATAGATTCCTTCGTTTTGATTTTACTGCGTATATAGGCATAAAATGACTTTGGATTTTCCTTTATGTTTTGGACAAGTTTTCTTTCGTAGTTTCTTTGGGTTGGTCTGATTTCCTGGGTGGCTAAATTTAATGCCCTTTTTATATATCTCATAATCTATGATGTTCATCGTGGCTGTATACCATCTCCAGAGGTTCCGTTTAGTTAACAAAGCTCTTTTTACTACTTGTGTCATCTATCTAGTTCCCTTTATTTTCTTTATGTTTTTGGCACATATTTTCGATCAAGTTCAGTATTGACCTTTTTGAAATTGTCCCATGATGCTTCCATGCCCTGGTCACCTATCAGCTCCCTCCAGGTGGTGTTTTGCAATTTCTCTCTCATTTCTTGGTAGTCTCCTCAATGGTAACCTAGAAAGTCCTCATCCTGGACCTTTGCATGTTTCCATAATTGTACTCCATCTTAGAATATTGTCATCACATGACAGGGTGAGCTTTTCCCTTACCTGAATTTGATCAATTATGCCCTCTTCTGATGTTAGCACAAGATCCAGAATGCTGTTACCTCGAGTGGGATCTGTCACATGCTGTATGAGAAAGGAATCCTGCACCAGGTCAAGAAATTGTTCTGCTTGCAATGTTAGATTTATCCAATCTATTGTCTCGTGGTCCATTATATGAGTTTGTGTTTGTGACGCAGCACTGATCACATTATGCAGATTAGTAACTTCCTCTGCTGTTGTTGTGTCCACCCTGTAGCATACTCCAGCTGTCAGTTTATTACCATCTTGAGCTAGTACCTAACCTAACTACGTATCATTACCTAACATCAGAAACTTACATTTGTCAGCATTAAAATTGATCTGTCAAACAGCAAGGAAATGTAGATGTTTATCTCTCAGAATGTTTGGTAATATGTTTATTGTTTGTGATGTGTGTATGTATGTATTAACACGATGTACTGAACGGGGTGAGGATAGCTTGAGCTACCTCATCCCTTTGTGTGTAATTTACCTCAATAAACTTATTTCAATTTCAATTTGTTTACAGCAGTTCTAAACGTTTTTGTATGTTATGCCAGGCTAGTTTCTTAATGGTTGGGTAATGGTTAAGTCATTCAAGATATAATAGATTATTATGGCTAGTTTTTGGTGGTTGGGTTCCATTTACACCCTGTCGTTGTACGGTAGAGCGACGGGGTGTAGGTCCATCCACACCCCCATCCCTTCATGCAGGCCGGCGTTCAATCCCAGACCGTCCAAGTGGATGGGCACCGTTCCTTCCCCTCCGTCCCATCCCAAATCCTTATCCCTTCCCATTTCAATAGTCTTAATGGCTTGGCGCTTTCCCCTACTAGTTCTCTTCCCCACACCCCATGCCTCTCAAACTTCACTGTGTACTATGAACAAATTTACAAATGCGGAAATATTTACTCACTTTAATGTGATAAATATGACACCAAGCTTCCTCTTATTTACGCTAGGTGTAGCGTACTCTACGCTGTCTCCTCGACCTCTTGATGTCTGCAAGATATAGCTGTAGTGCTATACAAGTAATCTTTTTATTATACTGGCCCTTGCACCTATATGCTGGCGTCTCATGTTTTCCAAACCTGCGGCCGCAATACTCTTACCAACTCACGGAACACACGGGAACTTAGATATTACATATTTGCACACTAAATAATTACAATAAGAATTAAAATATACGTTTCATGAAACATTTATTACTCAAACTTTTGGTCTAATGTTATATGTGAATATGCTGAACTATTGACTGACGTGATACAAAATGTGGTAGTGGACACGTGAGACAGATTTGGTTTGGTAATACTGCTATGAGTATTTATAGTGAATACGAGATCAAAACATGTTATAATAATATAATACATTTTTGGTAATTTTGAATCGATTAATAATAAGAGTGAATATTTTAAATATAAAAAAATACATAGGGCTCGAAAACTTCTTATCATTACACTCACGAATATTGGATGAGTTTGCTAGTGAAGGCTGGTAGACTAATTTGGTAGACTGGCTGATTTCTTTTTATCATCATACTCTCACCCAAGAGGAGCCACACATCTATGTTTCTTCCAGTAAAATCAGCACTTCTAGATGTTACTACTGCTCGACTTAGACTCGGTTACAAGTATCTCTGGGAATTCTCATTATCTGCTGATATAAACCTGACTAAATGTAAACTGTGTCAACAGAATTATTCGCACACCCTCCGTCACTATGTGATGGAGTGCGAAAAGATACGTGAATTTAGAGACAATTCTATAACCAATGTTCCAGCGATGTCTAAATATTTCATTCAAAATGATCTGCTACCAGAAATTTTTGCCAAATATCCCCAGTTTGCTAACTGTTGGTAGTAACTAAGTGATTGTAACCTATCCACCGCTGCCCACTGGATGGGGGGCGGTGTGCAGGACAAACATATCATTTGTGGCACTAGCTCTCCACATGTGTCAGTTGCTTAACTTGAAAACTGTACTTGTGGTCGATCTCGAACCCATTGATGATGTGACAACTTATACTGAATTTTCTAACTAGCTCATCAAGATTGTAACTTGCTTAGCTAAATGAATTGTGGGGTTCAGTCCCTGAGCCCATTATGTTTCCTGTAACCCTTTCCACTACCACCCACAAAGTGGGTATGGGGCGCATAATAAATGAACTAAACTAACCTTAACAAGCTTAGGTATACACAGCAATGTGCTACTATCCTATTCTATATGACAGAGTGCAGTTCAAAAAGTAGCCATAAGTTCATCTAATATCCACACCTCACAGGATTGATAGTCATACATTGAATCAGGAGAGAACATGAAATGAAAGGCTGATCTGTCAAATAAAAAAATCAAAATCAAAATGTTTATTCAGGTAAAAGTACATACATAGAAGATGAGTTACAAACAAAGTTGGATTTATAGATCAGATCTATTAGCCTGCACCAGCAGACTGGGTAGAGCACACGAATTATCCAACAATATTCGTGAGTGTATGAAGTATAGGCTGGCATACTGAAAACTCATCTCGTGTTCTCTGCTAGTGCAGCCTAACAGATTAAATTGGCATTTCATATTCTCTCCAGATTCCAGTATGACTAACCATCCTGTGAAATGAGGAATATTACCGGTAAATGAACTCAGCCCCCCCAAATTGCTGTGTCCCTAAGGTTATCAATAAAAAACACACCTCTTACATATTATACATAGTAGATATTTTTTAACTTAATTAATAAAACATAGTAGATATTAATGTTTTTATTGCACTCATAGGCCCTTCTCTTCAACAAACTACTGCATGGTTGTGTTGTTAGTATGATACTGGTGGGATGTTATGCGCTATTTGCAAATTCTTGTATACAATTTTTCAATCGTGAATAGTATTTGCAAGTTTTCTGAACATTTGTGGAAGTCGTGTAGGTCTTTTTGTAAGGCCTCCATGTCATTTTGGCATTGTGCTTGACCTAATCTTAATTAATGTCATTTGCCAATTTGACGATGAAGATTGGTAATATTCTCATCTGTCATTGATGTATATGATGTATATTCTTGAGAAAAAATATGTCCTTGTCTATTTTGTCAATTCCAGATACCATTTTATATGTAGTGATCTTATTGCCTCTATTCCTTTTATCATTTTGCTTTTGGTATATTTAACATCTCTAGCCTCTTTTTGTAGTTCTTGTTTTCAGTTCCAGAAGCCATTTAAGTAGCATGCCCCAGTACCATAAAACTATTGCATAACTCAGTTTCAGTCTCACAAATGTTATAATTTTTTTTTTACTCTTTTTTTTTTTTTTTACCATCCATATATTTAAAAGGAATTCTGAAGTCTGAAAGTGAAACATAAGCTGCTCACACAGTGCCCTGTAATTACCTAAGTGTAGTTACAGGATGAGAGCTACGCTCATGGTGTTCCATCTTCCCAGCACTCTTTGTCATATAAAATCTTTAAAATTACTGACGGTTTTGGCTACCACCACCTTCTCACCTAACTTCTTCCAATCGTCTACCACTCTGTTTACAAAAGTGAATTTTCTTATATTTCTCCAGCAGCTTTGTTTCGTTGGTTTAAATCTATGACCTCTTGTTCTTGAAGTTCTGGTTCTCAGGAATTCTTCCCTATCAATTTTATCAATTCCTGTTACTATTTTGAACGTAGTGATTATATTGCCTCTTTTTCTTCTATCTTCTAGATTTGCATATTTAATGCCTCTAACCTCTCCTCGTAGCTCTTGTCCTTCAGTTCTGGGAGTCACTTAGTGGCATGTCTTTGCACCTTTTCCAGTTTGTTGATGTGCTTCTTAAGATATGGGCACCATACAACCGCTGCATATTCCAGCTTTGGTCTAATAAAAGTCGTGAACAATTTCTTTAGTATTTCTCCATTCATGTACTGTATTTAAAAGCAATTCTAAAGTTAGAAAGTGTAGCATAGGCTCCTTGCACAATGTTCTTAATGTGGTCCTCAGGTGACAGTTTTCTATCTAGAACCACCCCCTAGATTCCTTTCTTTGTCAGAATTCTTTAAAGATTTCTCATAATTTATAGGTTATGTGGGGTCTATGTTCTCCAATTCCACATTCCATTAGATGGCATTTATTCACATTAAATTCCATTTGCAAAAGTGGTGCTCCATATACTTATTTTGTCCACGTCTTCTTGAAGAGCATGACAATCATCTAGGTTTCCTATCTTCCCTATTATCTTAGCATCATCAGCAAATATGTTCATATAGTTCTGTATTCCATCTGGTAGATCGTTTATGTAGACAATGAACATTACCGGTGCAAGAACTGAACCCTGTTATTACCTAAGTGTTATTACCTAAGTGTAGTTACAGGATGAGAGCTACGCTCGTGGTGTCCCGTCTTCCCAGCACTCTTTGTCATATAACGCTTTGAAACTACTGACGGTCTTGGCCTCCACCACCTTCTCACTTAACTTGTTCCAACCGTCTACCACTCTATTTGCGAAGGTGAATTTTCTTATATTTCTTCGGCATCTGTGTTTAGCTAGTTTAAATCTATGACCTCTTGTTCTTGAAATTCCAGGTCTCAGGAAGTCTTCCCTGTCGATTTTATCAATTCCTGTTACTATTTTGTATGTAGTGATCATATCACCTCTTTTTCTTCTGTCTTCTAGTTTTGGCATATTTAATGCTTCTAACCTCTCCTCGTAGCTCTTGCCCTTCAGTTCTGGGAGCCACTTAGTAGCATGTCTTTGCACCTTTTCCAGTTTGTTGATGTGCTTCTTAAGATATGGGCACCACACAACAGCTGCATATTCTAGCTTTGGCCTAACAAAAGTCATGAACAATTTCTTTAGTATATCGCCATCCATGTATTTAAATGCAATTCTGAAGTTAGAAAGCATAGCATAGGCTCCTTGCACAATATTCTTTATGTGGTCCTCAGGTGATAGTTTTCTATCTAGAACCACTCCTAGATCTCTTTCTTTATCAGAATTCTTTAAAGATTTCTCACATAATATATAGGTTGTGTGGGGTCTATGTTCTCCTATTCCACATTCCATAACATGACATTTATTAACATTAAATTCCATTTGCCAAGTGGTGCTCCATATACTTATTTTGTCCAGGTCTTCTTGAAGGGCATGACAGTCATCTAAATTTCTTATCCTTCCTATTATCTTAGCATCATCAGCAAACATGTTCATATAATTCTGTATACCAACTGGTAGATCATTTATGTACACAATAAACATCACTGGTGCAAGAACTGAACCCTGTGGTACTCCACTTGTGACATTTCTCCATTCCGATACATTGCCTCTGATTACTGCCCTCATTTTTCTATCAGTCAGAAAATTTTTCATCCATGATAGAAGCTTACCTGTCACCCCTCCAATATTTTCCAGTTTCCAGAACAACCTCTTATGTGGAACTCTGTCGAAAGCCTTTTTTAGGTCCAGATAGATGCAGTCAACCCAACCATCTCTTTCCTGTAATATCTCTGTGGCTCGATCATAGAAACTGAGTAAATTCGATACACAGGATCTTCCAGATCGAAAACCATACTGTCTGTCTGATATTATATCATTTCTCTCTAGGTGTTCTACCCATTTAGTTTTGATTAGTTTTTCCAATACTTTCACTATTACACTTGTCAATGATACAGGTCTATAATTGAGGGGGTCTTCCCTGCTGCCACTTTTGTAGATTGGAACTATGTTAGCCTGTTTCCACCCATCTGCTACGATTCCTGTACACAGGGATGCCTGAAAGATCAGGTGAAGTGGAATGCTGAGCTCAGATGCACATTCTCTCAGAACCCATGGTGAAACGCCATCTGGGCCAGCTGCTTTGTTTTTACCGAGCTCCTTGAGCATTTTTTCCACTTCGTCTCTAGACACCTCTATGTGTTCTATGTTGTTCTCTGGAATTCTTATTGTATCTGGTTCCCTAAAGATTTCATTTTGTACAAACACACTTTGGAACTTTTCGTTTAGTGTTTCACACATTTCCTTTTCATCTTCCGTGAATCTATTTCCCATTTTCAACCTCTGAATATTATCCTTTACCTGCAATTTGTTGTTTATGAATTTATAGAATAGACCTGGTTCTGTTTTACATTTGTCCGCAATCCCTTTTTCAAAATTTCTTTCTGCCTCTCTCCTCACTGCCGTGTAGTTGTTTCTCGCATCTTTGTATCGCTGGTATGTTTGGGGGTTCGGCCTCTTCCTGTATTGATTCCATTTTTGTGTCTTTCGGTCTCTAGCCCTCTCGCAATTTCTATTGAACCAATCCTGTTTCCTAGTTCTGCATCTCTGTTTTGGTATAAATTTTTTTGTGCCTTTATCATATATTTCACAAAACTTGCCATACATCTCATTCACTTCCTTGCCTAGCATCAAGTCTGTCCAATTATACTCACTAAAAAAATTTCTAAGGTCACCATAATGTCCTCTCCTGAAGTCTGGTTTTTCAACTGCTTCAACCTCCTTATTTTCTTCCAGCTTATAACGCATTGCATACTTTATTCCCAAAAAGACATGGTCACTTTTACCCAAGGGAGGAAGGTACTGAATGTCAAATATCTCTTCCTCCTTCCTGGTAAATATCAAATCTAGCATGGAGGGAACGTCCCCTTCCCTCATCCTCATAGCTTGTTTAACATGTTGATACAAGAATGTTTCCAGGATGAGGTCTACAAATTTACAGGTCCAAAAATCTTCTGTTTTAGCTTCATATGCTTCCCAGTCTATGGATTTCAAGTTGAAGTCACCGACTATCAACAGTCGTGATCTATCGTTATCCGCTCTCGCTATAATCTCTCTCATTATTGTTATAAGACCTTCACGTTTACTATCTAGCTCCTCCTTTGACCATGTGCTGCTTGGCGGTGGACTATATGCATTTATCATCATTAGTTTATCATCCTCATAGCAGATCTCTAGTGCTATTATGTCAACTTCTTGTGGATTGACAGTCATTATTTCCTTCACCTTTAGGTGTTCTTTTACCAGCACAGCAACGCCACCGCCTTTCCTAATTTTTCTGTCCCGTCTCCAAATTGAGTAGCCCCTTGGGAATATGACCTCATTTAAAATTACATCTTCAAGTTTTGTCTCCGTGAGTGCAACAATGTCTGGTGTCTGCAGCTGTATTACATCACTTAACTCCAGTATCTTCGATCTCACTCCATCTATGTTGGTGTATGCAATCTTCAGGAACTTGTTCCCCCTCTCCTTATTCTTCACTCCCCCTCTCTCTATTGATTTTGTTGGTTTGCCTTTATGTACCACTTTACTGGTTTGCCTACCCCTATCACTTTGTAGAAAAAAGAATTTATTTCTTCTTCATTCCTGCTCTCATTTAAATGTTTTGCCTCGGCGAGGTTCAGTTTCAACTTCTCTCTATCTTCTTTTGAAAGATCTCGTCTTAACGACCACCCTTTCCCATCCTCATCCCTTTGCAATTTTCTAGCATTCCTTAGTACTTCTTCCATCTGTTTGGCACCGTTTAGGGTGATCCTCAAAGGTCGATCTTTCCCTTTTACGTACCTGCCTATTCTCCTGTAGTCGCACACATTCTCTCTGTTTGTAAGACCTTCCACGAGGCCAACAATTTTATCTACTACTTTAGCTTCTTCTACAGCTCTTTCTGACCTAGATGTTATCGCCTTTTCTTTGCAGCCAAAAATGATCAGGGACTTACTCCGATCAACTGTGTTTTGCACCAACTTCGGGTTAGATGCCAATTCTTTCCTCACTTCTAGCCTAATGTTTGTTTTATCTTGGTTTCTGCAGTGTTTGACTTCCTTTACTGCTTCTTCTAGTTTTTCCTTCTCCTGTGGTACTCCACTTGTGGCATTCCTCCAATCCGATACATTGCCTCTGATTACCACCCTCATTTTTCTATCAGGAAATTTTTCATCCATGTTAGAAGATTACCTGTCACCCCTCCAAAATGTTCCGGTTTCCAGAACAACCTCTTATGTGGAACTCTGTCAAAAGCCATTTTTAGGTCCAGATAGATGCAGTCAACCCAACCATCTCTTTCCTATAAAATCTCTGTGCCTCAATCATAGAAACTGAGGAAATTAGTTACACAAGATCTTCCAGATCGAAAACCATACTGTCTGTCTGATATTATATAATTTTTCTCCAGGTTTACCCATTTAGTTTTAATTATTTTTTCCAATATTTTGACTATTACACTTGTCAATGATACAGGTCTATAATTGAGGGGGGCTTCCCTGCTTCCACTTTTGTAGATTGGAACATTGTATGTGTGGTTTTCTGGTAACTTATTATTGAACCACCATTACATCTCTTTCTTTGTACGAGTTCTTTAATCATTATTAATGTAATTTGTAGGTTGTTTTCTCTCCTATTCCATGTTCTATAATGTGGCATTTATTCACTTTGAATTCCATCTGCTGTGTATTCTATTTTACTAATTTTGTCCAGGACATCTTGAAGATTATGACAGTTGTATAAATACCGGTATTTTATTTGTCCTAGTAGCTCAGTATCATTAACAAACAAGTTCATATAACTCTGTATAACAGGCCCTCTGGTATACTGTACTGTAGTTTATATATGTTTTTTTTTTATTAATATTTAGTTCATTATATGTATGCTTTTTCACCAACAGGGTTATAAACCCATAGAACCGACTACCTGCCAAAACTTAAATTTTAAAATCCAACTGGAAAAGATCACTAGGGCAAATGGGGAGACCTTTGACAAGCTGCCAGCTTCGTGTCCTCATCGAGGCCACTAGTGTTGTTATTTTCTCCCCTAATTCCATGTATGACTAACCATCCTATGAGATGGGAATACTGTATTAGATGAACTTATTGCTAGTTTTTTATCTACATCTTACTTTGAGGTTATTCCGCGGCTTAGCGACCCCGCAGCCTGGTCGTCGACCAGGCCTCCTGATTGCTGGACTGGTCAACCAGGCTGTTGGACGCGGCTGCTCGCAGCCTGACGTATGAGTCACAGCCTGGTTGATCAGGTATCCTTTGGAGGTGTTTGTCAACTGTGTAATCTTTCCTACAGAATATGGTTGATATATAAAAATATCTAGTGTTGGTGGCCCTCGGAGGTAAATTCACGAAATATAGAAATGGATATAACTGGTGATTATTTTCACCAATTACAAAAAAAAAATTCACCAGAAAACAAAAAAAAATTTGTTTTCAATTAGGCCTTCCGTTAAAGCTGTACTGTATATAACTTGCTAAATTTCTTGAACAATTTATATACAATATTAGCATACATTGTTTAGTATTGTCTACCACATCAAACCCTTAAACAACCTAGCTGAATTATTTTTAATTATGCCTGAAAGTTTTGCATCTTACTGGCCTAATTAATTTACCTGAGGGTCACTTTATCTCTAGTGGCCTCAGTGAGGACAGGAAGACTGCAGATTATCAAGGGTCCCCCCCCCCATTTGTCCTGATGATTTTGTATATTAGGATCTTAAATGGCAGCAGTGCCTTGGGAATAATAGTTGAACCTATAGCTAGTTCTTGGTCTTCACTGTGTAATATCTCATATAGAATAGGGTAGCAGCACATTGCTGTGTATACCTAATTTTGCTAATAAAAAAAAACATGGCTTTGGTGGGTAGACAGTTTCATGGGTTTATAACCCATTGGGTGAAAAAGCATCTCTAGTTTTGTTCTACATTGTGGCCTTTTTTTTTTCTCTTAGGGATATTCCTGCATGGGCCCTAAGCCTCTGGCTGGCCCACTAAGTGTTGCTTGTTTCTGTTTTACTTGGGCGAAGTATGAGTATTTATGACTCGTATAGTCGCTTCAGTAAGATTTTGCCCCATGTGTTTAACAACTTCTACTCTGTTGAATCAAAGTTGAAATCTTAATTGAGTTTGAATCCATTGCCCTATGTCTGCATTACAACTGACCGTTTGAAGAAGTGGTTTGGATCAATATTCTCCAAATTGTTCAATATTTTAAAATTTTCAGTGAGATCAGCCCTGTCATGTCTGATTTGAAATGATGGCCTTCTGGCTCTCAATCGTTCATGGTATGGAAGTTGACTTAGTATGACAAACCCTCTAATATAGGTGGTTGTGATTTTTGTTGGCCGGTGATGAAGTCTCTCCAAAGCCGATGTGTCTTTCTGAAGATGAGGTCTCCATGCTTGGATACAATAATCCAAGTGAAAACATACCAGAGCTGAATAACTTATCTTCTTTTCACTGAAATCAAAGTCACATCTGACTATTCTTAGAATTTGGTTAGCGTTTTTTTACTGCAGCTACCACTTGTTGTGCAGCTTTGTCTTGTTGAGGCCACTAGAGGGATGTGGTTTAAGGTAAATAATTTGCAGCTCATTTGGGTACTTGATTTCTACATGTCTGCTTATTCGATTACCACCTATGCTAAATATTCTGTTCCTTAACATATCAATTTATATTTTTGTATATTATTGGCTTTATTTAGTAGGTAACCCTTATACTGTACCTTCAAATACACCTCTGTATTAGGTTCTTATGCATGCATATTTTATAAATAAATTATCATAATTTTTCTACGTACAGTAATCATGTCACTCCACCCCCCTCTAACTCGATCTATCTTTCAGTGATGCGATGTTTAATTCTCGAAGCATTTCCTTGTAACTCATACCTCTAGTTCTGGACTAGCTAGTCTGGTGCCATTCCCTTGAACTTTCTCCAACTTTGCCTTGTTTGACTATAGTTTGACTATTGGATGAACCTATTTCATCCAATCTTATGTCACCTCTTACCTTATAATGTTCTCTGGAATCCTGTAGTCCAGTAGCAGCACACTGCATACCCAAGAATAATACTGTAGTCTTAATTTGAATCACACATTTATTAAATTTAATAAATTAGGTTTCCACTTATTAAATATCCAAAATATATTTTATCCCACTTATCAATTTCACTTTACCCTATCAATAAAAATTTATCTTCTTACCATGTAACAATTCTATATTACACATTTTACTTTACAGTAAAAAGTAGGGATATACCCCCACAGTGCGGAATATCCCTAAACTCATTCGGGTTTTGGGATGTCTAGTCTTTCTTGTGCGAACACTAGTGTAACGTATTCCTTTAGTGCCAGCTGCCTTTTTATAGTTAGTTATAACTTGGTCTTATCTTTCAAGTCTTACTGTGACTTTTGTCTTTGCTTTTTATTCCTTGTATAGGCATAAAGAGATACTTGGGATTTAGGCAGCTGTTGTGGGATGCCTCCTGGGCAAAGTCAACATTTGGCCAAAGGGGGACCCCTCTTATGGCCTTGCGTCCCACAACAATAGAAAACCCATGCATGTGACAGGGAATGAGTATGTATTCTAATGTGAATAGTATCGTGCACAAGTTGTATCTGAGTGCCTTCTATCAATTTCATTAACATCATGCATTAGTAAAACTGCAGAACGGATGGTCTTAAATAGGCTACTGTGGAAGACTGGAGACCTGCATAAACACATATTTGGCTTCACTAGAGGAGTAGGTACTGCCAACTGCATAGCAACATTACTAGGAACAGTTAACTCAGGTCCAGCTATAGTAATCTTCCTTGAACTAGAAAAGCATTCAAACTTGCAAACCCGCAAGCAATTTTACACACCTTAGTTAAAAAAGGTGTAAAGGGAAATATGCTAGCATGGATTCAAGATTACCTACGTCACAGGTATGCCAGAGTAAAGTTGCAAGGACATGTGTCGGACTACCACTTGCATGAGAATGGGACTCCACAAGGAGGAGTCCTCAGTCCTAGTCTTTTTAACATCCTTATAGAAAACCTTGTTACCATGACATTTACAGAAGGGGTTAAATTGCTAAGCTATGCTGATGATATAGCATTAGTCATTACAGGTCCTACACTTCTAAATAAAGCACAAGGTGCATTAGATAAAGTAACATCTGAATGCAGCATTTTAGGACTAAAATATCTGCACAGAAGTCTAAGGCAATGAGACTAGGTGGCCACACTCCAGACAGGCACCTACGCATTCAAGACATTAACCTTCAGTGGGTTACACAATATCAATATCTTGGAGTGTGGATAGATTTTAAAATGACATTCAACAACCAAATTCAATATCTAAAGGAGAAAGCAAAATCACAACTAAATATAATGAGAGCAATCACAGGGCCCCGTCTAGGAGCGGGACACAAAGTGTTAAGAATGTTTTACATACATGCCATTCGTTCCCTAGTTGATTACGCAGCGCCTGCCTTACTCACTCTTTCTCCTGGCCAGTGGGCAAATGTTGAGGTTATTCAAAACGATGCATTGCGAATCATAACAGGAGTTCCCAGATGGACTAAAATACTGAACCTAAGACTAGAAACCAAGCTAACGTCAATTGAAATATGGGTAAGAGAGATTGCTGCGTGCATGCTGACCAAGATATTGACTAGACCTAGAATCAGTTCACTTAAAAGATATAATCACTGGAGCACTAACTCTAGACAGAAGAGCCTCCAATAGCAACAGGTGGACTCATTGTGCGATAAACACCATCAATACATTCAATATAACAAACACAGTCACTGAGAAGGGTGTCAACAAAATACATGCAGACTTTGTTATGCAAGCCCCTTGGGAATCTCTGCCAGCAGACTTTAAGATTATGGTTATTGAAGGAAAAAAGAACCAGACAAATCCTCATCTGCTACGTAACATTGCACAGATGCATATAGAAGCAAACATGGCATCCAACAGCTTCACTTACTTTACAGATGGAGCAGTAGACTAGCAGGGACAAGAAACTGGAGCTGCAGTTAAAGCAGGAAACTGTAAATAGTTGGAGGCTCTCAAATGGGTGTTCGACTTTACAGAGATGCTAGCCATTCAAAAGGCTTTGGAACATGGTCTTGCTGAACACCGACAACATGTTATCATACATACAGATTCGAGAACCGCATTGAAACCTTGCAACAAGAACACATGTGATAGCATACATCTGATCACAAATGTCATATCATTAATGCAAACACTCAAACGACAAGGCCGACGTGTACTTATCAACTGGGTACCAAGTCATGTGGGAATAATAGGAAATGACATTGCAGACGAAGCTGCAAAACTTTGAACTAAGAGAAGAAATGTAGACATTTACATACCACAGAGCCTATCACAGATTAAGAAAGTAATTAGAAACAGAGCAATGCAAAAGATGTACAGCGACCACAACACAGCAGTTGCAACATCAGGATCTGCGGGTTGGTACAAGAATTCAACCAACTACGAACCACTTAGTTTGATGAAAGGGAGCAGTAGAGCAACAAAAGTACACTTACATCGCATCAGGCTTGGATACCCATGTGCAAGGGAAATAGGCTTACAGGTTCCGGAAGATGAGAGGAAATGTCAGCACTGGAGAAATGCCCGACAGACCACTGGAACATTATCTAACACAGTGCACAGTTACAAACCCATTAAGATTTCAACTTAGATTCAACAGAGCAGAAGTTGTTAAAACACATGGGACAAAATCTTACTGAAGCGACCATACGAGTCATAAATACTCATACTCTGCCCAAGTAAAACAGAAGTAAGCAACACTTAGTAGGTCCTAAGCCAGAGGCTTAGGGCCCACGCAGGAATATCCCTGCGAAAAAAAAAAAAAAAAAAAAAAAACGGCTATGGGTACTGAATGCATGCGTATTCCTCAATCACGTTTAGGGTTCTTTCAAGAGTTTGTAGTTTTTTCTACAGTTATGCCAGGGCTCAAGTGAATACAAGGTGGTCAGGGGTCAAGTGAGTCAATGGACCCATTTCAAGTGTTCCATTTCATTTCCAATGGACCCATTTCAACTCTTAAGAAGTATAAAAGTAAGTGTCATCACTATCCAAACTTGAGAAACTGATGCCATAAAAATCTGTATATCCAAGGAAATTTATACGTTATAAGAAAAAATATTTAACTCAATTGAAGAGAAGAAACTGTATACTATCCAGCAATTTGTTTAAATATTTGTAGGATTGCGCACTGAAGATTAAGGTTTGAATGAGGATTTATTAACAGAACAGGGTTCATGTGATCTGGCACTCTCAATTTCAAGTCTCTTTATTCCCCTGGATAGTACTACTGTATCAGGTTTTCAGCTTATAACCCCAAGTTTCTCCCATTTTTCATGATTCATACTATTTTCACCATTATGATTAAGGTTATTTCCTGGGAACTGGCATTTGTTAAGATTAATCCAGTTCTACCAAGGTATCAAGGGATACTTTTGACCGAGAATTACCATTTACGAAAGCAAATAAATATGTTTACCTCTCCATGATGACCTTTGGCATGTGTACTGCTTAAAATGTTTTACATTTCCAAAGTCAATTTCAATTTATTGTACTTTATAGTTGTAAATACCACCGTAAGTGTTTTAATATGTTCACTTTTCTTCCCTTTACAATGCCTCAATATTGAGGTCTAATTACTGATCTATAGTAATAGGACACTACCAAGCAAGATTTAAAAAAAAAGAAGAAAAAAGAAAAAAAGCCCTAAACCAGGATGTTTATAGTGCACTGTATTACAGACTAGTGTTCATAGATATTTTCTTTATACAAACACAGTATTTAAACAAAGACAAGTTGAGCAAGGATGTGGCAAAACCAATTTATAAATATAATATAATTATGCTCGAAGTTTTAACGCACATAGTGTGCAATACAACGCCCAGTACACGTACTGTACTTACTTATGTAAGATGATAGCAAGTCTGTTCACTTAAAATACACAAGTGCTACATATACAGTATACAGTACTGCAGGTGGGTCTTTGTCAAAATATAATGATCTATCAAGGATAGGAAAAACATAACTGGTAATACTTTTTATTAGATTTGCGAGGATGAGGCTCGAGCCTCACAAATAACTGTCCTTTAGTGTTCAAAACAGGATCCATAATACAGTATCACCACAGCTGCTCTCAAATGAAATAACTAAGTCTTACCAAGAGACTCATGGATCCATGACATGGCACTAAATGCAGATACAGGACATATAATTTGTTTTCACTATTTGCTTCAATGTTTTGTTATACATAAGAACATACTGCTGTACAGACGACCTCCAGGTTTTGTTTGATAGTGTTATGTTTGAAGTTAGGACTAAACAACTGAATCAAAACAAAACTGTACATTAACAATATATCAGCTCAGTCACTGCACAGGCGTGACATCAAAACTGAAAACCAGTCAAATGAAATAACAGTGCTTTTGTATATGATATTTGTCAAACAAATATAGTAACTAGCTCTCAGACAGATAAACAGCTTGAACACAATTTTTCACTTTTAAAAGTCTATATTAATGATTTTAAATAGAATAACAAGATACCTGGCCATAGGTTTTTCTGTAACAGAAGCTTGAAAATCATTAAGGAGATCTAAAATACAAAATTTTAACGAAAGAGATCCGCAAGGAAACCTTTGCCAAGGCACAAAACAGCTTGCTGTACATTAATCACCAGGAAAACACTCACTGTAGATTGTATACATCAGCATGCATGAAAATATACAAGTAGCAAGGAAAGATTATGAAGACAAAATTAAGTCATTCAATACCTAGAAATCATCAACAACCTCGACTCATGCACACAATTTGGCCGAATTCAGAGACCAAGGGTTGGAATATTAATTTTAAATAATTTTATTTCTGATCACTTTCAATTTTGAAAAAATTGGATGACTTGTTTAAGTATTTTGTGAAGCTTCTGCTATTCTGCTTTAAATGAATTCAGATTGATTAATACAATAGAAGAGGTTTTACAAAATTCTGAATACGGCCTTTTATGATAAAATATCGTTGACACTAGTTCCATAGCCTTCAACACCGGTTTGTAACAATTATATTGTGCATAAAAATATATATTAAAATATTTGCTTTATGTAAGAACTACAACAATTTTCAATTGCTAAAAGCCATTGTTTCATTCTCTATACCCACATGGAAATTTTTAATGGAGGGGGATGAGAGAATGTAAAATGAAGCAAATTTTTTTTTTATTCTACCTACTGTAAAATTACATTGCACCTTAATCATCAATTAATAATGCCAATGAAACAAATTTCTTTGGTGTATATCAAATGTTTTTATAATGAATGTAGTATTTGGATCCTAATTTGATTACATTGTGTAATACCATACCCGTACATATCACAAATACTGTACACTGCTTAAAATGAAAATCCCTAACAAAATACTGTACATAGATAATGTAATACATTTTTAAATGTTGTTAGATATTTTAGAATATGGAAGTTGTGTTTTTTAGTTGAAAAAACATTAAAGAACAAACTGCTTAGAGCAAGATAAGAATGCACCACAATGAATTTTCTACAGAAAGCCATGGAGCCCAACATAGGTGCATCCATCCACAACTATATTTGCAAAATGTACTTTCATACATTTTTTCTACACCTTTGTTTTCTTTTAATCTAAGTGGTGGTGTATGAGGTGAGGGATGAGAGTGAGTGAATATATTTTGGAAGCTGTCATTCTTGGAGACATTTATTATATAATGTGATCAAAAGAGTTAGATCAATGAATCCAGCATGAATCATTTATATTTCCTATGTCCCCACTCCCCCCACCCCCATTTCAGAATTAACTGTTAAATTTCCTTCCAATGTTTATTTTACATAAAATAGAAAACATTCATGCTAGAATCACTAATCTGGAAAATTTCTACATTGACAAACACTATGTCCACATTACAAAGTGGTCACCTTGATCCAGCATACTAAGATCTCTTACAAATTTGTACTATTCTTCCACAACACTGTCCATGCTTGGTAATCCGAATCTTATGGGGGCCCCACACCCTCTTTCGACTTAGCCAAATTTCTTAATAGTAATGTTCAAAAATGAACACATGTACAGTATCTGCAAATTTCTGTACTACAGTACAAATGTTTTAAAGTAAAAGGCTTTAGAAACAATGAATGCAAATTCATTTGGGTTATCAGAATTTGGATTACCGAGCTCTTATAGTAGTAACTACCAATACAAAAATGCTTTTCTTTGCTTGCAATTTTTTCTACTTTACCTGAATATTTGCTAAAAATTGTGTAATGATTTGTTTAATGAAAGTTTTGTCTGCAACAATCAAAGCCCAACTGCAACAGGACATATTTTGGTCACGTGCCTTTTCCTGTTGGTGGTTTGCCATGAATTTTTGCAACTCAAGTTTAATTTTCGTTGGATAATTCAGTTCTTAACTGAAAAGAAGTTAGGAAGTATCATGCTCAACACTAAACCAAAAACTAGAAGGAAGGAGGTTATCTTAACATGAAACAAAATGGTAAATATAGAAGAGGGAGCATACCTGAAAAGTGAGGCAGCTGACAGTTTATTGGCACTAAAAATTAATTCAATGCAAAGTGAAAAAATTATTTAAAAAATTAGCACTTACACGACGCTGCTGGCATGTGTACACTATACATTTCCATAACATGTTGCTGCAATATACAGCAGCATATTATGGAAGTTTTGCATTGCATACAATATTACTATACTGTATACCGCTAAACTCTAAACTACAAACGGCAATCGAGACTAACCATGATGTTCCTAGTCATACGTTTCCATCAAGTTCTGTTCTTGTCTTCATTTAACTATGTATACTGTATTTCAAATGCACTGTACTATACATTAATAAAAGTATTAAGGAAAAAAATTTCTCTGATATCCAGAACATGTCTTGTCCCAATCGACCCACTCTAGCTTGGTTTCACTACAGTATCCTTAGTGTATTCTTATTGTAACACCAAAACAAACCATACTGTCATAACTTTATATTTGTTATATACTGTACACATACCACCAGGATGTATACACATAATTATTTATGTAACTGCAGAAGCACCAGGATTACAAGCTTGGCCATCCTTAACATGTTGCACTCAGGATTTTCACACAACTTCAGTAAAGTGAAATCTTGCAAACACTAAATACCCAAATTGGTAAATTAATTACTTACATAAGTAAGTAATTATCAAAAGAAAGCACCAAGCCAGGGAGACTATGTAACATACAGTACTTAGATAAGTAGCTTTCAGACCACAAAGAAGCTTGTTAAATCTTATATTTTATCTAACCAAATTGACAGCAAATTAAATAATCTGAAAAATCATAATATTGTACTTTAATACCAATTTTATCATCAAACAAATCAGATGCACTTAGAAAGGAATGCATTATCGTAAACATTCACACAGCAACAGTCAAATTTAAAGCAGGCTTTTGACATCACTTGACGCTTCTTAAATCAAGTCACTTGTACAATTTTAGTAGGACTAGGCCATGTTGCTCCACATAATTTCCCAGCTTGGTGCCTTTTGATAATTACTTACCTATGTAATTCACTTTCGCAAACAGAGTGGGAGATGGTTGGAACAAGTTAGGCGAGGCGGTGGTGGGAGGCCAAAACTGTTAGTAGTTTATAAGCATTATATGACAGTGCGCTGGGAAGACGGGACACCACGAGCGTAGCTCATCCTGTAACTACACTAGTAATTACACTTGGGTAATTACTTACTAGACCATATTGCTGGTACCATAAAAATTTACAAAAAGAAACCAATATCTTCATAAAGAATATATTCCCATTTTAAGCTCCCCATGTGTGTTTTGTATACTGTACATTGGTTTCTTTAACTAGAATACCTAGGCTCTAAAACTTTTAAATAAAATTAAATCTTAGAATGGTGAAAGCTGGGAGGGGGTGAAATGGGGAAAGGACTGGGGAAGCAGAAAAGGGGTAGAGAAGGGATGAAGAGTAAGTTAGTGTTAAAGAAAGGGGCTTAGGTGGTAGGATTGAGAAGGGGGTTAAGGGAAGAATGCACAGGTACACAAGATTGAGAAGGGGTTAAGGGAAGAATGCACAAGTACATGGGACTGAATTGGGATTAAGGGAATGGGAAGTTTGAAATGAAAGTAGAACAGGGTGTTTATGATGGTTAAGCAAAGATCAATTTGGCAAGCAGAGCACATCTGTGGAAAGAAAGGTTGAAAAAGGCTGGAAAGGGGGATGTATAAAATACAAACAAATAGATACAGGAAGTAGTAAGTAATTATCAAAGGAAGGCACCAAACCGGGAAGGCTATGTAGCACCACCAAATGTGTGGAGTAATCAGAGGGCACTAAATATCATCAAGCATGCCAGTACAAGAACAAACGCATCAGGCGAACAATGTCAAAAGTATCCAATTCACCAAGAATTCTATTGATGGACAATTGACCGCAAGGGGCGGTCGGGAAGCAAGACGCGCTCATCCTGGAAGTCAGGACACTCAAGAATGTGCACGACCGTAAAAGGAACAATGCAATTTGGACAAAGATTAGGGCGGCGCTCCATTAAGTGACCATGAGTTAAACGTGTATGGCCAATACGTAACCTAGAAAGAGCCGTTTCCCACCGCCGGTTACGGTGGTAGGAGGAAGGCCACAGGGACACGTGACTCTTAAGTGTACACAGTTTGTCACCAGTAACAGAAGACCAACAACCCTGCCAATGGACAAGGATGGAGGAATGAATAACTGGGTAAGAGTCGGAATAAGGAATACCTTTATGTGAGATGGGACGAGTGTGGATAGCTTCTTTAGCGGCAGCATCTGCACGCTCATTGGCTGGGAACCAACCCCAACATGGCTGGAACCCTAGCAAAACTAAACTGACTTAAATTTACTGGAAATAAGAAACAGCCAATGCTGAATCTCGACAACCACAGGATTAAAGGACCCGAGAGCCATGAGGGCACTACAAGAGTCGACGACAACTACAAAGGAAGATTGACAACGAGAAAGCAGGAGACGAAGAGCACAGAGAATAGCATAAAGTTCCACTGAAGATGCTTGTCTCTTGAGGTACACACAAGTGCTGTCAGGAAAAACAGTAGCCTACACCATCCACAGACTTCGACCCATCTGTGAAGATGGAAACGGAGTGGAAATGCAAAGAAAAGTGCTCAAGGAAAAGGCATTTCAGAACCATAGGAGGGGGTAAAAGCTTTAGTGATGCATGTTAGGGATGTACAAAACTTCGGAAGGGGGACTCTCCATGCAGGTAAGGAACAACACTAGGAGATACATTAGAAATACGAACTGAAAGAATCCTGTAAGCGAGATAACCAGACAAAGAGGGAGGTGGTGAAGAGGAACAGGAACCACAGGAGGGGTAAAAGTTAAAAGCACAACAGAGGCGAGAGGAAGGATGTTGCAAGGACCGCGCAAGATAATGAAGACAGTAGCGATCACGGTGGTCCCGGAGAGATAAGAAGCTAGTGTCAACATGCAAACTGAGGACGGGAGTCGAACAAAAGGCACCAGAGCTGAGGCACAACCCAGTATGGTGCAAAGCATTAAGACGGCGAAGAGTAGAAAGAGATGCAGACGAGTAGCAGGGCAACCAAAATCGAGTTTAGACAGGATGAGAAAGGAATGTAAAGCGAGGAGAGTGCACCTATTCGCTCCCCAAGAAGTATGGGACAAAACCTTAAGAAGGGTAAGGGCCTTAGAGCATTCAACTCGCAGGAAAGAGATATGGGCCGACCAAGACAAACGAGTGTCAAAGATTAACCCCAAAAGGTTAGCTGAATCCTTGTACACAAGGGGTTGACCATAAAGCGACAAAGAGGGACGAAGAATGACACACTTCCGAGTAAAAGTCATAGCACAAGTCTTAGACGTAGACAACCGGAAGCCATGATTGGTGACCCAAGACTACATGACATCAATCGCAAGTTGAAGCCGCCATTGAAGGAGAGTCGAATTATCACTGACAGCAAAGGGTAAGATCGTCAACATAGAGAGTGGAGAAGATGCCAGAAGGAAGAGAGGAAAGAAGACCATTGAGGGAAACCAGAAAAATAGTAGTGCTCAAAACACTACCTTGGGGCACACCCTTGTATTGCTGAAAAAAGGCAGAGTGGGGTACCAAGTCTCACTCGAAAGGAACGACGAGAGAGGAAGCTTTGGAGAAAGAGGGAGATTACCACGAAGGCCAAAAGAATGAAGTTGGGACAGAATATGATATCGCCAAGTGGTGGTGTAAGCTTTTTCCAGGTCAAAAAGGACAGCAACAACGGATGTCTTCGCAGCAAAAGCAGTACAAATATAGACCTCCAAGTTCACCAGGACATCTGTTGTGCTGCAGCACTTGCAGAAACTATATTGAGAAGGGAAGAGGCGGTGATAGTGTTCTAAGAACCACATCAGACGAACGTTAACCGTACGTTCAGAGTGTTTGCAGACAACTCTTGAGGGCAATAGGGCGAACGCCTTACGGGGTATCCCAAGAGACCCTGGTTTCCAACAAACAATAAAATAGTTTTGCTGTTATTACACTATATATATAAGTATTTACATGTTTTGTTCACCATAACTATTCAACTAAGCTGGTATGGTGCCCAAAGAGAATAGTGGTCATCCAAACAGCATGACAAGTCGTGCAGATGATGCCACCTCCCTCACTAAAATGGCTTCTCCCAACATTCCTTTTGCTGTTATTACACAATATATTCACATTATATGTAAGTATCTACACATTTGTGTTTACCATAGCAAACCACTAAGCTGGTACAGTATAGTAAGTGCAGACAGTAACAGGTGGCCACACAAATTCGGGAGACGACGCTACAGCCTTCCCACCCTCAACATTACTCCTCCCACAGCAGTGCAAATTATCACAATAATCCTCCTATTATCAGAAACCTGGTCATTTTTATCAGTCAGGGGTCTTCTGTAATACTATCCTTGCTAAATAATACCAGTTACATATATTTTTTTACATTTTTAGGCGATGTGGTCACAAGCTAAACAGCAGTGCTGTGAACTCATGCTGTGCACACCAGCCTGGTGACTCACTCGGTACTGAGGCTTTCACACCCAGGAATGTTGCCCATGATTTAAAAACAAAAAAAAAAAATCTGTTTACATGAGCCTTGAGGAAGCTGATGTGAACCCCGTGTAGCAGTGGGCCATTTAAATTTTGCGCGGTACTCCAAGTCATATGAAGGGGTGTGCACTTTCGCATCGGTTAATACTTCACATGATGTGTTGAGCACTTTAAGGGTTAAGGAAACTATCGTCAATTAATTCTAGAAAATCTGCCGCTTTATTATTCCCTGTTCTGTTAAGCCAGTTTATTCCACTAACATTTAAAGTCGCCCAAGACACAAACACTGACCTAGATCTAAATATTTCTTCCCATAGATGCTTTGCTTCCATTCTAAGTTTGGTGGCCTGTATTAACTCATAAGATTTTCAGCATTTTTGTTTAATTATAGCCAAATAGTGTCTGTGTGTGGGGCTCAGTTTTGATTCTCTGAGACTACATTTCAAATTTTCCCTAACATGTATATCTACTCCCCCCTCCTCGTCTAATATATCTGTGTGAAATAGTTTAAATCAGTTTATTTGATATTCGGCTAATAGTTCTGTTTTCTATATTCATCTATGTGTCATCAAGTACAATAATATCCATTTCTGTGCAGACAAGAGCATTTAAATCCTTTATTTTGTTTCTTAGACTCCTACTGTTCATGTAATATACTTTAAGTGTATTGTTATTTTGAGGCCCTTCTCCTTCCCTGTTCATTTTGCCGCCCCCCCCCCCCCCCCCCCCACAAAAACATACTTTTACTGCCTCCTTTTTCTATATCCATTTCCATACCACTATCTAATAACAGTTTAAACCCAAACAAACCCCTCCAACCAGAGGTTCTAACGAGTTGGCAACAGCAATAACCCCAGCCCTAGATAAATGCACCCCATCACGAGTATACATGTCATTCCTGTCATAGAAGTGTTCCCAGGTATCTATGAACGATATTGCAATTGACTAGCAATATTTGTCTAGTCGGCAACAGACACCAAGTGGCCTCGACAACCATTCATTTCGAACTCCCTTTCTTGGAAGAATGCCACATATGATCAGGATTCCTCCCTTGCTCCTAATTCATTCTATGGCTGTCTTAAACCTCTGTATCAGTGCCCCACACCTAACTCATCCTGCATCATTTCCACCGGCAATGATGCAGGGTTTGCATCATTGATACAAATAATGGGTTTGTTCCCATTTCCAGCCATATCATCATTCATATTTACTATATCACCAATTCCTGCACCCAAATAGCAAACCCTTAACCTGTTCCCCCATCTATGGCACAAAAATCTCTATCCAAATACTTCACCTGGGAATCCCCCCAATCAAATTCGCTTAGCTACTTCCTTTACTTTGAGCACCTTGAGGGACCTGCACTCCCTTCGTTGCCTTGCCTTTCGAGCGAACGGCAGTCTCCCTACAGCACACATCTTCTAGCACGGCAAATGGATTAAAAGTCTCTGACAATCTTTATGCGGCTTTGTCGGAGTCTTCTTAAGACCCCTGTCCTTTTTGACATTCCAAGACTTTCTACTGTTGCTCTCCTCATTTACTTCTTCTCGACGTTGTTTTATTGTCTTTGCTCCTCCCACAAGGAATCCAACACTGTCCTCAGAGTGCCACATAGCTCCCTTACCAGCACCAGTTCACTCCCTACACCTTCCATTTTCAGTATCAGGACAATTGGAGCTCCAGATAACACCCTTTCACTGACTGACTGACTGTGCCTGACTAGTGCTATCCAATTTGGGGTCATCAGTCACAGTTCTTGTTGCCTACCAAGAATCAGAGTCAGAACCTGGCCCCCTCAGGTGCGCCGGGAGCAATGGTCTATGAACACTTTACATTTAAAGTACAGAGGAGCCTCGATTAACGAATTTAATCTGTTTCGGCACCAAGCTCATCATGTGAAACACTTCTTGTGAAACAAATTCACTCATTTAAAATAATGTAAATAAAAATTAATCAGTTCCACCCCCAAAACACATTAGTATGAAATTTTGTAATTATAATGCATGTAATTATTATAAATGTTTTATTTTACTGTTTTCAATTACATACGTACTTTACCTTATGAAGAGTCGTTGCTGGCCTGAGGGAGACAATGGGGAGGTGGTGAGTAGGAGAGGGATTACGGTGTGGAAGGAAAGTCCACCTCTGAGTCAGGTGATTTCCTTCTTCAAATCTACAGTAGTTGTGTCTTTCTTCCTCTTGACAACACTCTCTTTAGCAAGCAGCTTCTTTGGCAACATTGTGAGTTACAAATTGTAGTCACAAAACCACAAACTCAAAGAAAAGCACAAATAAATGCTGAGGGATGATTGACCTGCACAATAAAACAACACTGTCGTCGGAGGTGTCCGAGAACGCTAGGAAGCACCATGTGGCTTTCTTGTTAATCAAGCGGAAGTTGTTCGAGACAAATTTTCTGCGAGCGACTCGCTCCTTACCCGAAATGCTTGTAGATGGGGCGGCTCGTCACACGACGTTCCTCTGTATCATACTAGCCATCGACCAGGGTAGGCACCCAGAAAGGTAAGTGAAACAAAACAGACCACTGTGGTTGAAAAAATGAGATCTATGTCCTCAAAAAGAGGGGGGGGGGGGGAAAAAAAAAAAAAAGTACTTCGTCAACTAGCCCTTCACTTGTTTTGCCCCCCCCCCCCCCCCCCCCCCCCGTCTTGCGGAGAAAGAGGAAGCCCGGCTACCCACCATCCAGGTTCTTGAGTGATGAAAACCACCATCCGGAGGGAGGTGGTGGGGAAGCCTCTGGGGCTCACCCAGAAACTGCCACTGGTCCCCGGTGGGCAACAAGAACTGACTGATAACCCCAAATAGGATAGCCCTATATCGATGGGATAGCTTCAGGGAGCCGACGGGGCTCCCCCACAGAAAATCCATTTTCAGGAAATGGGACAAGTATGAATGGCCTCTTTAGTGAGTGTAAGTTCATTTATGCAACTATGGCTGGCAACCCAGCAAAAATCAACTGTCTTAAATTGACAGCTAAGAAATGACCAGTACAATGGTGGATTTTGGCAACAGGATGAAAAAAGTTAAACGAATTCAGAGCTGTGAAGATGCTAAGTCTTCAGGGGGGCAGGTAGCATATAAGTTTGATCCAGGAAATACAACAGAGTAACCAACGCTGTCAGCAGACTTGGATCCATCTGTGAACAGAGCAATGGAGTGAGGAAAATGCATTTCATACCAAGAGAATGGATACAAACCTCCACCATGTGAATCACAGCCCTACAAATTTTTTACAAGCAACACCCTCCAGGGGGGCAGGGAGGAACAAGGGAAAATATTGCAAATGTGAACCATAATCTTGCTAACAAATAATCCTTGTAAGAAAGGTAACAAGAGGAAACTGGGCACGCCTGAAGTCCAGCAGACAAAGCACGGCACAAACAGGAGTAGGGATGTTGCAGGGATCACATGAGGTAACAAAAGCAGTAATGATCATTATGATCCTTTAGAGACAGGACACAGTTTTAACATATGAGATGAGACAAAACCAAGTAAGGACATTAGAGCATTCAATACAGAAGTGAGAGACAGGGCATTAGATCAACACCAAGAATTTAGCATTATCCTCATACAGATGGTTATTTCCATACAGCAACAATGGGGGAATGAGGTACAACATGTCCCCTAGTAAAGGTCATAGCACAAGTCTCAATTGGCAGAACTTTAAGCCATGGTCGGTGACCCAGGACGACATGTTATCGATAGCAAGTTAGAGGTGGCATTGGAGGAAAAGTTATCACATTTAGGGCAACGAGGAAAAAGTGTAGTGCTCAGAATGCTACCTTAAGAACACCTTCATATTGTTAGGGGAGGGAAAAAAAAAAAAAATAATAGCAAGCCGGTCGGCCGAGTGGACAGCACGCTGGACTTGTGATCCTGTGGTCCTGGGTTCGATCCCAGGTGCCGGCAAGAAACATTGGGCAGAGTTTCTTTCACCCTATGCCCCTGTTACCTAGCAGTAAAATAGGTACCTGGGTGTTAGTCAGCTGTCACGGGCTGCTTCCTGGGGGTGGAGGCCTGGCCGAGGACCGGGCCGCGGGGACACTAAAAAGCCCCGAAATCATCTCAAGATAACTCAAGAAGCCTCACTATAACCCATGGGCTGAGTAGCTATTAATTGCTGACAAACCCCCAGTGCACAAGAAAAACAATTCAACTTTTTTTTTACCTTTCAAAACTTAAAATCTCAAACTCCGATCGCAAGAAAAAATAAATTTACAACATTTTGGCCATAATGGGGGCTAGGAAATTTGAACAGATACTGGCAGACAGTACACGTCTTGGCCAGTCTGCTCCAGTCAGCCATGAGGCAGGAGTTGCCACAAAAATATTATTACAGTACTAATTACTTTAACGTTTCCATTTTTTTCAGTAATATTATTCAAGTGTGTAATATGATAAATTTATATAACAAACATACAGTATAGGTGCAGTGCAGTCAGTTAGGCCAAAATCATATACGAGATGCACAGTCAAAGGGTTAAATGCAGAAAAAGGAAACTTTGAAGGGAAAAGGTTGCCACAAAGGCCAAAATACTGCACACATTGAATCTCAAAGTGGTGTCAAGCCTTTTTAAGGTAAAAAAAGAATAGCTACAATGGAGGTACTCACCACAAAGGCAGTATAAATGTAGACCTCCAAATTTACCAAGATATCAATGATGCCAAGACACTTGTAAAAACCGAAATGGAGGCAGAGGTTGAGGCGATGTTTCAAGACCCACACAATACATACTAACCATATGTTCTAAAAGTCTGTAGACAACTTCTCGGTGCAATGTGGTGAAAATCTTTAGAAAATGTTCTTCTAGTACAATTGCCTTGTGTCAATCCTCAGGAACCAATGTCCACCAAATATGATTACAGATATGCAGCAATTACTGCAAGGTGCAGAGGAAGACGACTAAGCAACTGTGTATAAACGGCAAAAATTGTTTTATTATTCCAAGAATATAATACTGTGTGCACAATAGTGGCATGAATACATCTGAGCATTCCGATTTTCAACATTTAATTATTAATAATAATATTGAGAGAGAAAGAAAAAAGAAAAAACACTACTCTGAAACAGTGAAACCTAAAGATATCAACTCCACTACAACTCCTGCCCCATGTCTGGCCCCAGGTGATCACCTCAGGGCGACGACTCAAACTCTTGTGAATCTTGAGACTTGCCTGCTCCATCACACCCAAAATCAGTCGTGTACAATTTTATTTTTTCTGTGATGAGTGAATGCACTTTAACAATACAGTACTGGAAGACAAAAAAAAAATTGAAATATTTTTCCTAGCACACTGGGGGGGGTTGTCAGGGATTAACAGGTGCACAGCTTAAACGTTAGTAACAACACTGCTCCCAGAGGGAATGCCAACAGTTAAAAGTCACCCAAAAGGAGCATAAGCTCCTGTAAAGAGTTAAGAGTTGTTTAGGATCAAGATATTGGAATATGTGGATGGAGATACAGTACTGTATGAGCTCCGTTATCCACAGCCCGCCTAATCGAATCCAGTATTTGGATTATCTGGCCAAAATCACATCTGGATAATTTTATGATAAAACTTTGCCATATCCGGACAAATCCGGATAACCAGATATTTGGTTAAGGAAATTTTCAAGAACTACACTTTTCAAGATCTACAATATCAATCAAAAAGATGAATTACAACAAGATGAAACTTATTTTATACTATATTTTTTATTTTTAGTGTGTGAATTTTAATTATGTTGGCTGTTAAAAAATTTTTTTGAATATATTCATTTGTTTTAGTTTCCCCAATAAGAATTCTGTTTATCTAAATGTCTGGCTTATCCGGTGAGAGGGCCTTTCCATGTAGTCCGGGTAAGTGAGCTTAGTCAGTAAATGGAACAGACTGCATACCATTTACTAAGATACAAGTGGCAGTGGAATGAATTTTCAACTGAAAATGGAAGGAAAAAAAAAGAACATTGTTTCAGATCAACAGCAGTAGAGTTAGGGATACCAAAAATAGTTGGGAGGCGAGAAGGGAACAATGGTGGAAGCAACCAGCCCATGTAGCAAGCATTGGCTTCTGGAGACATTCAAAGCTGTGAAAACAGATCAAAAGATGTAGCTCATTAAAATTGATATTAAAAGCATGTACAGTGGAACCTCGGCTTACGAATGCCCCGATTCATGAATTTTTCAGGTTATGAGCTCAATTTCTTCATAAAATTCAATTCGGTTTACGAGTTTTGCCTCGAGTTATGAGCTTGTTGATAGTACATGTATGGGTCGACCGAGCACGTGGTTCTTGGTGGAACAGGCTACCGCACCCCAGTTTAAAAGGGGCCTCCCACATAGTGACGATCGCGCTTGAATTCTTTGTAAAGAATTTCATTGTTTTCAACTTTTTTGTTTCTAAACAAAAGTAATTATTATATATCATGACATGGGACCCAAGAAAGTCAGTGGTAAGGTTCAACTTAAGAAAACACAAGTGAGGATGACAGAAAAAGTCTATGGAACGGTTCTTGGTGAGAAACAAGCAGTGAGAAACAAGCAGTGAGCCACAATCAGGTCCTAGTGGTATGCAGGCAAAGCATAAGGGAGAGTACCCCCAGAAAAGCCATCACTGCCTGATGTTATAATGGAAGGGGACCCCCCCCCCTCCTCATCATCATCTGCCATACATCAACAAGAATCATCAATAAAGATAAGCTAAACTTGTACATAATATAGTACAAAATGTGTGTTTATTATGCATGAAATGTATTCTGATAATATTTTTGGGAGTGTGAACCGGATTAATTCAATTTACAGTACATTACTATTTCTTATGAGAAAATTTGTTTCGGGTTACAATCCATCTCTGGGAATGGATTAAATTCATAAACGAAGGTACCACTGTATATTCCATTGATGAATAGACATTGTAAAGAACAAGAAAAATCAAAAGCTAAAAAAATTACCCCCTCCCAAAAACAAAAGTCTAAAGTTCCAAGTAGAAATGCAAAGGTACAGTGTTGTCGAGATAACTCTAGGACACTGAAATAAAATACTGTGAATAAATACTCAATAAATTCTAATGAGCATAGATTGATACTGATAGGATATTAATTTGAACAAACAACTTTATACCTTACCTGTACTACATTTTGCTAATTGATCAAGAATACTGAAGATTGAAGCATTTTTCCAAGAGAAGACAGAAGCACTGTACAGTACAGTACAAAAAGTAGCATCCAGCCTTGGAAGCCAAGGACCAGTGGGAGTTAAACCCAATTCCTTGGGCTAAAATAAAACAAGGAAATAAAAGACAGCCAAAAAGTAAATGTGTGAATATTTGAGAACTTAAGATCAAAATTCAAACATCTGGAGAACACAAAAGTGACCTGGAAAAATGTCTGAAAACATCTAATACAACAAGAAAGAATATTTTACATAGGGATCTCGCCCTTTTCTGAACGAGTTCAAGTAGAAGATTTCTGCGAAAATACAATACATGTCCGATTGTGTGTAAAAATTCTGTATACAGTATTTAATCACACAAATGGACCAGGCTATAATGTCCAATGAGAAATGAGCAGGCAGAATAAGCAGAGAAACAAGAACATTAAGGCAATTTTGTTTTTTCACAAGTGTGAAGCCAATATAAGGTAGCACTGGCTATAGATTTAGTAAATGTAGATAGCTAGGCAGTTTGCAGCATGACATGCCAACGGGTTTACCAGCTTTCGGAAAGCTCCGAGATTTCGAAAGCTCCAAATTTCAAACGGCTTTGAATATAAATTCATTACCATAATTGATGAATATAAATTTCCAAACCGATTACAATGAACTAAACAAAATTTTATGCATGCACCTGTGGATGACGTTTCTAGAGAATTTTGCATCATAAAATATACTGAATGCATATCATTTTACAAGCAATCGTCACATGTTGCACACTTTAAAACCAAAGAAATATTATCTTTAGTATAATAGGGTTGTCAATTTTATGAACATTTTCCAAGAGGACACTAATCGGCTATTTTAACGTGCTATATTTAAATTGCATGTGAACAAATGCATGTTAATGCCAGTGTACGAGTGTGCTTGTGTGTAAGTGCGCTTGAATGTATGGACATAGAAGAGTGCACATAGAGGTATGCATGCACATTAAAGTGCACACAGGTGCAGGAGTGAATGCAAATGCAATATACAAGTATGTTGGAGAATGAGTGATTTAGTATTTGTGCGAATACATGCAAATGTGAATTCGTGTGCACACATGTGCATGCATATCTGATGATGGGGAAAAGCATGAACAAATTTGTGTTTCCTTGCCTGTGGTCAAAGGATTCAAGATATGTCTGATGTTCTGTCTTCGTCAGTTATCAAATTTTATAAAAAATTCCAGTGATTTTGAGTATGCATTTAAATACATTTGTGCGTACGTGAAAAAGCGTGCCAAGGCGAGTGTGAAAACTGTGTTTACAAGGATAGTATGCATGAAAACACATGTACGTATGTGAGCATTATTTAGGAAAGTGTGTGTGTGTGTATGAGTCTTAAGTTTGTGTGTATTCCAGTGAAATACTTTGTACTCAACTAGCTGTGTCCACGTGTTTGACCATCTGGTGCATGTACTCGTGCACATGTAATGTGTGTATATTCCCATTAGTAAGCAGGTGTACAAGTGTGTATGCATGCATGTATGCATGCATACATGCATGTGAAAGTATGAATATCTTTTTTAATGCAAATTGTTAATTTTAAGATCAACAAATATTGTGTTCTGACAACTATCAATAAGTTTAACAAGGTGATCCCTAGATACAGTTAGAAATTACAAAATACAAATTGAAATTGTATGGTTACATTTCATTTTTAAATTTACAATCTACTATTAATTGACTAGGACAGCATACATCATTAATAAATTTAGCAGTTTATATCCAATTCAGGTTATTCAAAATAGAACAAGTTAAGCTTGTGACTGAAGACACACACTCCTTAGGCCTTGCAAGAAATTTAAGTGGCTTAACTTCATTCCATGTGATGGATAGCTTTTTTGTTTTGTAACTATAATAGGAAGCTTATTCTTTATAGTTATTGACTGGCTATTTCCATGTTAAAGTGCTGAAGGCCTCCAAACCCTCAACTAAACTTTGAGCAGATATTTGGCTGTGACTAGTGGCTGACAGACCCTGTTATTTAAATAACTACCAACAATCAAAACAAGCATTAATGCTTTGCAAAACAAGTCTTGATCTTCGAAACTCCCACTAATGTTCATACATTAATATACAAGGGGTTCTTTCATTACATTCCTTTCCATGTCCTCCATATGCCCATATGGAGGACAACAAGTGCACAATACAACAAGTATTGTACTGTGCTATACTATTTAGCTGCTATCCAGATGATGGACCAGTTTCAATACTATCAAATTTTGCATGGCCAAAAACTACGAGAAATTGTAATTTACACTACAGATGGTAAAAAAAGAAAAAAAATCTACCGTATATGCCTCTCGCAATTTCTATTTAGACCCCAAAAGGCATGTTTAGAGTCAAGTGTCAAATAATGTAATACATGTTTAAATCCTAAAAGAATGTGCAACAATCTACAACAGCATTTATAGAACAAGGAAAAAATTTACCATTTTCCAATAAGAAGTCCATATATTTTATACTCTATTCTTTCTGAAAATGAACTCATCTCATCCAATAATCTATTACAGACCACAACAATAACAAGTGCTGGCCTTGCTGGTATTTTAACAGTAATACTTAAGGGACAAGACAACCAAATTATGATCTTGGCATTTAGTATTTTTGCTGAAAATGTACATTAGAGAAATTGAGCAAAACTTCACAGATCGAAACTATATTCAGAAATTACCCCATGTAGTAATATTTAACGTACAGTTATAACTTTAATGCTGACAGTTCTCAACAATTTAAAAACAATTCCTCTACGAGACGAAGTCAGAAGATGTAAGAACCGAATTCCGCTGATGGATATGGGAGAAAATAGAACAAAATGCCTATTTAATGAAGAACAAACCTGCCATATGCATCACTTCTCTTCATTATAAACAAACCTGATCAATTCCTCAAATGATCAATCCAATAAATGCTGAACCCTCCAAAATACTACACAGGAATCTTCAATAAATATCTTTCCCCATTAAAAACAAAAAACAAAACCTATGCTGTACAGTACTTTCAAAAATCTTTCTCGAGTACTTGCAGAGAGATGCCAATACTTCTTCCAAATGACTAATTACTGTAAAATTAAGTGATTACATATCACATTTTTACAAAAACAAGTTTTTATTGTGTTCAATCAAGTCAGGTTATCTAATATTAACAACCTTTAAGGAATGCCAAAACGATCTCAACAGTCAGATTTCCACTGACACACTAATAACAAGCAAAAGTTTTCTATACAGTATTTGCTTTTATCACTTGTTAATTCTTACAACTAAACATTTTCAGGAGGATAGGTTAACCATATGAACTTGCAAATATCAAAGTCAAATGTTTTCTCATGTTTTAGTGATTACGTCTAATACACAAGGTTTTATCACACTATGCCTTGGTCTTCCTGTGTTAATGTCCTTCAGTCTACATCTCTTGTTCTGCGAGGTCATCAAGCTTGGTGAGCACAACAGACTGCCTTGACAGGAGTGAACCAGAAGGATGGAGGGAATCATCTGGGGGAGATGTTGGTATACTGCTGCAACTAGCTGAAGATGAAGCAGACAACTCCAAATCAATATCAAAACCATCACTACAGACAGACTTGCCCCGTTGAGACCTTCCAATTTTGCGAGCAAGAGTATCTATGCGGTTATTTTGCTCTAAAATAAAAGATTCTAAGGTCTGATTAGTTAAAGCCAATGACTGGCAACGTAGCTCAACAGCCCGACACGCCTCTGCTCCAGCTTCACTAGCTGCTTTCACTGCAAGATGCTGTTTTTCCAAAAGCTTATTCTTTTCTACTAAATCATGTTCTAGCTGTAATACATGAGCATGAGCAGCATCTAATTTAACTAAAGCAATTCGACATTTTTCTTCAAGCTCTTCTACCTGTCGCTTGGCTGCGGTACGCTCCATTTCTATACCCATCATGGCACCAGGACCTCCTGACATTGTTAACCTCCACACCTCCTGTTTATACTGGCTTTGTATTTCTCCCATGAGACACACTTGTTTCTGTAAAACTTCCACCTGGTTGCGCAGGGTAATGTTTTCATCAGCTAAACGAGCCTGAAAGTTGAGCTGTCTATCTTTTTCTAGCATGGTTCCTTGTGCTAATTGCAACCGACTGGTCAGGGTCTCATTTTCTTGTCGAAGAGCAATACATTGTTGTTTTAACAAGTCTCTTCCTTCTTGAGCATCATCCCGCTCAATACGCATTTCACTAACTAAGGCATGCTCTTTAGACAAGGCCAGTTGCAGCTGCTGCTCCTTGTTTGATGCATTCTTTTGCAAATTGCAGACATCATGCTTCAAATTTAACACTTCCTCTTCCAATTGAGATATTTTTCCTTTCAATCCACGCTGCTGCTCTTCAAGGGCATACACTTTCTTTGCTCTGCTTAAAAGTCTACGATTACGTTCGGCATGTACTTCACGTTTATATCGCTCCAAAAGCAACATAATTTGCATGAGGCGAACATGGTTTTTCCATCCTTCATTTCCTGCCGTTTGATTTGGTTGCTGCCACAAAATATTTTGAGCTTCTTCACCAATCTTGGCACTTGACTGCAAGTACTTATCAAGTAGCTCATGTGGTGAAGGTCTGGAAAAATTTGCGTCATTTGTGTTTTCATTTTTTGGCAGATGCGATGTTGGGCCAGACACAAGAGCACCAAGAAGTTGTTCATAAGGATTAACAACAGTGATTTCTTCTGTTTGTGTTGTTGCCTCACTTGTCACTACTGCCTGCCTTACTGGAGATAATGTAAGAGAAGACATAGCAGACACTTTCCTAACTCTTGCTTCATTAGCAATAGATGCACGGGGTCCACCATCTACCGACAGATCTGGGCACGATAAGCTCCTTGATCGAGTTTTAATGGGGCCACTCATAAATTGTGTGGGAGACAAAGTAACTCTTGTTGTCCCTACCATATTGTACTGTGACAGATCAGGTGGTGGACCACATTGACTAAGAAATCTTAACCTCATTGTTCTCATGTTTTTTACTAGATCAGTCATTGATCTTTGGGTAGGAACTCCTAATCCTAGGCTTTCTGGTTCATCACATTTTATGGTTGCACATACCTGAGACTCGTCTGAGGATCTTCTGCTCTCACTACTTTCAGATTCTCTCTCTTCAGATATTCTCTTAATTGCTTTAGGTACTCTACAATTCTGATCTCCATTCTCTGTATCAATTTTATGAGCACCTTCATTAGAAAAATCCAATTCATTATTTCCTTCAGCAAACTCATCAACAGGGATTCCTAATTGTCTCAGGTCAATATTATGACTGCCATCATACATTGATAATTTTCTCCTCCTATTCACTTGCTCAAATTGTGGGATTATGATTTCAACTTTCGGATCAACTTCACTTTCTATTGTCGAAAAACTACTGCTCCGTCTCTCCCCCAATGTCTTCCTCTGCATCACTGCACCATTTTCTTCAGTTTCTTTAACATCCTTTGAATCAATATCTTTGCTTTCTATGTCACTATTATCCAAGGCTTTATTTTCTTTCTGGATTTGTTGTCTGTCTCTTATTATCTGCTGCAACTTACTTTGGAGGAGGGTAGAGCGCTCCACTCTATTAAACAAGTCTTGGCACTGATCAGGAAAACTGAATGGGGTTTGTTCCTTTTTTATAGGTGACAAAGGACTAGAACTGGCCTCTAACTCTGCAGAGATGGCTCTGTTGTCCTTACTTACATTTGTGTTGAGTTTTAAGGCACACAATGCAGTAACAGCTCGGCGACTGCCAACATTACTGGCTTCCATCTTTATTGGTGAAGTAAAGGGTGTCGATTCAGGGGTGGCCTCAATAGCTGCTTCAGGTGGAGATTCTGCTACTTTGCCCCCTAATCTCAGGTTGGGAGTGCTTATAGGGTACACTGGCGTATGAGGTACAGAGGAAGATGAACCCCTTTGTGTTTGAATTATAGCAGGTGATGACAGTGCTAGAGTAGGAGACCAGAAGTTATTTTCTACTGCATACAATGCCCAATTGGTGGACAAATTCAAAGGTTCCGAAGCTACATCACTACCTTGGTTTCGATTAAAAAATGAGCCACATACCTCCTCACATGTTGCCTCAATGGGATCTAGACAAAGCTTAGCACATTCAAGAATAAGATGGTGAGTTTCTAGTCCCATCCATCTAGTTCTGGTTATTTCAGATTCTCTCGTGTCAGTTATCAGAAGTGGATGAAGACGGACTTTTTCCATCATAGGCTTAAGAGTATTGAAGAAACAGGCAGATGAATTTGTCTTTGAGAAATTATTTCTTAAGCATGTAAGAAAGTGACATGGATACAAAGCATACAGTCTATGAAATAGGGAATACACAGCCACCTGTAAAAATGGCTGAAAAGCCTCATCATTTTCTCGTTTTGGAGTCCATCGAACTAACCGGCAGAAAATATCTAATACTGTAGAAAGATGCATGTGTCCCATTTCTAGTGGCAAAGCAGGAAGGAGAACCACTATAACCATGACCGCACCCACCAGAACAGGAACATCCTCATCTGTTAAAAGTACGTGCAGTAGTTCCCGCATTGCACCATGCTGAAGAAATTTTCGCAGCCACATGGGAGGAGGTTGGCGACGAACGGCATAGAGCAAAATGCAGGTGTGACGAAAGCGATCTGATCCTTTCAATCCATCCATGAGTCTATCTAAGAGATGACGATCATGAGGTTCACCCACTCCCAGCAGAATATCCAGGAGACGTCCACTGTAAGATACACGATATGCTTAAGAAACCATTCATTTTTATAGACAACACACTTTAGATTTTAAATCTATAAACAAATTATATACTAATTATTGCCTAATTGATAACGAAATACTGTATTGCCAAGTAAAAAATAAATGGGATAAGAATTTTTACTAGAGATGGGGAGCACTGCTACATATTTCCTTACTCTTGAACATTTATTAACCCCTGCACTGCGCACCCCTTTGGAAAAAACTTTGTAATGCACTTGATAAGGACATGTAATTTTTATAATGTTCAGGTAAAGTTAGTCAAAATGTTTCCAAACTCAACTATTTTCATTTCAAAACACAGAGTGATGAAAACATTAAAAAACATTAAAATAGTACAGTATAGCCTAATTAATTAAAAAAAAAAAACCAGAAAGCTCTCAAAACAGCATTTGTTGTTTGGCGCAGTGCAGTGGTTAATACAGTAGAATCCTAATTATCCAGATGCTGATATTCCAGATTCTTGGATTATTCGGACAAAAATATCCAGTTTTCTATTCCCAGTATCTGGAACATCCAATTGATGGCAGTTCACCCACATTATCTGTGAAGTCTTTGTGCAGTTTAATACATCAGTCTCCTATTTATTATATTGTGAATAGTAATAACCTCCCAAAATCTAGCCTAAGCCCTTAAAGAGTGGTTATTGTTATACGTTGAGGCACGGGGCAATGCTGTTATTGTCTGTTGATTTAAATTATTAATGTCTGGGTTTTTACATGTATAGTGCTAATATGGACATAATAGCGCTATGTGGATGTAATGGAGTTTTCCTTGACATGTGAAAAAAAACTATCATTTTAGTTACCTTATTATGTGAATGCAGTAATTGTTATTGTATAAGATTTTGTCATAATTACATGATATGTATACCAATGATGTTCATATGGTTTTCTCAACTCTGTATGGTTGTATTGAAGTATACCAGGTCAATCATCAATTGAACATAATAAAGGAACTACAGAAGGCCTATTGACTTACGAGGCAGCTCGATATTTATACCAATATAAATAGATGCTGCCTTGCATGGGCATATGTGCGGCAGCAATGTACGGTACTGTACTGTACTTGTATGGATAAAAATAGCAACAGTCTCGTATGGGTTTATTTATGTGCATTTATATCACTTATTATACATAAGTTGTAATGAAGTGTGTTGAAAATTACTCTAGTACAGTATATAATAGTATCAAAACACTAAAGCATGTACATGTATAAACATTGTAGGCATAGAAAAGTTACCCCTTATAAGACAGTAATGTACTCTTAGTTTTGTGAATGATGCCCTTATAAATCCAGTTAATCAACATTCATACTATAATAAACACTGTACATGAAAACAGGTGATACACAATCAAGGTAACATCCAAGGTGAACACTGGAATGTTCACCTTGGATGTTGTTCACTTGTACACCAACTAACAAATGACAGCAAAATCATTATCGCTATCGCGTGTCAATGGATATCTCCACACCTCGTCAATGCACAACCTTTCACAGCTCTTCCAAGTACTAAAAATGTACATATTTGTATATTTAATTTTTCTTACATTTTGCATATAAATATTGTCATACAAATAATATTTGGAATTTTAATTTTTTCGCACAGGCAGGAGGAATGACTTTTTCAATAGCCGCACATTAAAGGTTAATAACAAATTGGCCCAAATACTGTACACCAATTCTACAACCAGATTTTGATATGAATTCATGTAAGCATTTGCTGTAAAATGGTGGCTGATGCCATTTAGTAATTTACATATGTTTGTGCTTTTAGTAGTAAGTACTGTTATCAAAGAATAGTTTGGGTCATGGGAAACAAATCAATGGGTCTGGTTTGGAGAAACTTTTTTTTTTGTCTAGTTTTAAGTTTGAAAGTGGCAAGTTCTTGCAGGTGGAGATTGGAATTTGGCTTGGAGGAGGTACAAGAAATTTTATTCCGAAAGTGTTTGAGATTCTCTCTTGAAATACTAGTTTTCTCTCATCAAGATGTCACAGAAAATCTTAGACCTCGATACTTATCTGATTTACCCAAGGGGCACTAACCCTAGTGGACTCAACGAGGACAAGAAGCTTGTCAAAGGTCCCCATCATTTGCCTTTATCTTTTCTAGGTACAGTATATTTTAAAACAGTTTTGGCAGTTATTGCTTCGGTAGGTAGGTGGTTCCATGGGTTAAAAACCTTGTGGGTCAAAAAGCATCTCGCTGTTCTCAGTCCTACATTGAAGCTTGTCGAGTTTGAAACCATTGCTCCTTGTTTGCATTAAATCTGACCTTCTGAAGAAAATATCCAGATCAATTTGTTCAGTATTAAAAGTTTCAATGAGATCTGCCCTGTCATGTCTGATTTGCAGTGTTGATAGCCCTGTGGCCTTCAAGCATTCCTGGTATGGGAGATGACTGGGCTCTGGAATGGCTTTTGTTGCCCGGTGTTGCACCTTCTCCAGAGCATCTATATCCTTCTGGAAATGAGGTCTCTTGTTTGGATACAGTAATCCAAATGGGGTCATATCAGAGATTTATACAGTTGAACCATTACCCTCTTTTCCTTTTAGTCAAAAGTATGCTTGATTATCCCAAGAGTTTGGTTAGCTGTTCTGGCTGCTGCACCCACCTGTTGAGCAACTTTTAATGAGCGGTGGATTTTGACTTCAAGGTCCTTTTCTTCATCTATCTGCTGTAATGTAATGCTACTTTTCAGCTCGGCGCGTGAGCACCGCAGACATCTAGGAAAGGCTCTTGACGTTTCGGGCGAGCATGCAGACACACTGAAATGTGTATACTCATTTAAGTTTTCTCACCTTAATTCTCGTGCTACGTCGTTCGTTTTGGCATCATTGCGTGCGCAATAGAATTCCCTACAGGAATGTATGCATATAAGGCCCAAAGGCCCCGCATAACCACCCCCCCCACAGCAAAGCCTAGAGTCGGCAAACCGTTACCCGTGAGCAAGCACCAATTGGTACACCCGCAATCTAATGTGTATACTCGTTTCGGTTTGATACCATCATTTTCGTGTTAAATCTTTCATTTTGGTATCAAATTGTTCGGAATATAAAGGCATGCATTTTAAAACTAGTCCCATAATAATAGAATAAATGGAATTTTAACAAATATTTTAAGTTTTGGACACTCATCACCACAAAAGTATTTATAATCTTTCCAGTGTTCTGACCTCAATTGTCAGGCTACATCGTCATTATGGTATCATATTGTGCGCAATCTAAAGGCGCTCATTTTGAAACCAGTCCCAGATTGATCGGATAAAATTTAGATTTTTAACATATTTTAATAATGGACGTGAGCACGTGTCTGCTGCTCGGACACGAGAGAAAAATATCAGACGCACTTGGACGCCTACGTGCGCGATAGTGTTAACACTTTCAGCCGTCATTGACATATTGCATCCATAAATAACTACGGAGGTTTGGCAGTGATGCATTTTGCATCCAAAATTAAAATATTTGTTAAAATTCCATTTTCCCCCTGGTCATTATAAGACGTGTTTTAAAACGTGTGCCAAGTGCTTCCCTTTTTTTTTTTGTTCTGTGATGGCTCATGTGGCATCACGGCACCGCCTGCCATGCAGTAGACCCATTGTTATCGTGTCTACTCTCGTGACTGCCACGGCCTCCCCTTGCGTCCAACATGTGTGCCCGTTCTGGCTATTTTTCCGCAGCTATATTTGTTACTGCCTTTATACACTATATTTACTCCAAGATGGATAGTGATTAAGAAGAGAGCCATGCCAGGACGAAAGCAGGGAAAGAAACACGTCAGAGAGAAGCCAAATAGTGTTCACCCACACCAACAAAATTCCAGGGGCCAGATTCACGAAGCAGTTACGCAAGCACTTACAAACTTGTATATCTTTTCTCAATCTTTGGCGGCTTTGATTACAATTATTAAACAGTTAATGAGCTCCGAAGCACCTGGAGGCTGTTTATAACAATAACAGTTGATTGGGAAGTTTTCATGCTTGTAAACTGTTGAATAAATGTAACCAATAAATGTAATCAAAGATTAAGGAAAGATGTACACGTTCGCAAGTACTTGCGTAACTGCTTCGTGAATCTGGCCCCAGGCTTTTAGTTAGAATTTCTGATCTTGAAAGTGCCGAAAGTGACAGTGATGTAGATAATGAGGTGGCTGAAACTGAAACAGCAGGTGAGGATGAAATTTAAAGTGAGGGGAGTGATGTTGATACTGCCACATGTGCAGGGCCTTTTCTGGGATCTGACCTGCCCTCTGGGATTTTTAGTTATTTATTATGCAAGACTTGCCGACATTTATGGTACGCATCACAAAGCATGTCCAATGCTTCTAACACAAACAGTAAGTGGGATGAAGTGAGTAAAATAGCTTGCCAGATTTTTGTGACTGACAATGTTGATGAGCATTGTGAAGATGCCAGTGATGAGAATGCACTGGCAAACAGGTAAATTGTGGCATGTTTTTTTTTTTCAATAATTTTATGACTGCGATACAATATGAATTGAGTGCAAAGCATTTTCACTCATAACAATAATGCCATTCCCAAAGACAATCAAGACAGACTAATAAAAGAACATCCATGGAATATCTCGCACATAAATGCAAAACATTATACATTCCTCAGAAAAATCTGTTTGGATGAAGGCACAATGTCATGGAGGGGCCATCTAGCTTTCAAGGTCTATAATCCAAATAACCCTGACAAGTATGGAGTAAAGCTGTACATGTTGGCTGAATCGCATACTGGTTACATCTATGATTTTGAAGTGTATGCAGGAATTGGGAAGAAAACAATTCAAACAGTTATGGGCATGATTGAACTACTGAGGAACAAAGGTTATCATTTATGTATGGATAGCTACTATCAGTTCAACTGAGTGAAAAGCTGCTTGAACAAGGTGTATACACCTTTGGTACTCTCAGATTGCAGCATAGTGCACCAAAAGATCTTCAGCTACAAGCAAAGGGTAAACTGCCAGTAGATAAAACTATTCTGACAAAAGGACAATTCTTTTATAATTCTGTGGAAAGATACACAAGTTGTTTCACTCCCTGTGTTGTTCTTCCATTTGCTCTTATATGCCCATATCCCTTTAGAGCATTCTATTGCGAATAATTTGATACCAAAACGAATGACCTAACACGAAAAATTGAGGCGATCAAACTGAAAAAGAGTACACATTTGAGTGCGGGTGTGCAGATGGGTGCTCGCTCATGGGCAACGCTCAATGGATTTTCTGGTTTGTTGTGGGTGGCGCATCTGTTTTACCTTATACAGTATGCATATAATTCATTCCTTTAGAGGAGCCTATTGCGAACAATTTGATACCAAAATGAACGATGTAACAAAAATCGACGCGAGAAAATTGAAAGGAGCACACATTTTAGTGTGGTTGCGCACTCATGGGTAACACACTGCCGATTTTAGGGTTTGCTGTGGGTGGCATACTGCGTTTTTTGACCTTGTATGCATATATCCCTAAGAGAATTTTATTGTGAACAATTTAATACCAGAATGAACGACATAACACGAAAATTGAGGTGAGAAAACTTAAAATAGTACACATTTTACACCTGGGGGAGGGGTGGGGCGCACACGCTGGGCAGCTCGAAGTGTTAAAGTGGTACGTTGTGAGAAATGCTTTTTCATATCTAGGAGTCTATGACTCCTCCATTGAGTTCCATATCCACCAAAAATTAACAATTCTTCTCTAACCAGTGAGAGGCACTTGAAAAGGTGGAATGTAGTAAAAAAAAATGCTATGGATAAGCAAATGACACTAAAGAGCTTTCATGAAGTTGAAGTGTTAATTCATTAACAAAGGAAGTAACAATTATTTTAACTTAACATTTTAAACAGTTCAATGTAATTCTTCTTGGCTTGTGAGCAAATCGATTGGTAACTTTCTGTAAAATTCTGGCTTGCTCTGAAGATCATGTAATAATTCTGTATATCTGACAAATCTTTATAATCATAAATATTCCACACATTTTTATCATTTGAAAATGCAAGACTTTGCACAAACTGAATTTACAGTTTGGGTTAATATAGCAAAATAAATGTGTGCAGCATTACATCACCTCTGCAAAATGAACTGAATTTCTTAATTTTAGTGTTTACTAGATGATAGATAGTGCAGTATACTCTCATAATACTGTATTATCTCCTTCAAAACAAAATTAACAGACTAAAAAAATATATATTATTTGTAGATTTTTAAACATATTATTCCAAAATGGTAATGTCATCACTTGAAATTTTAAGCACTGCACTGCACCAAACAAATGCTGTTTTAAGAGTTGTCATTTTTTTTTAATTAGGCTATATTTTAACGTTTTTTAATATTTTCACTGCATTTTGAAATGAAAATAGTCGAGTTTGGAAACATTTTGACATAACTACCTGTTTATAAAAAAAAAAAAAAAAATGTTCTTAACAATTGCACTATGAAGTTTTTGCCAAAAACAGGTGCGAAGTGCAGGGTTAATGAACTGGTAATGCTACAGTGCTGCCGGACCCTTCCCTACTTTTAATAGGGGAGGGGGCACCTGGGAGAGTGCCGTGCTTACGTCGTTAAAATCTCTAGCTAAATTGTTTTTCTCAGTGAAAGTAACGTATTAGGGACGAAACATTACAGCAACGGAATGCTTTCCACAATATATACCTGGGTCTCTTGTGGTACAGTCGGGTTTGTTCTCAAACCACAATCAAGAATTTCAGGTGAAACAGAAAAGCTTGGTCACGTTTCCTAACACCTAATGTACCTGTTCTCCTAGCAGTAAATATGTACCTATGAGTTAGTCAGCTTATTATGGGGTTGCATATGGGAGAGGGGCCAGTAATTTGTCCTTGGAAGGAAGAGCTTGATATAAGCCTAACGTGTATATATATATACACATTGGCTGCCTGTCCAACAATAAATTATTTAATTATACCTGTACTGAATTATGAATTTTATTAGATCTGAACCTCATTTACATGGTTTTGGAAATATGGGAGTAACAGTTTACAATTTATTTGCCTTCATCTATGTTTGGGAGTGGTATATTTATTCTGTAAGAGGGCGGAACAAGGTTACTGCAAATTGAATGTCGTATAGTATATTTGAACAGATTTTCAAGCAGCATATGCCACTTGAAAATCAGAAAAAAATAAAGAATGCTATACACTAATGAATTAAAGATGAAGGGACGACGACGTTTCGGTCCGTCCTGGACCATTCTCAAGTCGATTGTGAGTCAAGTCAAGTCAAGTCGAACATTCTCAAGTCACAATCGACTTGAGAATGGTCCAGGACGGACCGAAACGTCGTCATCCTTTCAACTTTTAGTGTGTGGTCTGGTCAACATACTTCAGCCACGTTATTGTGACTCATCGCCTGCATAATGAATTAAATATGTAAACTAAATAAAAAGATTTTAATTTGGAAGGGATTTTTTATAGGGCAATGCATAACTTGGCTTCTTGGGAATACATGACACTGGTTTTAATACCATTTTCTCATCATCATCAATCATTATCTGATGCAAGTTCTTTCCTTCTCTGAAAACTTTATATAGTATGTACTGTAATATCTTAATGTTTCAATCACAATTACTGTACACTTGTATCCCTACATTTATCACTAGCCATTTTCTTCTAAAATTTTAAGCAAGTCTCACTGTACCTGTTTGATACATAGAAGTATTCTAGCAGGCCGTTGACAAGCCAGGCCTCACGAACGCTAGCGAAGGTCTCCTTCAACAATGCCCGCACCTCTTGGTAGACATCATCCTGAGTACTCTCCAACAGTCCCAACACATCAGCAACATTCAAGTCCCTCACCTCTGCCATGGTCACTGTTAAAGTAAGAGCTCATATTTAAAAGGATGTCAGAAAAAACATTCTCTGCCTTAATAGAATTTGAAAATCCATCTTGCCTCCAATATGGAGAATCTTTATTAAATAAATTATTAAGAGATTACATCCAGTATGTGTAATAAAGATCTTATGCTTTATCATCACTTGCACAAAGACTCATTGCCAAGACATGATATTCAGGTGTAAATGAGACCAATAATAAATCTAGCCACATAGGGCGAGCATCAGCACTGTAGGGAGTGGGGTGGTTTGGGCTGGGCATCAGCCCTGTGGGGAGGGGCAAAGGTCAACCTGGCATTGGCACCTGGAAGGAGGGTCGACCTTGCATTAGCACCCAAGGGGGAGGGGGGGAGTCGACCTTGCATTGGCACCTGAGGGGGGGGGTCAACTTGTGGCAGCTAGGTGGACCCCCTCATCTTGACAGTGGTACATGGGGAAGAGGGGAGGACCAGGGTGTCGGCACCTGGAAAGGGTCGAGTGCACCAGGGTGTCGGCACCTGGAAAGGGTCGAGTGGACCAGGGTGTCACCACCTGGAAAGGGTCGAGTGGACCAGGGTGTCACCACCTGGAAAGGGTCGAGTGGACCAGGGTGTCACCACCTGGAAAGGGTCGAGTGGACCAGGGTGTCACCACCTGGAAAGGGTCGAGTGAACCAGGGTGTCACCACCTGGAAAGGGTCGAGTGGACCAGGGTGTCAGCACTTGGAAAGGGTCGAGTGGACCAGGGTGTCAGCACCTGGAAAGGGTCGAGTGGACCAGGGTGTCACCACCTGGAAAGGGTCGAGTGGACCTGGGTGTCACCACCTGGAAAGGGTCGAGTGGACCTGGGTGTCACCACCTGGAAAGGGTCGAGTGGACCTGGGTGTCACCACCTGGAAAGGGTCGAGTGGACCAGGGTGTCACCACCTGGAAAGGGTCGAGTGGACCAGGGTGTCACCACCTGGAAAGGGTCGAGTGGACCAGGGTGTCACCACCTGGAAAGGGTCGAGTGGACCAGGGTGTCACCACCTGGAAAGGGTCGAGTGGACCAGGGTGTCACCACCTGGAAAGGGTCGAGTGGACCAGGGTGTCACCACCTGGAAAGGGTCGAGTGGACCTGGGTGTCACCACCTGGAAAGGGTCGAGTGGACCTGGGTGTCACCACCTGGAAAGGGTCGAGTGGACCTGGGTGTCACCACCTGGAAAGGGTCGAGTGGACCTGGGTGTCACCACCTGGAAAGGGTCGAGTGGACCTGGGTGTCAATGTGGACCTGAAAGAGGGTTGAGTGGGGGGGGGGGGGGGCTGGCGTAGGACCTGGTGTCAGCACTAGGAAGGAAGTGGGAGGTGTTAGACCTGGACACTGACGCCAGCGGTCAAGCTGAGAAGACAGCAGGTTGACAGTGTTGACAACCAGGTGGTCAAGTGGCGGGGCAGCGTACCAGGAGGTGCTCGTGACTGCCACACTGGTGGCGGTAAACAAGTCAGTGGGCTCAGGTCCAACCCATGCCCCTCTTTCCCCCACCCCATCACCCCTCCCTCCCCCCTACCTCACAACCAATAATACACCGCCTCGTTTCTCGACACTGGCAACACAAACCTCCACCAAACCCTTCCTCGGGACCAGTGAGCTGTTGGTGAGAGTCGGTAATGCTTTATGGCGAGGCGTTCATTCATGTGGAGGCCCCCAAAATACCTGTTATTTTCACATGTTCGCCGATGGGCTCCGTCACACTGCCATCGCTTTAAGCCACAGAAAATCAGCTGTTTGTGCTGATATCACGGCAGCCAACTGTTTGACTATTTTGTTAGTTGCTATAAAAATGACTGCAAATGCATCGTTTTAATATATATTTATATGAGTGTCCTTTAAAATCCATAGTATTTATTATATTATTCATATTATCAATAAAATGCACAAGTTGATGCAAACTTGAGAATACAAAAACATTATATTTCATGTTCTGTTGGTACGCTTGGACACTCAGACTTCGAAGCTCATATTGTAGACAAAGAAATCAGACCTGAATTTATTTAATTGTGCGCTCTACGTATGTTAGAGAGACAAAGTTTCTATAGAATATGAAGGACAAAAATACAAAATACTGAATAATAGCCAACTAGCAATTGATTGTCAAGGAAGAAACGCGTATCGTCACCTAAAATTTTCGCGAACTATAAAACTAATGAAATTTGACGAGAATAAATCCCCTTAGTTACAAGGATTATATGTTGCTTTTACGAAGTAAAGAGGCATTATTTTCTTTACAAAAATATTATTTGATATATGGGATCAGAATAACAAATCAAAAATTACTATTTCTGAGGTCGAACGAAACGCAAAATAGATCATTTTTTTAATTAAACTATAAAGTATAGTTTAATTAAACTATAAAGAAAATAATGTAAAAAAAAATAATATTAATTCATTGTGTCGGGGGACAGGCTGCCAGTATATATATATAAATATATATACATGTTGGGGTTATATCAAGGTTCCCCCTCCAGAAGGCGGCCCAAAAACAAGCTGACTAACGACCGGGAATCTACTTAATGCTAGGGTAAACAGGAGCATGAGATGATAGGAAATATGGCCATTTCCGCCCCGCCCAGGATTCGAACCCAGAACTATCGATTGTAAGTTGAGAATGAGCCCTACTATACTACCGGGACCCTTGGTATATAGAGCACACTTGAAGGTGCGTGAAGTTACGATATTTACTTGAGGGCCACTAATTAACCCCAGTGGCCTCGACGAGGACAGGAAGCCAGCGGCATGTCGAGGGCCCCCCATCCCCCCTCCAATTGCCTTGATGATCTTATCCTGGTATATTTTAAAATTCAACACAGTTTTGGCAGTTACGGCTTCGGCGGGTAGGCGGTTCCATGGGGTCAACTGTGGTTGAAAAAGCATCTCCTGTCTCAATTCTACATTGTGGCTTGTTGAGCTTGAAACCGTTGCTCCTTGTCTGTGTTACATCTGACCTTCTGAAGAAAATATCCGGATCAACATCATCTAACTTGTTCAGTATTGTATTTTAAAAGTTTCAATAGATCCGCCCTGTCATGCCTTGTTTGCAGTGTTGATAGCCCTGTGGCTTTCAAACGTTCCTGGTATGGGAGATGACTTAGCTCTGGAATGACTTTTGTTGCCCGGTATTGCACCTCCTCCAGAGCAACTATATCTTTCTGGAAATGAGGTCTCCATGCTTGTATACTGTAATCCAAATATGGGGCCCACCAGAGATTTATCCTGTTGAGCCTTTACCTTCTTTTCCTTATAATCAAAAGTACGCTTGATTATCCCAAGAGTTTGGTTAGCTATTCTTACTGCTGCACCCACCTGTTGAGCAACTTTTAATGAGTGGTGGATTTTGACTCCAAGGTCCTTTTCTTCATCTAATCTGCTGTAATGTAATGCAATTAATTTGGTAGTCGTCGCGTGGGTTGTTATGACCCCACATGCAAGGTTTTGCATTTGTCGATATTAAAAGGCCTTTGCCATATTTTGACCATTTGTGAAGTTTATGTAGATCTCTTTGTAAGGCTTCAATATTGTAAGGTACGATTATGTTCCGTTGTTGAGTAGATAAGATACACAGTGTTTAGTGAGATTCGTATTTATTGAGTAGCCTAGATTACAGTAGTCGGTTGTGGGCATTGTCGTAGATGTTCAAACGGAGCTTGGAGCAGAGCAGAGAGCTGGGTGAGGCCGGAGTCGCGGAGCTCTGTGTGGAGAGTGTGGCAGCTCGATGGGGAATCGTGAGTGTCTGAACTCGATGGGGAGCGAGAGCCTTGTAGCTTGATGCGATGGTAGTCTGCTGTCTGTCTGCTCTGTGTCGAAGCTTGTACCAGCTTGAGGTCGATTAGAACTGTACATGCCGAGTGCTATATTCTTGAGGTTGAAGAGGCGAGGTAAATCCAAAGTGTCTGTACTGGAGTTATCTGAATCATTGTGGAAATTGTACTGTTGGCTATTTGATTGATTGATAAAGATTACGATTCGATTGATAAAGATTGATAAAACTGATTGAATTGATTCGATTGATAAAACGATTACGATTGATAAAGATTGTTACGATTCTTCGCGGCAGGGGATCGTATTCCAGGGACCTGCCCGAAACGCTACGCATACTAGTGGCTGTACAAGAATGTAACACCTCTTGTATATATCTCAAAAAAAAAAAAAAATTAAGCCATCCAAGAGGTGGCACGGGCATGAATAGCCCGTAAGTGGTACAATTTTTTGTTCAGTAAATCTTTTCAGTGTTCTGAGGTCGCTTTTAGTCGTAAAGCTGCTATCGCGGGGAAGGATACTGCTTGACAGTATTTATGAGGGTGTCCAGCTGCTGGACACCTTTTTTGACCGAAAGAGTGGCTGTGTTGATGGTTTCAGAGTGATTACTGCAAGATTCGGGACTCTTAAAGCTCTTCTGAGGTCGTTGGTTGCTTCACATTCCAGAAGATAGTGAAGTAGTGACTTTTCTGTGACAGTTTGGCAGGTTGGCTATTCACTTCAAGCTTGCTTATATTTGGTGACTACACCTCAGCTTTCTCCAATAAGATAGAAGGATGAAAGAACTGTTACCTGCTATCTTGAGCTATCTTGAGATGATTTCGGGGCTTTAGTGTCCCCGCGGCCCGGTCCTTGACCAGGCCTCCACCCCCAGGAAGCAGCCCGTGACAGCTGACTAACACCCAGGTACCTATTTTACTGCTAGGTAACAGGGGCATAGGGTGAAAGAAACTCTGCCCATTGTTTCTCGCCGGCACCTGGGATCGAACCCAGGACCACAGGATCACAAGTCCAGCGTGCTGTCCGCTCGGCCGACCGGCTCCCTAACCTGTAATTAGGGAAAAGATTATAGCTTCTGTAATTAGTGCTAATTAATTATGCCATTAAGCTAATGAGAGACTGGAGCGAGTATAAGGTTTACTCGCTACAATATCATTATCATTACCCACTTTACCATAATTTTAAAATATTTAACATCTTCAAGGATTTCACTAAGGGTACTAAATGCTGTCTGGGATTGGCGTTTGTTACTGTTCTAATTACTGATTTATGTTGAGTAATAATGGGTCATATAGGCAATTTTGTGTTGTTCCCTAGGCACAAATACCATAAGTGAAGAAATATGGATAGATGAGTGAATAATGCAAACAAGCCTGAATGGTCCCCAGGACTATATACAACCTTCGGCAACATTCTTAATTTTCCGTTTTTTGTTGCACTGGTACAGAAGACTGACTCTTGTCAACCCGTTCATGAGTGAATAATAAAGTGCTACCAATACTGAGCGAGACATATCGGATTTTAGAGAGAATGTCTACTTTTTTCGAAACATTTTTGTTTTGTTTTGAATATGACAATTTAAATTCAGTTTATTATGTGTGAACAAAAATTAATGTATGGGTTTGTGAGCCCCTTGAGGGACCTTAAATAGACGAGGGTAGAAATAGCCCAAGTTACTTTATCCTTTTAAGATGGTATTTAATTTTTTCAATAAACTTACTTTAACTTAAACCAATTAATGAATTACATTATCTGTCATTATTCCAGCCTAATTTTTTGTCAATTAAACCATTAAACTGTAAGTCGATGTATACAGCTTCCTATATTATACTAATTACAGTACTTATATAAAACTCTGAAGCTCTCGACTCTTTCGAGGAGAGCTTATTAAATATAAATTTAAAAGAGATTATTTTAGACAATATAAAAGATGGATGTCAGATCAGATCATTTTTTGTAATTTTTAGAGCAAATTCCAAAATATTTTATGTAATTATTTTAATATTTCACATTGTTTAACAATTATTAATTTTTGCCAAAATAAACAATATTTAAGAATGATAATAGTTTACAAATATTTATAATTTGTTTACTCTTGTGGTATATCAATGTCATATTTAAAAAAGGCGCTAAAAATATTCTTTGGGGGGAGGGTGAAGACCATTAATATAATTCATAATCCAACCCCTAGCAGGTGTATTAAACCATTATATATATATTGATTTAGACAGCATACATTTATTTCAGTATTACTTTAGCAATATGTTCAAGCTTTAGAAAGGAACATAGGTAAAATGTTAATATTAATTTAACCATAATGCACTCTGGTTTAGTTTAGTTTAGTCTCCCAATGCTACGAGAATATTACCTTCGGCAACATTCTTAATTTTCCGTTTTTTGTTGCACTGGTACAGAAGACTGACTCTTGTCAACCCGTTCTCGCACTTTCTTATAGTCAATATTGACTTATTAAATACGTGTATATGTGACATACTAATTTATCTTGTCAGCCGGTTTAGCACTCTATCATAATACTTACTTTCTTACTTTCCCACAGCTCATCTCAAGTCATATTCTATTATAGTTTTTCCCTGGAACACGACCAGAAAATAGGGTGTCAATGGGAAACTCTGATATTTTAATTCAAGTACTGGTGCCTGATGCACTACTTCTATTCAGAATAAAATAATTAGAAATATATGTGAAGAAAATATAAGCCGTTCAACCTAAATTCTGGTAAGTGTTACCAGTAATATACAATGTTAAAAATTATGTAGTGCAGTGATCAGCAAAGTCAATCCCCCAATATATGTGTTCGATTCTCACGACAGGACAGTTCAAGTATGTTTATTGAGATAAGCAATATATACATCTCAAAGGGATAGAGTAGCTTAGGCTATTTCTACCCCCCTCTACTTCAAGTCCCTCAAGGGGCGCACAAATTCAGTGAGTACAAATAGACAAATAGCATTACAAGAATCCCATTTAACATTGCAGGTTAATATAGTAAGTACAGCATATAATTGTTACACTCTTGGGGCAAAATTCTTGTAGCTCCTAAGTATACTGTCTATCATACCATTATCACACATCCAAACAATTTGATGTGGTACACTACTTATTTCCTTATTTCTATAGTTTTCAATAAGTTGACACTCTAATACATAATGTTCTAAAGTGTGGGCGTGCGGCATACTACATAATTTACATTCCTTATCTTTTTCACTTACATCAACACCGTATTGCCAAATATATTTGTATCCTAATCTTAATCTCATGTAAATTGAATCCTTCCAAGTACAAGAATGTAACAACTCTTGTATATATCTAAAAAAAAAAAGAAGTAGACTTTCCTCTACCATAGGTGAAGGACGAATTTGCATTTATTATTGAATAATTCTTAAGTGTGTTACTACTGTCCACCATTGCCATTCTCTTTATCATTTCTTCACCCTCTTGGATCATCTTGATTCTTATTTTTATTTGTTTCAAGGTTAACTGACATACAACATCAACAAGAGTTTTTTCAGTGGCTCTCTTCGCTGTCATCAACTACCTCATTCAACAGTATTCCCACATGTGAAGGGATCCACATGAATCTTATTTTATACCCAGTTTTTTCTAATTTCTTAACATTCTCTCTACACTCTATCACAATATTCTGATATACTGGGCTTCTGCTATTTAAAGACTCTAACGCTCCTCTGCTATCAATAAAGTTCTGTTGGGGGAACTGAGTAGCACTAGATACAGTGCGAGATTCAAGCACTAGATAGGAAACTATGAAGATAAAATTAGGTATTTCTTGGATTTATTTTTAAATGAGGCAAAAGTTTGAACTTGACAGCTTTTCAATTCATTAGGGAGTGAATTCCATAGATCAAGTCTCTTTATTTGCATAGTGTTTACACAGATTAAGTTTGACTCTGGGGATATCAAAGGAGATATTTATTTCTGGTGTGGCGATTATGTGTTCTATTACATCTGTCCAGAAAGAGTATCAGAACAGGGTTTGCACTTAAGAAAATGGTTTTGTAGATGTAATTGGCACAAGAGAATGTGTGGAGTGAATTTATGTTCAGCATGTTTAGGGATTTAAACATGAGAGCTGTGTGTTTTCTGAAAGCAGAGTTTGTTATTGTTCTGATAGCAGATTATTGCTGGGTAATTATGGACTTGAGGTAATTTGCAGAGGTTGAACCCGATGCACAGGTATCATAAGTAAGATAGGGATAGATTAGTGCATAATATAGTGAGAGGAGAGCAGAGTAAGGTACATAATATCTGATTTTAGAGAGTATACCAACTGTTTTAGAGACTTTACTAACTGTTTAGTTAAGTGGGTTTACCAACTGCATAACTGGGCTGCAACTGGCAGTTGCAAATTCTAGCAAATGCAGTTGCAACTTACTAGCAACCGAGAAGCTGCAAAAATATCCAGTAGCTTCAGTTGTAAATTACTAGCAACTGCAGTTGCAACAATTCCATGCAACTTGCAGTTGCAAATGTTTTATTATTAATATTGATGCTTAATAAAAAGGTATATCGTCTATGGTGTTTTGTTTCACCCGACGCACAAAATACACAATGCGAAACAAACTAACTGGGTTCGAACCAGGTCGGGATAGCAGTGGTTGGGCACATTTCCTATCACCCAGCAGTAAGTAGGTACCCAGAAGTTAGTCAGCTTGTTGTGGAATTGCATCCTGGGCAGTGTCAGTAATTATAGCTGGGGGGGGGGGGAGTTGTGACCTCAATATAAGCCTAACGTGTATGAATACACTTAGGCTGCCTGTCCCCCAACATAATGATTTATTATTTATGAACTAACTTTAATATAAATTAATATTTATATTAATATTAATATAAATTAATATTTATATTAATATTAATATAAATTAATATTTATATTAATATAAATTAATATTTATATTAATATAAATTAATATTTTATTAGAATTTGGAGACGTTAGTCAGCTAAGAACTTAATTTAAATAAAAATAAACCTACCACATGGATATACATGTGGTTATACAGGTTAGGTTATATACAGGTTAGTTTTATGTGTAGCACAGATGCCTTTTCACCTACAGGGGCCTACAAACCCATGAAACCGCCAACCCGCCGAAGCAGTAAATACTAAAACTGTGTTAAGTTTTAAAATCTACCAGGAAAAGGTCAAGGCAAATGAAGGGGGGGGGGAGGGAAAGACCTTCGACAAGCCGCTGGCTTCCTGTCCTCGTCGAGGCCACTAGGGTGAGTGGACCTCGGGCAAATCAGGTAAATTTAAAACATAAAATACAAGCGGGTTCATTCTTGACTCACACTCGAGAATGTATGTCAATGTTATAACTCATTATAAAGCAAAGTTTAAAAAAATAGTTTATATTAGTATTCATACCAGCAAGACTGAATAACAACTAATGTTTGGAGCAAACGAGAATGAGTTACAAGGTATCCCTCAATACATGCGAGACAATCAGAAATTACAACCTAAAGCCCCAGGCGTGGATGAAATTAAATCCAAAATCGTAGAGGAATCGGCGGAAGAACTGTCTACCACTGAAACGGCTAGGCAGAAAATACACCACTGACCCCTGATTTTATCGAGCCTTGACACTACCGAGCCCTGACACTACCGAGCCCTAACACTACCGAGCCCTGACACTACCGAGCCCTGACACTACCGAGCCCTGACACTACCGAGCCCTAACACTACCGAGCCTTGACACTACCGAGCCCTGACACTACCGAGCCCTAACACTACCGAGCCCTGACACTACCGAGCCCTAACACTAATGAGCCCTGACACTACCGAGCCCTGACACTACCGAGCCCTAACACTACCGAGCCCTGACACTACCGAGCCCTAACACTACCGAGCCCTGACACTACCGAGCCCTAACACTAATGAGCCCTGACACTACCGAGCCCTGACACTACCGAGCCCTAACACTACCGAGCCCTGACACTACCGAGCCCTAACACTACCGAGCCCTGACACTACCGAGCCCTGACACTACCGAGGCCTGACACTACCGAGCCCTAACACTAATGAGCCCTGACACTACCGAGCCCTGACACTACCGAGGCCTGACACTACCGAGCCCTAACACTAATGAGCCCTGACACTACCGAGCCCTGACACTACCGAGCCCTAACACTACCGAGCCCTGACACTACCGAGCCCTAACACTACCGAGCCCTGACACTACCGAGCCCTAACACTAATGAGCCCTGACACTACCGAGCCCTAACACTAATGAGCCCTGACACTACCGAGCCCTGACACTACCGAGCCCTAACACTACCGAGCCCTGACACTACCGAGCCCTAACACTACCGAGCCCTGACACTACCGAGCCCTAACACTACCGAGCCCTAACACTAATGAGCCCTGACACTACCGAGCCCTGACACTACCGAGCCCTAACACTACCGAGCCCTGACACTACCGAGCCCTGACACTACCGAGCCCTAACACTACCGAGCCCTGACACTACCGAGCCCTAACACTACCGAGCCCTGACACTACCGAGCCCTAACACTAATGAGCCCTGACACTACCGAGCCCTCACACTACCGAGGCCTGACACTACCGAGACCTGACACTACCGAGCCCTGACACTACCGAGACCTGACACTACCGAGACCTGACACTACCGAGACCTGACACTACCGAGCCCTGACACTAATGAGCTGACACTAACGAGCTCTGACACTAATGAGCCCTGACACTAATGAGCCCTGACACTAATGAGCTCTGACACTAATGAGCCCTGACATTAATGAGCCCTGACACTAATGAGCCCTGACACTAATGAGCTCTGACACTAATGAGCCCTGACATTAATGAGCCCTGACACTAATGAGCCCTGACACTAATGAGACCTGACACTATCGAGCCCTGACACTAACGAGTCCTGAAACTACCGAGCCTTGATTCTACCGAACCCCGATACTACCAAGGACTGATACTAACAAGCACCAGGCACTAACTGTACCCCTGACACTACCGAGACCCAGACACTAAAAGAACACCAAAGAGCAGGGAGAGATACCAGAGGGTCAGGAATGAGTACCTCAGAGTGAGGAGAGAAGCAGAGAGACAGTATGACAATGACATCGCGATTAAAGCCAAGACCCAACCAAAACTGCTACACAGCCATATCAGGAGGAAAACACCAGTGATGTAATGTTTTGTGATGAAACTGAGAAAAGGGAAACACAGATACACAGAGAATGACAAGGAGGTGAGTGTGAAGAACTTGTACGTTTATGTTACGTTGTTTGCTAGATGAGATACACAGTGTTTAGTGGGTTTCATATTTATTTAGTAGTCTTAGATACAGCAGTGTCGTAGACATTAAGACGGAGCTTGGAGCGGAGCAGAGAGCTCAGTGAGGCCGGAGTCGCGGGGCTCTATGTAGGAGAGCGTGGCGGCTCGATGGGGAACCATGTCTAAACTCGATGGGGAGCGAGAGCGTCGTAGCTCGATGCGGTCCTAGTCTGCTGTCTTCTCTGTGTCGAAGCTGTAGCGTCTTGGGGTCGATTAGAACTGCATACACCGAGTGCTACATTCTTGGCTGTGGAAATTTGTACTGTTGGCTATTCACTTCAAGCTTGCTACACCTCAGCTTCCTCCAACAGGATGAAAAGAGTGTTATCTGTAATTAGGGAAAGGATTTGAGTAGTCATAAGTAGTGCTAATTACTTTGTCATTAAGGTAATGAAAGATTGGAGCGAGTATAAGGTTTACTCGCTACAGACTCAACAAGAGATTCTAGGAGGTCTTCACAATAGAGCAAGGAGAAGCCCCTGTACTAAGAGAGGAGGCGGCAAACCAAGCAACCTTGGATGAGTTTGAGCCCACCAGTGATGAGGTCAAAAGGAATCTGTTGGAACTGAATGTGACAAAGGCTGTTGGGCCTAACAGAATCTCACCGTGGATACTAAAAGAGGGTGCAGAAGCCCTAAGTGTGCCACTCTCGATGATGTATAACAGGTCACTGGAAACAGGAGACCTACCGGAAAGCTGGAAGACAGCTAATGTAGTCCAAATATACAAAAAGGGTGAGAGGCAAGAGGCACTGAGCTACAAGCCAGTTTCCCTAACTTGTATAACATGCAAAGTGATGGAGAAGATTGAAGAAAAGGCTCGTAGAACATCTGGAAGGAAATAGCTTTGTAGCACACCACCAACATGGGTTCAGGGATGGTAAATCGTGCCTCACAGGGTTAATAGAATTCTATGACCAGGCGACAAAAATTAGCAAAGAAAGAGCAAAGTAGGCAGGGAAAGCCTTTGACACAGTACCCCATAAAAGGTTGTTACAAAGGTTGGAGAAACAGGCAGGAGTAAAAGGTAAGGTACTCCGGCAGATAACGGAGTATCTAAACAACAGGAAACAGTGAGTAACTGTGAGAGGAAAGACATCAGAGTACTCTCTCCACATCAACATCCTTTTCCAAGAATTTCACCGCCCCATCCTTCTTCCTCCCACATCCTCTCCAAGCTCTTTGGACATTAAAGCGAAGTGGCGAGATGTCACCAGCGGATTCCCACAGGGCTCTGTACTTGGACCCATCCTGTTTCTGATATATGTAAACGATCTTCCAGAGGGTATAGACTCATTTCTCTCATTGTTTGCTGATGATGCAAAAATTATGAATAGAATCAAGACAGATGATGATAGACAGAGACTACAGGACGACCTGTATACAAACTGGAGGAATGGTCTAGATAATGACTACTAAAGTTTAACTCAGAAAAGTGTAAAGTAATGAAATTAAGCGAAGGGAGCAGGAGGCTGAACCTTGTGAACTTAATCTATACCTGAACCTGAGTGTACATACCTGAGTTTATACCTGAACACAAACTTAGTTATCCAAATGAGCCACAGAGACATTAGAATTTTGTTTCAGTATTAGAGTAGTTAACAGATGGAATGCATTAGGAAGTGATGTGGTGGAGGCAGACTACATACAATTTCAAATGTAGATATGACAGAGCCCAATAGGCTCATGAATCTGTACACCAGTTAATTGACAGTTGAGAGGCGGGACCAAAGAGCCAAAGCTCAACTAGGTGAGTACTATCAACTCCCCCTGAAACTACTGAGATCCTGACCATCATGCCCCTGACAATACGAACCCCCGCCACTACGGCGCTCCTGACACTACCACACCGCAGGTCGCCTGGCGTCGTCTGCCCTCTACCTTACATACAGCTTATGCAAGTCGTATTTTATTTAAGCATTTATAAAACAAAATTCAATTCAAATAAAGAATTACTTAAAACTATCATTATTTTGCAATTTTGTATAGATGTGATATTCAAGAGCACAATTAGCATCTCTTTTAGAGCAAAAATAGGCACTAAATGTGTTATGTAATCTGGGTTTAGTGGAGGTGTTTATGTTCTCAGGGTCGGCCGGGAGGCTCATGGGGAACTCTTGAGTCTGGGGACTCAGAGGGACTCATAGGAAACAAGTGCCTCATAAACCAGCCATGGAGCTGCATGTGTGGTGTGGTGAGGCCAAGTATGGTCTCCCCTCTATGGACCTCAAGAGTCTCCAGATGCTGGTGAGCTTATGTTATTCATTATTAACCTAATTCTTAAAACCGTATATCGTTGTATCATTAAATTAATTATTATTATTAGCTTAGTAATACCCGAATTTACCTGACGGCCACCATCTCATTAGTGGCCTCGATGATGACAGGAAGCCGGCGGCTTGCCAAAGGTCCTTCCATTTGTCCTGATAATTTTAACCAGCTGGATCTTGAATTGCTGCAGTTTTGGCATTTACGGCTTCATTGGGTAGGCAATTCCATTTGTTTATAACCCTGTGGGTGAAAAAGCATCTGTGTTTTCTGTCCTACATTATGGCTTGTTGAGCTTAAAACTGGTGCACATTGTTCGTGTTACATCTTGATCATTTAAAGAAGATGTCTGGACATGGCCAGCTATGACAGAGCTGATCTCATCAAAACTACTAAAATGCTGTATTGAATAATTTGAAAGATATAATTAATATACTGTATTAGAATATTAATTATAATATCTTCCAAATTGTTAAATTGGTTAAAGTTTTGATGAGATTAGCCCTGTCATGTTTGGTTTGCAGTGTTGTTAGCCCTGTGGCCTTCAACCGTTCCTGGTATGAGAGTCAAATTGGTTCTGGAATGATTTTTGTCACCTGATGTTAAACTTTCTCCAAAGCAGATATGTCGTGAAGATGAGGTCTCCCTGCTTGGATACATTAGTCCAAATGGGGACACACCAGAGATTTAGAGAGTCAAAGACTATACCACACACCAGAAGATGAGGAGACAATGACGTTTCAACCCATCCTCGACCATTATCAAGTCGATTATGGTTGATAATCAACTTGAATTATCGTCCAGGACGGACTGAAACATCTTAGTCTCCTCATCTTCTGGTGTGTGGTTTAGTCTTCATATCTTCAGTCACGTTATTAGTGACACATCATCTGCATTTATAGAGTTGTAAAATTACCTCTTTTCCTTGAAGCCAAAGGTTTATTTGACTATTCCTAAGGTTTGGTTGACTTTTTACTGCAGCTTCCACTTGTGCAACTTTCCGTGAATCATGGATTCAGATTCCACTATCCATTTTCTTCATCAGTGTTGTTATGGTAATGTTGTTGTTCTGGTAGTTGATGTTCATTGTTATATCCCATATGCAAGGTCTTTCATATTTCAATATTAAAAAGCCAGTCTTCTGGACTTTACAAATATAAATTACAGCTATAGTTATATTTGTGGAGTTGATGTTGATCTCTCTCTAATGATTTTTACTTGAATTATTGAAAGACATTTACAAATACAGTATACAATATTTAGGTGATAATGATGAAAGGCATAGACTATTTAGTATTTAACCCTTGCACTGCTCACCTATTTTCGGCAAAAACGTCTTGGTGCCATTGTCAAGGACATATTTTTGTTATTTTTACAAATGTTCAGGTAAATTTAATGTCAAAATGTTTCCAAAGTCAACTATTTCCATTTCAAAACACAAATAGTAATGAAAACATTAAAAAACATTAAAATATAGCCAAATTAAAAAACAAAAAGCACAACTCTCCGAGCGCCTAAAGGCGCTTTGCGCAGTGCAGTGGTTAAAATTTACAATAACTGCAAAACACAATTGCTTTATTTTGGATGGGGAAATGTAAGTTAGATTTGTTACATGTTAGTTTGGTATGTCTTAGTTTCTCTTTTAAACTGATTGAGAGAAGTACAGGTTTTTATAACATTTGGGAGGTCATTCCATATTATTGGACCCTTAATTTCCATAACAGTTTCTGCTTTGGTTGAGTCTAGTAATACCAGATAGATAATTGTTCTTCATGCAGTGTCCATGGGTTGTTACAACCCTCAGCAAAGCATATGAGGTGCGGATTAGAATTGCAGGTCAGGGTTTTATAAATGTAAAGTACACTTGAGGGTGTGTGCAGTTATTATTTTTAAGATACCATATTCAGAGATTGCAGAAATTGTGCAGTGATGTCTGGGATTGGAGTTTATTATTGTTCTGATTGCTGATTTATGTTAGTTTGAGTAAGATTGTATTAAATTAAGTAAGGTTTGGTGGGGTTTAAAATCTGTTGGAAAAATATCTTATGTACTTAGTGACAAAGGGATAACATGGAGTGTTATCTACTTTGGTCAAATCAGTTCGTCTTAAATTTTAGTAATGGGAAATAACCAGTGATTATATATACAGATATTTTATTGCAATGTGTTTCAAATTTTCAATACTTAATGAAGGCATTGAGATCTCGCCAACACATGAAATTTCAACCTAACTCTGCATTATGCTACACTCACCTGAGGTCTATAGAAGAATAGGGAAATCTGATTTTGCATTTTGGTTTTACAAGGTAGCAATCTCCATTAAAATATTAAAAATATACCCAACTCAATTAATGATTAATCAATCAGTTAAGCCATGGGACAACTGGGATATATCAGTTGATTTTGTAAATGTGCCCAAGAAAGATAGTGTACACTCTACATTATTAAAACAGTTAACAGAGAACATATACGGCACACATATTATAGATATATGCAAGAGTTGTTACATTCTTGTACAGCCACTAGTATGCGTAGCGTTTTGGGCAGGTCCCTGGAATACGACCCCCGCCTCGAAGAATCGTTACAACTAAGTACACATTTTACTGTTGAGTTAAACAGAGGCTACAGTTAAGGATTTGCGCCCAGTAAATCCTCCCCGGCCAGGATACGAACCCATGACAAAGCACTCGCGGAACGCCAGGCGAGTGTCTTACCACTGCACCACGGAGACTGCCAGCTGCCAGAGACATAGACGCGATAAAGCACCTAAATTATTGGGATCGTCTCAAAACTCTCCAAATGTACTCACTAGAAAGGAGTTGCGAGAGATACCAAATACTATACATGTGGAAAATACTGGAAGGCCAGGTCCCTAATCTACACAGTAAAATAACAACGTACTGGAGTGAACGATATGGAAGAAAATGCAGAATAGAACCAGTGAAGAGCAGAGGTGCCATAGGCACAATCAGAGAACACTGTATAAACATCCGAGGTCCGCGGCTGTTCAACGTCCTCCCAGCGAGCATCAGAAATATTGCCAGAACAACCGTGGAGATCTTCAAGAGAAAACTAGACTGTTTTCTAAAAGACGTTCCGGACCAACCAGGTTGTGGTAGGTATGTGGGCCTGCGGGCCGCTCCAAGCGACAGCCTGGTGGACCAAACTCTCACAAGTCAAGACTGGCCTCGGGCCAGGCTTGGGGAGTAGAAGAACTCTCAGAACCCCATCAACCAGGTATCAACTAGGTAACACTGTGCAACATCACTGAGAGTACTCAGGTTATGGGTAACGAACTGTATCAGTGCAATACCGACAGTTCTGTAGAAGAAGGTGGAAGATGTACTGGTTGTGCATGTAATATATTTAACCAATAAATTGTCATTCACACTTACGTGGAAATAAACATTCCAATCACCTAGGCTCCAGGAGACTCGAACCGAATCTCGGTTCTCAGTCGATAGAGCTTCGGCCTCGCACATGTGAGGTCCATGGTTCAAGTCTCCTAGAGCCCTGGTGAATGGAATATTTAAACAATCTTTTCTCATACAGCAGTGAAGCGTGTCAAAGATTGGGCAAGTACGACTCAAACTGAACTTGCAAGCACATACCTTGCCACTGAATTTTTAAAAGACAAATACAGTGGACTTATATACTGTGACTTTTCTAGGGTGTGAGTTTTCAGTCGCATATAATCCTGGGGACCATTCAGGCTTGTTTGCATACTGTGACTTGCAGAATGCAATCCTGGCATTGAACGCACATAGTAGTAACTCCCAGAAAATAGTCAGTGATATTTGAATGAATGTTTTAGCTGATAAAGAAAACATTTGAAATTAAATTTCTTTCGATACCATCACATGTTGGCATCTTAAAGCATGACACTGTTGACATGCTTGCAAAGTCAGCCTCTAGAAAACCAGTAGTAGGAATTGATATGGGTATTTCATTAGGAGTGACAAAGAGAATACTTATACAAATATCTAATGAAAATTTACTGACCTAACAAATTCACAAAGACCTGAAACCTGAAGCATTGAACATTATGATAAATATCGTAAGGAGACATTTATATATGGAACTAATAGAGGAAGAACTTGGCAATGTGATGTTATAGTAGCCAGACTACGCCTGGAATATAGACATATCTGGCAGCTCTCTCAAAAACCCAAATGTCGAATACACCATGTGTCAACTTTGTAAAAAGAGAAAACATGCACTCCCTTGAACATTATATTGTAGAATGTCCCATATTGACTGACTTTTGCCCTCCTGGGCTGAGGTATACTGAACCTTGTAAATACTATATAAATACTGAAACACTTAGTGATATATTGGACTTGTACCCAAGATTGACTATATAATGCATTAGTTATACAATGTGATGTGACTATAACCTGAGCTTGTAAAAGTATCCTAATCACCTTCAGTGGTTAAGTGCTTAATAATGTTTTTATATAGCAGCTCTATATATTTTTATATAGAGGGAGCCGGTCGGCCGAGCGGACAGCACGCTGGATTTGTGATCCTGTGATCCCGGGGTCGATCCCGGGCGCCGGCGAGAAACAATGGGCAAAGTTTCTTTCACCCTATGCCCCTGTTACCTAGCAGTAAAATAGGTACCTGGGTGTTAGTCAGCTGTCACGGGCTGCTTCCTGGGGGTGGAGGCCTGGTCGAGGACCGGGCAGCGGGGACACTAAAAAAAAAAAAGCCCCGAAATCATCTCAAGATAACCTCAAGATATTTCCTAATGTTTCTATAGCAGTTATCTTACCCTATCAAAATAGGAGAGACATAAATGTATGTGTATATGTATGTACTGTATGTATCTATGTGTATACAGGATATGTGGAAGCTAGTCAGAATTGCATTTCACCTTTGTAAGTGCACATTAGTGACACTAAAAAGACACCTCGAACACTGTTTATGTAGGACAGACATAAATGTATTTATGTTTGTAGGTTAGATTAGCATTCTAAAAGCACTACAATCACTTTCTGTTGTTGATTGTTCAATAAATCACTGAACGGTATGAACAAATCCACAAGGGCCGCGACGAGGGTTCGAACCTATACGTATTGTGGATTTTGGTGATTTGTTCATTTGATGTATCACGCTCAAACCCTCATGGAGGATAGCTCATGGAGGATAGAAGCAAATGTATATATGCTGGTTAACATTGTAAATGTGTGTGGCTATGACTGTGGTAGAAAATAATAATAAACAAACCAAAAAAAATACTTAATAGGATTGACAAACAATATTTCTGTATACATGCTAACTGAATAGTTTTAGTGCCTCAAATTGGTAACTACTGCTTCCTTAGTTCCCACCTGGCATATGCTGTAAATTACATAGTTTATACACTGTGACGGTAACGTTGATGGTAAAGCAGTCTGTAATGCCAGTCACAAAATATTTAAAAACAAAAAATAAAATAAAAAATAAACTGCAAAAGGTGTCTTCACAGTGTGGTTAACTGTAGGAGAAAACATACAGAACAAAAATTTAAAAATACTTTACTTTAATATAAATTACTTTAAACAAATTACAAAATATATAATATCCAGGCTTGGCATTAGTACAAAGTGTGCAAAACAAACAAGATGAATAATCAAATTTACGTTACGTTAAGATGCAAAATAATATATGGTGCAGAATACCATGAGCCAGTCTGACTAAATCTGTTACCCCACCGAGATGTGTCAACAGGTCCACTCAGATGAGCACACAGGAGTAGTCTGAAACTTGGAGAGCTTGGTAGCCCTATATATACAGAATATTGGCCGGCCAGAGGGCGTTGATAGTCTCCTTTAACTAGGAACCGGCTGCTTTAACTGCTTGTTTGGAAGGGCGTGGCCTCACAGCGACCCAGGTGTGAGGTGGGGTGACGGGCCCTGGTAGAGGAGGGAGACTGGTGCTATTGTCTAGCCGTCTGGAAGTAGTTGTTCTTGGCTGCAGTTCTTGATTATGTAGACGTGAATGAGTAGAATAGGCGATAAGGGAGTAGGCTGAATCTCTTACTATAATAATAATAATAATAATAATAATAATAATAATTTTTATTTAGGTAAAGGTACATACATAAAGAGATTTTACAAAGTTTGTTGGCTTTATAGATAGAGCTAGTACATACAATGCCTAAAGCCACTAATTACGCAAAGCGTTTCAGGCAGGAAAAAACACTAATGACTAAAGCTTAAAACTAATGGGTAAAAAGAAAAAAATGCGTTGAGTACAAATAAAAATAGAGGTAAAAGAGGGGGGAACATTGTTGAAAAAGCAGCACAAATACAATTACAAATTATTACAGAAAATTACATTCAAACAGCGTTGATTTGAAAAACAAAAAAAAACAAAAAACATACATGGGTTGACAATAGAGGGGTAAGGTAGGTTACAGGGAATTTATTAGGTATAGCTTCGTTTTTAACTTAAACTGGTTGAGAGAGGTACAGTCTTTAACATGGTTGGGAAGGTCATTCCACATTCTGGGCCCCTTGATTTGTAGAGCATTTCTGGTTTGATTAAGTCGTACTCTAGGAATATCAAAACTATTTATTTCTGGTGTGGTGCTCATGGGTTCTGTTACAACCTTCTATGAAGCTTTTGAGATCAGGATTGGCATTATAGTTTAGTGTTTTATATATGTATAATACACATGAGAGAATGTGCAGTGACTTAATGTCTAACATATTCAGAGATTTGAGTAGGGGTACCGAGTGATGTCTGGGGCCAGAATTGGATATTGTCCTAATAGCAGCTTTGTGTTGAGTAATTAGAGGACGTAAGTGATTTTGGGTAGTAGACCCCAAGCACAAATACCATAGTTGAGATATGGATAGATAAGAGATTTTTACTAGAGATTTTACCGTGACAACACATACATAGCTAGTACAGTATTTTATGAGTGTTGCCCATGCATTGCTGTAATTTCTAATGTGGTCAACTTTTTCAGGCTTATGTCAAATTCTCTGGAGCTCCAGTAAATATTGTTAAATCAAGTAACCCATTTAAGTCACCAACTGGTCAACTGCCAGTTTTCAAATGTTCTGAGGGGGCTTTCTCCGAATTTTCTCAAGTTACTACATTCCTTCGAAAACAGGTAAATTAAATTTAATGAGACATACTGTACACATGTATTTAGAACAATATAGATGTAACTACAGTATTTTGTACACTACTTTTTTTATTTTCATGTGATATTGTCATACAAATTTCAGGTTAAAATTAGTGTTTAATTCATAAATGCTGTGTAAGTATGGGAAAATATAATTCCTCATACTCTGACATAGGTTTCCATTGGCAGCGTATCAAGCAAACTTCACTCCATTTAATTTTTTGTATTTCTGTATAATGCAGTTTGGTCCACATGGCTTAACCTGTATGTATTTTAGAATTTCAGTTGTGATTACGAACTGTCGCCCAAGCAGTGCTCAGAGGTGGTGGCATATGAACATTTATTAGTGGAAAGACTATACCCAGCACTCATGTATCTATGGTAGGTTATATAATTTTCTTATCAATAATAAATAATTAACAAATAATTAACTTATATTTATTAATATACACACACTAATATATATATATATATATATATATATATATATATATATATATATATATATATATATATATATATATATATTACATAATAATTTAGTCATTAGGCTAATTTGGATAACTCAAAATCATATCTTCACTTTTGTTTAGAATTTTTTTTAAGAGCTTAGAGGTTTATAGAATGAGTTTTGGTGTGGTGCCAAATCACTATGATCCGACCTCGTGATTCTTCGTTATCACCTTGTATTATGCATTACTTGAAAACACCTTCAAAGTGTCCTTGGAATTTAATTTTGTTAAATGCAGTAGGTTTTATAGATAAAAAGAAAAAGATGAGTCTAGCGGAAAGGATTGGAAGGAAGAAGCAAAAGCAACTCTTGTCTGTTTGTAAAAAATTTGGATATAACCTTTGTTTCAGGTGGGTTGAACCTAAGAGCTACTATGATGTCATCCACAAGTGGTACTACAGCAGTATTCCATTCCCATACAAATTTTGGTATCCCAGGAGGTATCACAAGGGATATTGTGAACTAATTGGTAGCATATTTGATGATCCTGATGATTCTCAGCTCATTGAAACCGAGGTATGACACTAGGTTGTTGTTGTTGTTTTTAGATTCAGCTTCTCTGAACACAGGTTCCAAGTAGCATGGGCTATGGTGAGCCCGTAGTGGACTTACCTGGCACAGGAGCGGGGTTGTAACTGACACTGAGCAGTGTGCTCAGTATTGCTGTGCAGTGTGTACAGCAATTAGTAAATTACACAATTATTCTCGTCATTGCAAGGTTTAGGATAAAAACCCACACTTGTGTATTTGTGAAATTTATGTAAAGAATTTACATAAATTATTATACACAAATACATGTGTGGGTTTTTATCCTACGTTATTATGTCTGTGAGAAGACATTACCATTACTTATTGCAAGGTTTAGTAAGAACAAAATATCTTATGTGTTTATGCAGCACAGTATTTAAATTTGCAATATTAATATATGCCTAATGTGCATTTATATTTGCCTCCACGTAGCAGAAGTAACTGTAGCACATTTCTTCATCACTATTAAATTTCCTGGAAACTTTATTCTCTATTTCAGTTGCTGAAGCATGCTCAAGAATGCTTAACAATGTTATCTAATCGCCTTGGAGATCGAGAATACTTCTTTGGCCGGTCTCCATCTGCTATTGATGCCCTCATCTTTTCTTATCTTGCTCTGCTCCTAAAGGCAAGTTTACATTTTCATTAGGTTAATACATTTTCTGTGGGGAGCCAGAACTGGAGCTATCAGGCTGTTATGTGTTATATTAGTCTGGGGCATCAGTCAATTGACTTTCAGCCTACCGAAGACCACACGCCAGAACCTGGCCTCCCCTCAAAGACGCACAGGGAGCAATGGCCTATGGAAACCCTCATGTATTTGGAGGCATTCCATGTCTGCCATCGATCGGGGTTGGCACCCAGAAAGGTAGGCATAACAAAACAGACTCCCCCACATGGTAAGAAAATTGCAACGGAAGACTAAACAGAGAGGCAGAACTCCCCCTACTTATAGAGACAACGAAACAATCAAATGCCACACTCTGCCGCCATGCTGCTTGTATGGGCAGCCCTCCGCTCCCTGGGAGGGGAAGGGGAAGCCCCGGACCCTGCGCGCCGGCTACCCAACCATTCCAGTTTATTGGCTTATGTGGTCTGGGGCAGACATTGACTCTGGCCTCAGATTCTGGGCAGTTGTGTACCTTAGTGGTGTGTTCTGGTGTGTGTGTGTGGTGCGGTGGCCAAGAGAACTTGAGAGTACTGAGGCTGCATGCACTTTTTCTTCCCTAGGTGCCCTGTAAGTACTACCATTGGGTTCTAGTGTTCCATTCCATAGAACTTTCAGGAACTGCTTCCGTAGGGGTCTTTGCTGCTTGGCAATTATCCCTACCCTTGGGGCCAACTAGGGTTTTCATGGCCTTTGTTTGGCTTTGGGTAGGAATTGTTATCATTTGCTGGTAGGGACTCAAGGAGGGGGGGTAGAAATAGCCTAAGCTATTCTATCCCTTTGAGATGTACGTGTATTTTATTGTCTCAATAAACATACTTGAATTTGAAGAGGCACAAGGTACTGCATAGCTCGCCTACCCACATGGTGGCCGGTTTCTGTTCTTTCTGGGGACGTTGTCCTTTTGCTGGGTTTTTTGTTTGCTTTGTTTCCTTGCCTGGAGGGGGTCTGCCTGGTTTGGTTATTGGTCCATTTCTATTGTTTTGGTGGATCTTTTCTAGGCCCCTCGTGATTGTACATGTCACAGGGGTTCAGGCTTAGCAGTTTCCCTTGTTAATTTGGGCCTAGCAGGTTTTGCAGTACAATACCTTGCCTGAGCTTCCCGTAGCAGTAAGCATGTGGGCCCTGGAAATTCCTATTGGGGCTCATGGATGCATCTTCTGAGTTTCACCTCACCTCGTGCAAGTTTGAGGATTGCTGTGTGCCCTTGTCTCAGGGTGACAGTTACCATTTTTGCCTCCTTCATGCTAACTGTTTGGTCAACGACACCTTTGACCTGGAGTTTTGCGAGTCGTGTTTTCTGATTGTTCTCCAATTTACCCATTCTGATGATATTGATGTTTGGGTACAGGCAACATCTGCGTTACATGTTAGGGTTAGGTTGCTGCAATGCACTAGGTTGATTGCCCACCCAGATGCCCCAAGGCTGCCCGATTTTGGTTATAGGGTCCCGGACTTGGGGACATTAGTCGCTTCAACTTTGATTCCGTCCGCGCTCCCTGGTCCTTGCACTGTTGTTCATTATCCCCCCCCCCCCTCCCTGTTCCCAAACGTCGGAGGATTTCGGAGGCTGCGCCATTCGAGTTGGGAACAGAGGCATTCGAGCCGGTTCCTCCTGCCGTGGCTTCTGGGTCCCACCAGTAGGACCCCCTTTTTTCTGCCTTTTCTTCAGGGGTAGAGGGTGTGGAGGACTGCTCTGCCCCGAGGCTGGGGAGGAGTTGACTTGGGGGCTTTTGCTCCCTTTGACCTTGCTTGGGTTTTGGTGCCCTCTTTGAAGGACTTGTTGTTGCAGGGGGGGTTCTTAACCCTTCTTCCCTGAACGAGTATGATTTGGGGTCGGCTCCTCCCCGGGTTCAGTTCCAGGTTCCCTTGGGTTCCTCGGCTCCTCTTTTCCTGAGGTTTTCTGCCTCTTGTATTTCACCTAGGGAAGTTCGGGAAGCAATTGCTGCATACCTCCTGCGAGACCCGGATTCTGCCTCTGATGGATCCATCCTCGTTTGAGTTCAGTTCTTCCCCATATTGGGTGAGTTTGGAGGTTCCGGAGTCTTCCTGACTGGCAGACTGCTCTTTCTTTTCATTGGGGGCGTGGCATGGGTTCTGTCAGAACTGCACGCTTAAATGGCGAGAAACTTCTACCGTTCTGCAGGTCTACAGGGGGGCGAGTTTGAGCACCTTAATGCGTGCTTGTTTGCCCCTGTGCTTTCTCGGGATGTTGACCTTGTGCAGCTGCATGTGCAGGTTTCCACCCTGTCGGCATATTTGGTTGCCGAGGATTTGTACGCCCATGGGCATTTGGCTTCGATCTTGCTCTTCTTTTCCCTTTTCGAGCTGTCCTCGAACTGGCTTGAGGAGGATGTGGAGGTGTTGAGTGCCGGGCCTTCGTCTGGTGCGCTGACTTCGGCAGCTAAGGCATTGGCCGGGCTGTTGAAGCTAATTGTGCCAATTCTCAAGGAGGCATGGTATGTGCTCTTTGCTTCTCACCTTGCCTTTTCCCGGGCAGGCTGTTCTCGCTCTCTTTGGAATCCACCTGGACCCTGGCTCTTAAGTTTTTGTTGCAGTTTTGTCTGTTGCTGTTTGCAGAGACGGACATGAGTCATGCAGTTTCTGAAGACGGCTTCGTCTAGTTTCGCGTTTCGCCATGTTAACGGGGCAATGGGGGGAGCCTCGTGCTGTTTGCTCACGCTTGGTCCCATGATTTGTGGGTGTTTCGGGTTGTTTCCTCTGGCCTGTGGTGGTATTGGCCGGCTTTTCCTCCTACGGGGGTTCGGGGTTCACGGGGCAGGCTTCTTCCCCTGTGCTCCATCGGGTCATCTTGGAGTGAGTGTGCTTGGGCGTGGTTGAAATGACCCCATCCCTCCCTGAAATGACCCCAGTAGGGAGCCAGTCGGCCGGGCGGACAGCACACTGAACTTGTGATCCTGTGGTCTTGGGTTCGATCCCGGGCGCCGGCGAGAAACAATGGGCAGAGTTTCTTTCACTCTATGCCCCTGTTACCTAGCAGTAAAATAGGTACCTGGGTGTTAGTCAGCTGTCACGGGCTGCTTCCTGGGGGTGGAGGCCTGGTCGAGGACCGGGCCGCGGGGACTCTAAAGCCCCGAAATCATCTCAAGATAACCTCAAGATAACCTCCGGTGGGCTGTCTCGGTTCATTCCCCTGACCACGGAATGGACGATCGACACCTCCTTCAGTTGGCTCTGCCCGACATGCAGGCTCCCGGAGGTGGACCGCTTTGTATCGGCGTGGTTGAGGCATCTACCGATATATGTGGTGCCCTGCCCCGATTGCAACCTTTGCAGTGGATGCCTTTTGGCAGGACTGGTCAAGGTGGGGTTACCTGTGTCTCCCCCCCCCCCCTCCCCTGGATCCAGCTGTTGCTTCGGGTCCTGGCTCATTTGGAGACTTACCAGGGGAGAGTAGTCCTGTTGGCCCCTTGGTGGCTGGCCCAGCCTTGATTTCAGGCACTGTTTGCTCTGTGTCAGAATCCGAGATGTTTTCTGTGGCTCTGCCTCTTTCAGCAGTTCGGACTGGCCCAGTACGTGGCTGGTTCAGAGTACTGCTCTGCTCTTCGCGTCTGGTCTTTTTGACATGGGTATATCACCACTTGAATGGTGATCAGGTGACTGTTGGTGTCCCACCTGCCAGCTTTGTCTCAGTGGCAGTATGAAGTTTCCCGGCGTTCTTTTCTCCATTTCCTTTCTCTTTGTAGGTTGTCTCTATTTCTGATTGGGTTATCTTGTCCTTTCTTTCTTGGCTTTTTCAAGACCGTCATTTGATGCCTAATACTGTCGCCTCGTATCGTGTGGCATTGGTGGAGGTGCTTCAGCTTGCGTTTGGGATTGATGTCACTTCTGCCACGTTTCGTAATCTCTCTCGTGCTTTGTTTCACCTCCAGCCTGCTCATGCGCCGCCTGAGCCGTCCTGGTCCTTGGACAGGGTGCTCTCTTTTCTCTCTCCTCCTCAGTTTTTGGTGGCCCCTTTGGTTCAAGATTGTTTTTCCAAGGATCTTTTTCTGTTGGCATTGACCTTTGGGGGTCGGGTGGAGGAGCTTCATGATCTCCTCTGGCGCAGGGGTTTCTGTTCCTTCAGTCCTGGTGGTCGGTTTGTTCAGTTGCAACAGCCGTCTCCTTCTTTTCTGACAAAGATTGACGGCGGCTTTTTTGAGATGATTTTGAGGCTTAGCATCCCTGCGGCGCAGTCCTCGACTAGGCCTCCTTTTTTTGTTACACAATCCCAGGAAGTGGCCCGTAGCAGCTGTCTAACTCCCAGGTACCTATTTACTGCTAAGTAACAGGAGCATCAGGGTGAAAGAAACTCTGCACATTTGTTTCCGCCTCCACCAGGGATTGAACCCAGAACCTCAGGACTATGAATCCGAAGCACTGTCCACCCAGCTGTCAGGCTCCCTTCCGGAGGGGGCCTTGGGTCATTGATGGTTAGGCTGGAGGTGCATCATGTGTAGTGTCCAGTTGTGGCTTTTCGCCATTATTGCACACCTCGGCCTCAGTGGCTGGGGACGCTCTTTGGGTTGTCCCGGTATCTCTTGTTTCCTGTTCCAGGGCTTCGGGTCTCTTAGGTCGTCTGCAGGGTTATCAAGTCTAGCCAGCCTGTGGTCTACCCTCGCGCCCATGATGTTTGTCAGTTCACAGCTTCGGCTGCTGCGTTTTTCAATATGTCTTGGGCGGATATTCGGGCATACGAGTTTTGGAAATCAAACAGGGTTCTGGGTGCCTGATATCTTGTAAATGCGCCGGGCCCTCAGTGGTCTTGCGTCATCTTGGGTCGGCGGTTACAGCCAGTTGTCTCATCTTCGGTATAAGTTGTACTGTACAGCTGCCTCCTGGGTAAGTCCCTCTATTATTTCTCTTTGGGTAGCTAGCTCTAGGGAGCCGACAGGGCTCCCCCACTGAAAACCAGTGTTGAATGTAGCGAAATACCATTTTCTGGGAAAAGCCCCAGAGGCTCCCTGGCACCCCTCCCACCCTCCCTCCCCCGACCAGCAGGGTTTTGTTCCATTTTTCCGCCTCCAAACTGACGATCCAGCTGCCGACTCGGTGGGCTAGGACCCCTCTTCCCTGCCTGGGGGAGGGAGGGTCACGAACTAGCGTCGCACTGTGTGATGACGTGTTGCTTGATAGCTTGTTTTTCTTTGGGGGAGTTTCTTGCCTCTGTTCGGTCTTAGGTTGCAATTTTCCACCAGGAGGGGTCTGTTTTGAAGTGCCTACCTTTCTGGGTGCTTAACTCCGGTCGATGGCAGACATGAATACTCTTATACATGAGTTTCATAGGCCATTGCTCCCTTCGCCTCTCTGAGGGGACCATGTTCTGGCTAGTGGTCCCCGGTAGTCATGACAACTCCATAAGACTGAAGCCCAGTACTAATACTAGCTAATACAGTATCAGTCCAATAGCTCCAGGGAGCCTTCGGGGCTCTATCCAGAAAACGGTGTTTCATTACATTTAACGCTGGTTTTATGTTCAGAAACCAAAAAAGCAGAAAAACAATGGAATTCTTCAAAATTCTTCACAAAGAATTCAAGCGCAGTCGTCACTAGGCAGGAGACTGGTAAACTGAGGTGCGCCTCGCCCGCACCCAGCAGCACTGCGTGCTCGTCGACTCGTACATGTATCAACAAATTTGAAAACTGAGGCACACTTTGAATACCACGTTAAATTTTACAAAGAAATTCAGCTCATATGCCAAAAAAATTGTAAAGAGGGGTATTCGGCAACCAAGGTTCCACCATATTTGACTGCCTCCTGTCATAACTTATTGGAATGTCTGCAGACTTTTACCTTGGTTCCCTCTCTGTTGCTTTGTTAAGTGTTACAATTAGTCAACCTATTATTTTCTCCAAGCCAATTTATGTTAGCTCAATGAAGGGAATATTGGCTCTCCAATAGTGTTTGCCAGAAGGTATTTGCCTATGATTCCCTGCCTTGTGATCTATTTACATTAAGATCTAATTAGGAAGTGTGGTGCTGAATGTCTCGTTTCTTGACCCCTCTCTTTTGACCGAGCATTCGTCACCCTGCTTCCTTTTTAGCACAGCTTTGCATCACAGAGTGGAAACCTTCCCTTTTTTTCATGTTTAGTTAGCTTTTTATTTTCTTCCCAGGCCCAGCATACATTTCCTAGGTCTACCTTAGTGGGCAACTGATTGCTTATAGAATAGCTTTGAATGTGAAAATTGTGCATGAGTTTTAGAGTACTGTATTGTATATGTGGGATAAAATGTAAAAATAAATATATTATCCTAATTATCATTGAAAATAGCTTAAAATTATTTTAATATCTGATTTCTAACCTGATGTATGTTTCATAGGTGGACCTAAAGGTGCCTGTGCTGCAGAACCACGTCAAGGCTTGTCCGAATCTATCGCGCTATGTGTCCAAGGCTATTCAGCGATTCTTCCCATCAGGTAATATGCCCCAAACGATTTGCACTGTCTTTTGTATGTGGGGGTGGGGGGGAGGGACATGATTTTGTGTGTTTGCATACATGTATGCCATACATTTAACCCTTTAACTGTGCAACGCGCCTGCAGGCCCAGGCTTCGGGTGTGCAACGCGCCTCCAGGTGTTTTTATTTTTCACGTTCCATTCAAAACTCCCGCGGATACATGGGGTTCACATCAGCTTCCTCAGGGCTCTTGTAAACAGACGCCATCTTTAAAAAAAATCATAGTCCACATTGCCGGGTGTCAAGAGCCTCAGTAGTGAGTGAGCAACCAAGGCTGGCGCTCGCAGCATGAGCGCACAGCTCTGCTGTTCAGCGTGTGACCACAGCATCGCCTAATAATGTCAAAATATATATATATACAGTAACCTGTATTATTTAGCCGTGATAGTATTATAGAAGAGCCTGAGTGGAATAATGACTGGGTACAATGTTCAAATATCAGTGATTCAATACTGTTCACGATGTTCACAGCACTAGCCACAGCACCACAGCATTATTTCGTCCATCTAGGAATCTTCAAATGACTTCTTAGGTTCCTTTTCAAAATAAACTTGTGGTCAATTATTCATTTACAGAAATTAGTGACCAGGATTGGCCCATACGAGGCAGCTGCTCTTAGCCCATAGGAGGCAGCTGCTATTGGCCCATAGGAGGCAGCTGTTATTGGCCCATAGGAGGCAGCTGCTATTGGCCCATACGAGGCAGCTGCTATTGGCCCATAGGAGGCAGCTGCTATTGGCCCATAGAAGGCAGCTGCTATTGGCCCATACGAGGCAGCTGCTATTGGCCCATACGAGGCAGCTGCTATTGGCCCATACGAGCTATTTTGGTGAGAGATGTGACGTCGTAATTGTAGCGTCGTCTGCTGTGTGATTTCTCATGCAGTGTATGATGGCCACTGTACTGTTTGGACACAATACCGGCTTACTTGCATAGTTCTAGTAAATAAAACATGTAGATAAATATATATAACATGTCTAAATAGTGTAATAAAAATAATGACAGTACGGTGGGTGGAGCAATGTTGGCGAGTAAGATGTTGGAGTGAGGGAGGGCCTGTGTGGGTGTGGCTGCTTACACTCGCGATGTTCTGAATGTGTTGATGGTAAATGTATATAGTGTGTACATATGTTGTAAATATACATAAATGAACATGAAACATTGGTGTGAATAACTGTATGATGGGAGGGGCAATGTTGGCGAAGTGAGGGAGGGCTGGCTGGGTGTGGCTGCTCACGCTCACGGTGTTCTGAATGTGTTGATGGTGAATGTATATAGTGTGTGACAGTGTATAGTCTGTAAATAGATTGTATATATACATAAATTAGCATGATACATGGTAAATATGTGCAAGATATGTGTACACAAGTGTCATGCACGTAACAGTGTCCTTGAACAATACGGATGTTTTACTGCCATAATGTAGTGTACATGTTCATTATACCTAGGATTAGCATGTAAAAACAAATAAAATGTATTTGGAACTGTGCGCAAAAAATGAACAAAAATATAGTCGCGGCAACTCGCGCGCCCCGCCCCGGGCTCCCCACTGGCCCCGAGTGCATACTGCTCTGGCACATGGGGAATGATGACGTCATGCCCCACCTTTCGGACCCCATAGCAGCCAAAGTAAGTACAATTTCGAACTTCTGTTGCTATACCCATATACAGAGAGGGGTTTTTGACACTTTTAGAAGAAAAAAGAATTTTTTCCCGAGGTTTCATTTCCTGCGCACTGGGGGAATGTCATATTTATAGGCCGCGCAGTTAAAGGGTTAAGGGTCCTGGTAGTACGGTTGGGTTCGTTCTCGACGCACAATCGAGAATTCCGGGTTTGAATCCCGGGCGGGACGGAAATGGTCGGGCACATTTCCTTTCACCTAATGCCTCTGTCCACCTAGCAGTGAGTTGGTACTCAGGAGCTAGTCAGCTTGTTGTGGGATTACATCCTGGGTGGGGTCAGTAATTCGACCTTGGGGGGGAGGGGAGGGGATGGGTTACCTCGATAAAAGCCAAAACATGTATGAATACACTCTGGCTTCCTGACCCCTGACACAATGAATTATTATTATATTATTATGTGCAGACATGAGTATATTTAATGAATGCTGTACAGTATATTCCAAGTTATCCCACTCATTTATGCCCTACAGCAAAATCCATTTTTGAGACCCTGGATAGGATTTCATGCCGTTTAATGTTGGTTGACATTCCACCCTGGCACAGCTAGAAATTATTCAGACTATCCCTGGTGAATTTACCAGCCATAGGGCACTGGTTCTCAACTGGTTGTCCTGGGAAGGGGGGGGGGGCATAGGAGCTCTCTTTAGTGTGTATTTGCTTAAAGATAGTTCTAAAGTATGTGTGTTCCAAGGTTGCTCTAGTAACCTTGGAAAATATACGCACAAGGGCATTATATACAGTATATTCAATGTATGTATATTGTATAGTGTATGTGTATATTGTAAACATACAATATACATTGTATGTACACTATATATAAAATGCTTGAGAAATGAGAGGTCAGAATGCACCCACACATACAGAATAGCTGGTGTGCATGCAGTATGTAGGTCTGGATAACTCGAAAAAAAAAATCGCTTAAACTCTCTTTGTACAACTTATTATACAATTCAAATACAGTAAAACATTTATAAAATAAAATGCATTATTTGGTGTAATATTTGGTACTAAAAGAACAAGAATGGCAAAAATATGAAAAAAGAAAAATTATCTGCTAGAAATTAGGTTACATGATCTGCATTTTGACCATGTATGGACAATCTGGTTGCTAGATCAATATATTATTTAGAATGATCCATTAAAACTAGGCCTGCATTTTGAAGGTTCCACTGTTCTTGTAAGTACATGAAATATCTGGAAAATATATGTACTACATCATTCCATCCCCTCAAGACAGGTGAGATACAGGTAGAATATATGTAGATGTAGAACTTAACAGGTAACCAGTCATTGTTTCATTATAGATGGGATGTGTAGGAATACTGCTTACTGTAACTGGATCAAACACAATGATGCTCATGATAAATATTTGTTACTCTCGTTTTTTTTTATTAAGACTTGCGGGCTGAGGAACATGCCAAGAGAAGTGAGTAACTGTTGTGTTTTGCATGGTGTTTTGTATCTATCACCAATGCTTCTCTTCAAAAGAGAAGTGTTGGGGTAGAACTTCTATACCACAGCCAGAGTCTATGCAGGTAATGTGTGAAACCCTGACTTTGTTTCAGTGGAAGCCTCAGGACCCCTAGAGGATTCTGTTAAATTGTTGCATTACTTTTGAGCATATCGTGGCCTCTTGGTTTAGGGCATGTGCTTGGGGAGTACTCAGTGTGCAGGTTTGAAGCCTCCTCATGGCTCCTACCCATTGTCTCAAATATAAAATAATGTTAAATGACATGTAGAATGTTGGTAAACAGTAAACCTCCATATTACAGGAAATGGGACAGTTTCTCATGTGTAGATCAAGAGTTGATATTAGCCATATTACTGACTACTGGTCTTAAGAATGGTGAGAGAGAAATGTTGGTGGGATAAGGAAGTAATAAGATACTAGTGTGATTGATGTTCTATAAGGGGGGCGTGGCCATGTGAAAAATAAGGTGGCTTTGAATATGACACACTGTAGTTGAAGTTACACTTAGAAAACTGCACACTTTCTAAGAGGTGGAAGGGTTAAAAGATAAACGTAGGGGATTTTAGGATGTTTCTGGAAAGGATGCTGGGGCAAGGACTGCCGAGAAGTGGAGATCATTTTGCATGTCAAGAGTAAGTGTTAGTAGGAATGCTAGTTATATATGATAGCCTAAGTAAATGATTTATATATGATTATCAGGTATTACAATTTTACAATCTTGTATAATGTAATGAATGAGATGACAAACAGATGATTTTTAATATTCCTTAATCTGTTTAGTAAATAAATATGCATCATTTAAATGTTCTTGGAAATTTTTATCCTTTCATGTTTTAGTCAAATGTGTTTATACTGATAAGAAAATAAGTTACCATGTTTGAATAATGGGAAAGAAGTAATTTGGTATACCAACAAATCATAGATATTTAGAAATAAAACATTTTATAAGGGAAGATTATTTATTGTTAATATATTCAAATTGAATAAATATAGGAGCTTTAAGTGTAAATAAGAGCAGATGTAGAATGTTTCATTGAAGAAAAATTAATGCAAAATTGCTTTGTGTCAGAGAGCCAAAGAGGTACAGACAACCGAGACTCTCCGGCAAAGGATGATGTACCACACAAGGGACGAAACTTGCTCCTTTCTGGTTTAGTGGCATTTTCTGCAATGTTTGGGTATGCAATAGCAGCAGGTCTAGTACAGGTTTGTAATTATCACACTTATCTTTTATTGTTTTTATTGAATGTGGTAATTGAAGTTAGTACAGTATGTGCGTTTCAGTTACTGTATAACTATTACTCATAATGATGATGATAAATTAAAAATATTGAGACCTTGAAGGCTTTTTTGAGTCCTGTTTCCTTTGAAGTTCCACACATATATGCATTTATTAATTAAAACATTTCTAATACTGTAAATATCTATTTGCCAGGTTGACATGGGTGATTCACCTGTTGAAGAAGAATATGACTATGACTATGAGGACTATAATGAGGCTGGGTCTAGTGAGAATTAAACTGCAGGTGTGGAGAACCTGACATTGCTATTAGTTAAATCGAGACAAAATTTGGCCTTAGGTGTCTGTACAGCAGCAAGGTTTTTGGCTTTTGTTAACTAATGTATTATGAGTATCAATGTATTTTTTCTATGAGGTTTAATGTTGTGCAATGCAATAATTTCCTTACATGCATGGAAAATATTTTAATATTCATTATCTTTTTATATACAGTATTTTTCAAATTTAGACCATGCAATTTTCATAATTTTATTTCCAATATAAGACAGCTTTACTTGTAGTGAAGAGCACAAAAATAGCCAGAGATCTCATTTGTTTTTATTTTTAATTATTTAGTGTATTAATTTGATTTAGCAAACAGATATAAATCTTGTTTGTGCTTCACAGCTTTTTAGATTGAATGTAATTTTGTATATGGAACATTATTTTTTATTTTGTAATCCCAAAAACTTTGTGAAAGTCATGTAATTTTATTTTAAATATACAGGAGTACCTCAGTTTTCGTAGTTAATCCGTTCCCAGAGACAGTACAAAAACCGAAAAATACGAAAACTGAAACAAATTTTTCTATAAGGAATAATGTAAATTGAGATAATCTGTTCCTCACCCCCAAATATATTAACTAAAAAATACATTTTATACAGAATAATATTCTTAGGTACCTTACCTGTATTGAGGACTCTTGTTGGTGTATGGAAGACAGTGAGGAAGGGGGGAAGGAGAGGTGTTAGTGTTTGAAAGGGGGGTTCCCTTCCATTATAACAGCAGTGATAAAATTTCTGGGGTGCTCTCTCTCTCTCTCTTTCTCTCTCTTACATTTTGCAGGCATACCACTAGGACCTGGTTGTGGCTCACTGCTCTCTTGTCTTACTAAGAATCTGTCTATAGACACTTGTTTTTACCTATGTTTTAACACTTGTATGTAGTAAGACACCACATTCTCACTATCTATCGTCATCCTCGCAACTATTTTCTTACGGTGAACATTACCACTGACTTTCTTGGAACCCAGGGTGTGATATATAATAAGAACTTATATGTTCAGAAACCAAAAAAGCACAAACAATGAAATTCTTCACAGAGAATTCAAGCGCGATCATCACTAGGTGGGTGACACAAGTAAACTGAAGCGCCACGCTTGCGGTGGACTTGTACGTGTATGAACAAACTCCGAGCACTGAGGCAAACAACGAGTACCGAATCGAATTTTTTGGAGAAATTGAGTACGAGTACCGAAAAATGTGAGAACGGGCATATGAGAACCGAGGTTCTACTGTATAAATAAATAAATAACCGATACTTTCTCCAAATATGTAATGCAGGTTATTAATATGTTACTGAAATAATATATGTCTTACCTAAGGAGAAGTATGACTTCAAAAATTGTCCTTGATTGCTTATGTATACAGTATATGACCTTATTTACATTAGGCATCAAATGATTATGTCCTTGTATATATATAAAATATAATATGACAGTGTCAGACCACGGCACTGGTTCGTGATTTAGACACGAACGATTTATATATATATATATATATATATATATATATATATATATATATATATATATATATATATATATATATATATATATATATATATATATATATATAATTATTATATTATTATATATATATATTATATATATATATATATATATATATATATATATATATATATATATATATATATATATATATATATATATATATATATATATAATATATATATATTTTCCAATTCTTAATGCAGTATTTAAAAAGAAGACCTTTAAAAATAGGACAAGTGAAAGTAATTCTGCTGTTTAGGATGTACATTGCTAGATGGTATTTGCAGCCAAGATCTTATGTCAGTTCACTGGGAAAGAGATGAAGATATTATTTTAAATTTAGTTCATTCACTTTGTGCAGCTGTCATCAAATTTCCAAAACTGTTGATATGGTGGAAGCAAATTTGTATTAGCAGAATGGCTTAACTTGATATCAGTTTAATATTTTGTAATACAGTCAGGAATGGCATGTAATAAAGGCATGATGTATGTTGTGGAAGATGGAGAACATCTTGTATTATTCTTTAATTGAACAATCTTGAGTCCACACCATCATTCCATTGTATATTTCCATTTTTTCTTTTTGTATAGGTATCTTCCTCTTAAGTATTATGCTCAAATACTTTAAGTAATTGGCTCTGTAGTTTATTTAAAGAAATAAATGGTTCATTTGGACATAATTTTATTGTACGTGCATATTCATTCCAAACGAGCTCTGATTTTACTACAGCAAATCATTGCAAAATACATGGAAATAACAATTCATTATCACTTCTCGTTTTTAGAGAATGTTTTATGAATGAGCTAAGACATATGGAACAAACCTGTTTAACTTTTTAGAACAATCATCAGTCAGTGAATGCAGTCTAAGTGAAAGTCACAATGGTATGCAACAATAAATTTGAAAAAGTACTACATAACTCTTAACTGTGATCCAAAATGTTCCAGAACTATACATTTCATTTCCCCTCATTTTTATTCCCCCCTAAAAGATCTTTCCTCGCCATAGTGAGATGGAACTCTTGTGGGACTCTGTGGGACTGCTGAGGAGGTTGCCTCGTCCCTCTGTCCTGCCATTCTACTGGCTTTGTACATGTGAAGGAGACCAACGTAGGATACCTGTTGGTCACCAGACCAGAGGGAAAGGGGGGGTCACCAGTGAGGGACTACCCTTAGGGGATATCTGGGTTGGGGTAAGAGGGAGAAAGAGGTCTTTGCATCATGAAGGAGAATGTACAATGTTATAGGACATCCGTTAAAAAAAGGGGTGGGGGGATGGGGAGGCACTGTTTAGGATAATGTACCCCATTCCTGCACTAGCCAGTGCTCGATCTACCCTGCTGCCTTGGTTCTGGGGTCCAAACGTTTGGAATGATTGATGCTTATGGGACACAAAAAATACTTCTGAACACAGGCTCATGGGGCAGACAACCATGCTATTGATCCCAGACAAGGTTTCATCTTTTTCAAATCCACAGCATGCTACAAAAGCTATTCAACTTGGGACATTACTGTGGCTCCAAGGGTATGGCACGTATGTTTGAAATTCACCAAGATGCTGGATCCAGTCCCTGCTCTGCATCGGTGATTTTTTCAATGACACATTAATAATAATTGTGTTGGGGGGCCAGGCAGTCAATGTATATATACATGTTAGGTTTATCAAAGTTCCCCTCACAAAGTCACGTTTACCTGAGTACCACTAACACACTAGTGGACTCGACAAGAAGAGGAAGCCGGCAGCTTGTCAAAAATTTGTCATTTGATGACAAATCCATGTCCTGATAATTTTTCTAGTTGCAACAAGCTGACTAACTCCTAGGTACATATTTACTGCTAGGCAAACAGGGGCACTAAGGAATGATAGGCACATTCCCTAGGATAGGGAATATGCCCAACCATTTCTGTCCCGCCCGAGTTTCGAACCCAGAATTCCCGATTGAGATAAGAACGAACTTGAATGTACTACCAGGATCTAAAGATCTACCCTACTAAAGACATCACTTTATATTTTTAAAATTTTGTCACTGTTCTTCAGAATGGACAGAACACTAAATAAATTCTTAAAAATAAACATTAAATCATAACAGTGCTATAGAATGTATAGCAGCTGGGGGTTTCCACATGTAGGTGGATTATGAGCATTAAGTTAATTCCCATGAATGGTATACAAGAGGAAAAATACGAAATCTTGTTCCATTTAGATTGGGGAATGTCAGCATTATGTATTAAATTGTGTAGTCCAATAATCTATCTAATTAAATTGTCTATAAAGTCGCTCTGCAGCTATTTTGAACATACATCGTGTGTTTTCTCTTCCTACTTTATTATAATCGGCAAATTTCCTAATATTGCTCAACAGCTCTGTTTAAGTCGTTTATGTATATTGTATCCCCTGCCCTGCAGGGATATATGATACCCCCACATATGATACATTTGATACCCCTGCCTCCCAACCCCCTTCCTTATCCATGTTTACTTCTTATGAATGGACATAACAAAGGGGGATATTAATAGGGTATTAAAAGTATCAACACAAGAAAGAATACGAAACAATGGGTATAAATCGGATAAGTTTAGATTTAGGAAAGACTTGGGTAAATACTGGTTCGGTAACAGGGTTGTTGATTTGTGGAACCAATTACCGCGCAACGTGGTGGAGGTGGGATCCCTCGTTTGTTTCAAACGTGGGTTGGACATGTATATGAGTAGGATTGGGTGGTTATAAATAGGAGCTGCCTCGTATGGGCCATATAGGCCTTCTGCAGTTACATTTGTTCTTACGTTCTTATTTTCCTCCCCCACTTTCACTCTCTCCTTCTCTCCCTCCATCCCATACTTGCGCTAACCCTTATCCCTCACTCCTAATATACATATGAATACTTTCGTAAATAAGGTTACAGATGTTAGGCAAATAAATCATCTGTGACACATCACGTAATGATTGCGTTTAATTTATTGACGCTCGCGTTCCTGATAGTTATAAATATATTAGTCAGGTCTTACCAGTTTAATATGTGACTAACATTATATAGAAGACCTACATACGACGTTCCCTTTCAACTCTTCTCATTAAAAAAAAAAAAAAAACATACTTTACACTTATCATCCCTCTTTCTCTTAATATATTTATTGTTCAAAGTTTAAACCATTCTTAAACCTATTTGATGTTTTGAGATTTTTTTTGTTCAAACTCGCTTCGGTGACAAGATTAGTGCCATATATTCTGTGATTGAACGATTTTTTAAACGCCACATATCACATTTAATAAGTACACCAATCGTGCAAGTTACGCAATTATTTTTTTTTATTAACATATTTAGGTACATCTGTAGTCATTTGTGCAGCTACCCCTACACTATATGTAGAGGAGTGCATGGTGTATCAAGCGCTAGCTACGTGACGACAGTGCTACATAGCCTTCCCGGTTTAGTGCCTCCTTTTGATAATTACTTAAGTGACGCCAAAAGATACACAGCAACACTCTACTGTGTATCTAACCTTACTTTGCGTTGGTCTCCATGTGAAGATCGTGAACGTCGCCACATGAAAGACTGATTAAAAAAATAGAGGCTCATGGTATTGGGGGTGCTATATTAAGTTGGATTAGGGCATGGCTATTCCAAAGGAAACAGAGAATTAGTATAAATGGGGTTAAGTCAGAGTGGGATAATGCTGTTAGTGGAGTACCTCAGGGCTCTGTCCTGGGACCTCTGTTGTTTATAATATATATAAATGATTTAGATTCAGGTTTGAGTAGCAACATTTGCAAATTTGCAGATGATACAAAAATCGGCAGGGAAATTAACACGGAAGAAGACTCACTATCACTTCAAGCTGATCTAAATTGGGTTTTGAAATGGTCAAAAGATTGGCAGATGCAGTTTAATGCTGATAAATGTAAAGTTCTGAGGCTAGGTAATGATGATAGAGTTACAAGATACGAGCTAGATGGTGTTGAGATTGCGAAAGGGATCAAAATAAAAATAAAAAATAAAAATGTTTATTTAGGTAAGGTACATACATAAAAGAGATTTTGCAAAGAGTGATGGATTTATAGATAGGGCTAGTACATACAATGCCTAAAGCCACTATTACGCAAAGCGTTTCGGGCATAAAAAACTTAAATGACTAAAGCTTAATACTAATTGAGCATAAAGAGTAAAATGAAAACATGGAATGAAAACAGAGCTGAAAAAGCAGCACAAATACAATTCTGTCGACAAACAGCGCTCTTTAAAAAAAACCAGACATTGGATCTTGCGTCTAACTATCGACCAATTAGCCGAACGTCTATTGTGGGAAAGTTACTCGAATCTATAATAGCAAATAAAATTCGTCTTCATTTTGAAAAACATAAATTAATAATTGAGTCGCAACATGGTTTTATAAATGGCCGTTCATGTTTAACAAATTTGTTATCTTTTTATTCTAGCATTGTTGAGGCAGTTGGTAGTGGTAAGGATTGCGATGTTGTGTACCTTGACTTCAGCAAAGCTTTTGATACAGTGCCACATGAAAGACTGATTAAAAAGATAGAGTCTCATGTGCTTAAGAATTAAGGGGTGCTTAAAGAATGCAAAGAGGAGCTTTCCGAGCCACTGTCTACCATATTTAATAAATCAATAGAGTCAGGCAGAGTGCCAGAGTCATGGAAGGTAGCTAATGTGGTACCAATTTTTAAGAAAGGAGATAGATCACTTGCGTCAAACTATCGGCCAATTAGCCTAACGTCTATTGTGGGAAAGTTACTTGAATTAATAATTGCAAATACAATTCGTCTCCATCTTGAAAAACATAAATTAATAAATGAGTCGCAACATGGTTTTACAAATGGCCGTTCATGTTTAACAAATTTGCTAACTTTTTATTCCAGCATAATTGAGGCTGTTGATAGTGGTAAGGATTGTGATGTTGTGTACCTTGACTTTAGCAAAGCTTTTGATACAGTGCCACATGAAAGACTAATTAAAAAAATAGAAGCCCATGGTATTGGGGGTGCTATATTAACTTGGATTAGGGCATGGCTATTACAAAGGAAACAGAGAGTTAGTATAAATGGGGTTAAGTCAGAGTGGGATAATGTTGTAAGTGGAGTACCTCAGGGCTCTGTCCTGGGACCTCTGTTGTTTATAATATATATAAATGATTTAGATTCAGGTTTGAGTAGCAACATTTGCAAATTTGCCGATGATACGAAAATCGGTAGGGAAATTAATTCGGAGGAGGACTCACTATCACTTCAAGTTGATCTAGATAGGGTTTTGAAATGGTCAAATGATTGGCAGATGCAGTTTAATGCTGATAAATGTAAAGTTCTGAGGTTAGGTAATGATGATAGAGTTACAAGATACGAGCTAGATGCATGGTGTTGAGATTGCGAAAGGGATCTGGGAGTTATGATTATAATAATAATAATAATAATTTTTATTTAGGTAAAGGTACATACATAAAGAGATTTTACAAAGTTTGTTGGCTTTATAGATAGAGCTAGTACATACAATGCCTAAAGCCACTATTACGCAAAGCGTTTCGGGCAGGAAAAAACACTAATGACTAAAGCTTAAAACTAATGGGTAAAAAGAATAAAATGTGTTGAGTACAAATAAAAATAGAGGTAAAAGAGGGGGGAACTTTGTTGAAAAAGCAGCACAAATACAATTACAAATTATTACAGAAAATTACATTCAAACAGCGTTGATTTGAAAAACAAAAAAAAAAAACAAAAAACATACATGGGTTGACAACAGAGGGGTAAGGTAGGTTACAGGGAATTTATTAGGTATAGCTTCGTTTTTAACTTAAACTGGTTGAGAGAGGTACAGTCTTTAACATGGTTGGGAAGGTCATTCCAGTAAGAATAGTAAGAATTTAAAACAAAAGGATCATTGCATAAATGTTCGTAATAAGGCAAATCGGACACTTGGATTTATTAATCGCAGCGTTAGTAACAAGACACCTGGTGTGGTTCTCAAGCTATATCTTGCTCTAGTTAGGCCCCATTTAGATTATGCAGTTCAGTTTTGGTCGCCATATTATAGAATGGATATAAATTCACTTGAACGTGTCCAGCGTAGGATGACTAAGTTAATTCCCCAAATTAGAAATCTTTCATATGAAGAAAGATTAACAAAGCTCCAGTGAATGCAATTTAAGCTTTGTTAATCTTTCTTCATATGAAAGATTTCTAATTTGGGGAATTAACTTAGTCATCCTACGCTGGACACGTTCAAGTGAATTTATACCCATTCTATAATACGGCGACCAAAACTGAACTGCATAATCTAAATGGGGCCTAACCAAACCAAGATATAGCTTAAGAACCATACCAGGTGTCTTGTTACTAACGCTTCGATTAATAAATCCCAGTGTCCTATTCGCCTTATTACGAACATTCATGCATTGATCCTTTTGTTTTAAATCTTACTAATCATAACTCCCAGATCCCTTTCGGAATCCGACTTCGCAATCTCAACACCATCTAGCTCGTATCTTGTAACTCTATCATCATTACCTAGCCCCAGAACTTTACATTTATCAGCATTATACTGCATTTGCCAATCCTTTGACCATTTCAAAACCCTATCTAGATCAACTTGAAGTGATAGTGAGTCCTCCTCCGAATTAATTTCCCTACCGATTTTCGTATCATCGGCAAATTTGCAAATGTTGCTACTCAAACCTGAATCTAAATCATTTATATATATTATAAACAACAGAGGTCCCAGGACAGAGCCCTGAGGTACTCCACTAGCAACATTATCCCACTCTGACTTAACCTCATTTATACTAACTCTCTGTTTCCTTTGGAATAGCCATGCCCTAATCCAACTTAATATAGCACCCCCAATACCATGAGCTTCTATTTTTTTTAATTAGTCTTTAATGTGGCACTGTATCAAAAGCTTTGCTAAAGTCAAGGTACACAACATCACAATCCTTACCACTATCAACTGCCTCAACTATGCTGGAATAAAAAGTTAGTAAATTTGTTAAACATGAACGGCCATTTGTAAAACCATGTTGCGACTCATTTATTAATTTATGTTTTTCAAAATGGAGACGAATTGTATTTGCAATTATTGATTCAAGTAACTTTCCCACAATAGACGTTAGGCTAATTGGCCGATAGTTTGACGCAAGTGATCTATCTCCTTTCTTAAAAATTGGTACCACATTAGCTACCTTCCATGACTCTGGCACTCTGCCTGACTCTATTGATTTATTAAATATGGTAGACAGTGGCTCGGAAAGCTCCTCTTTGCATTCTTTAAGCACCCTGGCAAACACCTCATCCGGCCCTGGGGATTTGTTTGGTTTTAGTTTTACTAATTGTTTAATTACATCCTCCCTGGTAACTGCTAAACTAGTCAACCTGTCTTCATCCCCACCCACATAGACTTGTTCGGCTGAAGGCATATTGTTAAGTTCTTCTTTAGTAAATACAGATGTAAAATATTTGTTAAAAATACTACTCATTATATCCTTGTCATTATCCGTTATTTGACCTGTCTCAGATTTTAATGGACCTATCCTTCCCCTAGTCTTAGTTCGATATAACTGAAAAAAACCTTTAGGATTTGACTTTCCTTGCTCTGCTATGCGAACTTCATTGTTTCTTTTTGCTTTCCTAATCTCTTTTTTAGCATTTCTAACCAGTTGTAAGAATTCCTGTTCTAAACTGACTTCCCCATTCTTAATCCTTTTGTACCAAGCTCTCTTTTTACCTATAAGGTTCTTTAAATTATTTGTTATCCACTTTGGGTCATTAGTATTCGATCTATTCAATTTGTATGGTATACTACGTTCCTGTGCTTTGTTTAAAGCTCCCTGGCAAATACTTCACCCGACCCTGGGGATTTGTTTGGTTTGAGTTTTACTATTTGTTTAAGAACATCCTCCCTGGTAACTGCTAAACTAGTCAACCTGTCCTCGTCCCCACCCGCATAGACTTGTTCGGCTGAAGGCATATTGTTACATTCCTCTTTAGTAAATACAGATATAAAATATTTATTAAAAATTCTACTCATCTCTTCATCACTATCTGTTATTTGACCTGTCTCAGTTTTTAATGGACCTATCCTTCCCCCTAATCTTTGTCCGGCATAATTGGAAAAACCCTTTAGGATTTGTTTTTGTTTGCTCTGCTAGGCGAACTTCATAGTTTCTTTTTGCTGTCCTTATCTCTTTTTTAGTATTTCTAACCAGTTGTACAATAGGCCTTCTGCAGTTACCTTGTTCTTATGTTCTGGCCTCGGTGGTGAAGTTATAGGTACTTCTGGCCGCTGTGGTGAAGTTAAAGGTACTTCTGGCCTCGGTGGTGTAGTTATAGGTGCTTCTGGCCGCTGTGGTGAAGTTATAGGTACTTCTGGCCTCGATGGTGAAGTTATAGGTACTTCTGGCCTCGGTGGTGAAGTTATAGGTACTTCTGGCCTCGGTGGTGAAGTTATAGGTACTTCTGGCCGCTGTGGTGAAGTTATAGGTACTTCTGGCCTCGGTGGTGAAGTTATAGGTACTTCTGACCGCTGTGGTGAAGTTATAGGTACTTCTGGCCTCGGTGGTGAAGTTATAGGTACTTCTGGCCTCGGTGGTGAAGTTATAGGTACTTCTGGCCGCTGTGGTGAAGTTATAGGTACTTCTGGCCTCGGTGGTGAAGTTATAGGTACTTCTGGCCGCTGTGGTGAAGTTATAGGTACTTCTGGCCTCGGTGGTGAAGTTATAGGTACTTCTGACCGCTGTGGTGAAGTTATAGGTACTTCTGGCCTCGGTGGTGAAGTTATAGGTACTTCTGGGCGCTGTGGTGAAGTTATAGGTACTTCTGACCGCTGTGGTAACTATCTAAGTGTAATTACCTAAGTGTAGTTACAGGATGAGAGCTACGCTCGTGGTGTCCCGTCTTCCCAGCACTCTTTGTCATTTAACGCTTTGAAATTACTGACGGTTTTGGCCTCCAACACCACCTCACTTAACTTGTTTTAACCGTCTACCACTCTGTTTGCGAAAGTGAATTTTCTTGTATTTCTTCGGCAGCTTTGTTTAGTTAGTTTAAATCTATGACCTCATGTTCTTGAAACTCCAGGTCTCAGGAAGTCTTCCCTATCAATTTTATCGATTCCTGTTACTATTTTGTACGTAGTGATCATGTCGCCTCTTTTTCTTCTATCTTCTAGTTTTGGCATATCAAATGCCTCTAACCTCTCCTAGTAGCTCTGGTCCTTCAGTTCTGGGAGCCACTTAGTGGCCTGTCTTTGCACCTTTTCCAGTTTGTTGATATGCTTCATATGACATGGGCACCATACAACCGCTGCATATTCCAGCTTTGTTCTTACAAAAGTCGTGAACAATTTCTTAAGTATTTCTCCATCCATGTAGTTAGTTTAGTTCATTTATTATGCACCCCATACCCATCTTGTGGGCGGTAGTGGAAAGGGTTACAGAGGCACATAATGGGCTCAGGGACTGAACCCCACAATTCATTTAGCTAAGCAAGTTACAATCTTGATGAGCTAGTTACAAAATTCAATAAAAGTCGTCTCATCAACAATTAATGGGTTCGAGATCGACCTCAAGTACAGGTTCTAAATTAAGCAACTGACATATGTGGAGAGCTAGTGTCACAATTTATGTTTGTCCTGTTAACCCACCCCCCATCCAGTGGGCAGCGGTGGATAGGTGTATTCCATGTATTTATCCATGTATTTAAAGCAATTCTAAAGTTAGAAAGTGTAGCATAGGCTCCTCGCACGATGTTCCTTATGTGGTCCTTAGATAATAGTTTTTTGTCTAGAACCACCCCTAGATCTCTTTCTTTATCAGAATTCTTTAAAGATTTATCACACAATTTATAGGTTGTGTGGGGTCTATGTTCTCCTATTCCACATCCCATAACATGGCATTTATTCACATTAAATTCCATTTGCCAAGTGGTGCTCCATATACTTATTTTGTCCAGGTCTTCTTGAAAGAGCATGACAATCATTTAAGTTTCTTATCTTCCTTATTATCTTAGCATCATCAGCAAACAAAATTCATACAATTCTGTATTCCATATGGTAGATCGTGGTGAAGTTATATAGGTGCTTCTAGCCACTGTGGTGAAGCTGTTGGTATTTCTGGCCTCGATGGTGAAGCAATATATATTTCTGACCGCTGTGAGGAAGTTATAGGTGCTTCTGTCTTGTAATGAAGCTATAGGTACTTCTGGCCGCTGTGAAGAGGTACTTTTGGTACTATAGGTACTTTTGTCTGTTGTGATAAAGCTATAGGTACTGCGGGTCTCGGTGGTGAAACTATAGGTGCTTCTGGCCGCTGTGGTACAGCCACAGGTGCTTCTGACCACTTTGGCACAGCCACAGGTGCTTCTGGCCGCTGTGGTACAGCCACAGGTGCTTCTGACCACTTTGGTTCAGCCATAGGTGCTTTCGGCCGCGGTGGTACAGCCATAGGCACTTCTGGCCGCTGTGGTGAAACTATAGATGCTTCTGGCCGCTGTGACGAAGCTAGAGGTGTTTATGTCCGTTTCCTCTTCTCTCTTTCTTCATGACCACCACAAAGACACGCAGGGAAAGGTGGTACAGCCCACTTGTGGCCCACTTCGCAGTCGCAGCTGTTATAAGTGGCGGGACGTGTCTGTTTACAACTTGGTAACTTGAAAAGTTGATAACTTGGGAAATAAATGCAGCCTCGTTAATCAGAAATGTCGATTAAAACGTCCAATTGGACCTGTTGGAATTATACATGCGTTTCCCCTAGTTCTAATACACAAATTTAAAAAAAACATATTAGGGATATGCGAACTATTAATCATATGACGCCAGACAGGTAACTAAAAACGCCAGCCGGTAAACTTACTTGATGTGTATTGGTACCGCTCTAGCCTATCTGGTTATATTTTTGTAGTTGTTTTTGATTCAGCTACTCGGAATAAAAAGTTCCAAGTAGCACGGGCTATGGTGAGCCCGTAGTGGACTTATATATTCTCTGGTTATATTATTTCTAGGATACGGTGACCAAAACAGTATTGTATGAGCATTTGATTATAATTTGTTGTTAGCGTGATCCAGGGAGCACCATCATAGAGGTAACGGTCTACTTTCTGCTACTTCAGTTCAATTCATGTTTTTGATCTTAATTAGTCTTAAGTCTTAGTTTTTTAAATTTTCCCACATATTAACCGAAACGCTGTGAGTATTAGTGGCTTTAGGCATAATATATACTAGTTCTATGTAGAAATCCAACATTCTGCTTGCAACTCAATATGCATGTATTTTCTTATACCTAAATACAGTTTTATTGATTTATTTATATAAGGGGTACCACCTTTGGTGCAATTACAGGGACCCACAGCCTCGAAGAAGGGAATACAGAGCATTCAGAGAAAACTTGCCATTTAACTTTGAATACATATGAGTGTTTACTTCTCCTACCATCCCTTTTTTTGTTTTATGCTGTACACTTTATTATACAAGGTTATACAGTTACATATTTGATTGTTTACAAAAGAGAACATTACTAGAAAATAAGGGGAAGTTTGTTTCCTAGAGAGCTGTTGATTTCTTCCAACTCCTCCGGCGCCGGGCAGGAACCGAGGATGCAGCGGGCATTCCCCCTCTGGATCGCCACACTGAAGCGCTGGAAGAGAAAACTTGCCGCTCTAGGGTCTCTTGTGGTGTCAATGAGCCTGGAACCAAGATCCTTAAGAAACCTTCTTGCGCTCTCTCTCCCCATGGGCCTAGGGTCTCAGGTCCATACATAATTGGAACAAAGTTGTACCGCTGATCTATTTCCCTGTACTTGGTTGACTTGTCTCTTTGTGAGTCGCTGCGGCCCCTGCTTGGCCGACAGAGAGGTTGATGTATGTGGTTGCCAGGGTGGATACGCAAGTGTAGTCCCATGCCAACTGTCTGCCACCCTTCCAAGGGTGTAGTGTGATTCCACCTGGTTGGCTGGCAAAGATAGCAGTTTTACAGTTCAATAGATTGTGGGGCTCTCTCTCTACTGGACACTGGGCAGAGGCAAGGCTCCTTTTAATGATGTCATTGACTTCATCGTGTCTAGAGTGCCAACCGCCAGATTTTCCACAGTGCAGGCCATGCAATCCATATTTGTCTGCCTCTGCCTCGTCGCAAATATACCTATGAACAGTGTAGATAGGGGCAGCAAGGCAGAGAGCAACTGCAATACAGAGCTCCTGCGGATCAAGACGTGTGCCTGCCACAGACATAGGGACTGCCAAAAGGAAGTCCCCTGCAAGGGGAGCCTGCACAGCTATGAGGCGTGCACGATCACTGGGGGTTGTTGCTGCTTTCAACAAAGCTGTGGCTGCTTTGTTTACAATCGGGCTGTTCTAGCTGGATTGTTTCTTGGCTTTCAAGATGGTTGGGCCTGCTAATGTACTTTGTTGTACCATGTGTCGCATGGTACAACAACATGTGTGTACCATGTGCGAATGGTACACACATTAGTTTTGTGTCGCATTCCATGTAGTGGGAGTCATGTATCCCTGCTAAGTCACACAGGTTGTCAGGTAGAATTTTCTTAACCAAATTATCTGATGCTGAGGAGGTGGATGCTGGATGATGATGAATATGTGCTTGCTTGGTGATGATGGACTTGTGGTGGCTTGCAGTGGTTGAACCCCATGCACAGATACCATAATTAAGATAGGGATAGATTAGTGCATTTTTAGACTTTCTTAGTTATGTGTTGTATGTGGGTGCTGAAGTTGAGTCTCTTGTCTAGGAATAGGCCAAGAAACTTTCCATCATTTTTATTACTGATGTTAACATTGTCTATTTGATGCTGAACTTAGCATTACAACGTCTTGAATTAGAATCTCAGCTTGAACTAGCTAGGCTAGAGACTCAACAGAAAAAGTTAGAAATAGAGGCTCAACAGAGAGACAACAACAAGTAGAATTAGAGGCACAGAATGACAGAACTGAGACTCAGTTGAAGTTAGAGGAAGCTAGGCAGAGACAATTAGAGGTTCAAAAACAAATGGAGGCAGATAGAAACAGAGTTTAAGCACAGAGAAATGCAGCTGGACATGGTAATACTAATAATATTTCAAACAGTACCATGCAGTCCTCAGTCTAGAATTAATTCTTTTCTGTTTAGCATAACTATTTTATAATCTTAATTATTATTATTACCAGCCCTCTCATGCGAACAAGTATAGACCCTGAACTAAACCTCTTATCCAGTATCTATGACAATCATCACTTTAATGACCAAAACTGCAGATATTATATGGCACAAGATGTAAACAATGTATTAACACATAATCACAATGTCTCTGTAATTAGCTTGAATGTAAGATCTCTAAGCAACCACTTTGATGATGTTAGTGCCTTGATTCAAACTGTTGTCAACAAATTCTCTTTTGTTATACTTACTACAACGTGGTTAAAAGAGGATACTACTCAACTCTTTAACATGCCAAACTACTCAGCAATTCACAACTGTCAACCAATTCAGAGAGGAGGTGGTGGTACTGCTCTTTACTACCACCAAGATCTGACATGCTTAAAAGTAATTAGTACTAGAGACCCCCGTGGAGAGTATATCTTTGCTTGTTTCAGAGTCAAGGGTGCCGAAACTGTCCTGACTGTGGGAGCAGTCTATAGAATTCCTAACACTGATGTGTCTAAATTCAACTCTAACCTTAGAAATCTAAAACTAGATAACAGACTGAACAAAAAATCTAATTATCGCAGGTGACGTTAATATTAACCTCTGCGAGCCTGATACCCCCCCCCTGCTGCTAGTTTCCTCAACTGTATGAATTCCTGCTTCCTCATACCCTTAATCACTAGACCTACTAGAATTACTGATAGTAATGCCACGACTCTTGATCACATCTGGACCATCATAACCTCTCTGCTTACCTCAGAGATAATCATTGATAGCACTACAGACCATTACCCCACATTTCTCCTAACCAACATTAACAAACCACCTCTAGAGACAAGGGAGATAAGCTTTTGGCTGCACAATGAAACTGCTATAGGCAATTTTATAGCTGCTGCTGCTAATATCAACTGGGAGTCCGAATTAGGTAACATAGGGGACATCAACCTAGAAGTGCAATCATTTCTTCAAAAAACTCTCAGCCTTTATAACACCCACTGTCCTATGCTAACGAAACAAGTCACAACTAAAATGCTAAACAATCCTTGGCTTACAAAAGGGATATTTAAATTTATTAATAAAAAACATGACCTTGAGAAGAAGTATAGGTTAGGAATCGTCTTCAAAGAATTTTCAAAGAATTACTCATCAGCGCTATCTAAAATAATTAGAAGAGCCAAAATTAAATACTACGAAGACAAATTTACCCAAACAAAGGGCAACATTAAGAAAACATGGAGCACAATTTCATAAATATTGGGATCAAAGAAGATTTTAAATAACAAACAAATACTCCTGTCCAATAACGATGGTCTGCTTTCAGCCTCAGATACTGCTATTGAGTTCAATAGGTTCTTCTAATCCATTGGGTCATCCCTTGCAAATGATATTCCATCTTCCAGTACAAATGTTCAGGACTATCTTACAGGTAACTATCTACAGTCTCTGTACCTAACGCCTGCTAATTCCTCTGATGTTAATGAGATAATCCTTTCCCTTAAAACCAAGTCTAGTGCCCTTGAGGAGATACCAACTCAAATTTCAAAAAAGCCTCTAGATCTTTAGCTCCTGCCATTGCATTGCTCTACAACAAGTCACTTGAACTCCAAACCTTTCCAGATATTCTAAAAAAAAGCGAGAGTAACCCCAGTCCATAAATGTGGTGATCTCACTGATGTCAACAACTTCAGACCTATTTCAATTCTGCCAAACTTGTCAAAAATATTTTTAAAACTAATCTACAAGCAGTTTTACTCTTATCTAGCCAAACATAATATTCTTAGCTCTTGTCAATATGGCTTCAGACCCAAAAAAAGCACTAACGATGCACTTATTAGTATGATTAACTTGATACATGCAGCTCTCGATAAAAATGAGTTCCCTGTTGGGTTATTTGTGGATCTGCATAAGGCTTTTGACACTGTCAACCACCAAAACCTTCTTCTTAAATTACATCATTAGGGAGTCAGAGGTCACTCCCTGCAGTACCTTAAGTCTTACCTTACTGACAGGCTCCAGTATGTTTCTGTGAATAATTCAATTTCCCCCACCCTACCCATCAACATTGGTGTTCCTCAGGGCAGCATACTTGGCCCTCTCCTCTTTCTCATCTACATTAATGACCTTCCAAATGCCTCCCAACACCTCAAACCAATTCTATTTGCTGACGACACAACCTTCATTTACTCCAGTCCTAACCCCCTTGCTCTAAATGTCACAGTGAATACTGAGCTAAATAAAGTCCATCTCTGGCTGCCAACAAACTCACCCTTAACATTGGCAAAACTTTCTATATTTTGTTTGGCAATAAATCCTCAAATCAAATAAATCTCAAGATAAACAATACCCACATTTGTAACAATGTAGATGGCAAATTCATTGGCGTTCTCATTGACCACAAGCTGAATTTCCAGGGACACATTCTAAATATATAAAAAAAAGTTTCAAAAACTGTTGGCATTCTTTCTAAGATCAGATATTATGTACCTCGCCCTGCCCTGGTGACGCTTTATTACTCTCTCATCTATCCTTATCTCAACTATGGTATTTGTTCTTGGGGTTCTACTACCCAAAATCATTTACTCCTATTGTGAACGGCCTTTTGACATTGTTCGTGTGCATGGGGGGGAGTTGTGTAAAACCCTAGTTTGTGCCTCGGAGAGGCTGCAGGATCCAGTAAGTTCAGTAGAACTTCAGTTTCAACTCCTTTTACCATGTTGTAACCCAGTCGATTAAGGCAGCGTCTGGGATGCTCTCGGACGCAGGTTCGAATCTTCGCCACGGCCCTTGTGGATTTGTTCACTGACAGTAGCTTTTGCTCTCATTGCAAGAGAAGAGGTCATGTCATAACTTCCTGCTTTCAGAAACACACAGAGTTAAGACTTACGGGTCTTATTTTCTGTAGGGGTGTGCAGAGAAGATATCCTAATACACATGTCAAGGTAGATTCCAAATGGATAGCTACATATACTCCATACCTGTATACAGGGGAATTATTGTGTAATAATGGCAAAGGGAAGCCAGTTATTCTCTTACGGGACACTGGCGCTTCCTAAAGTTTGATTTCAGCTTGTGTACTCTCTAATGTTGCAAAGAGAGATATTGGGGAGTCCGTAGTTCTTCAATGTTGCAGGTTGTCAAACTGTACTTCTGATAGATGTTAATTTGAGGTACAACATTACCCCCAGGCTTGTGCACTGTTGGTATTGGTAAACAATTGCCCATCCCAAGTGTGGTAGTTATCTTGAGTAATGATGTGGCTATAAATCATGTTATTGGGAAGGTTGATCTCATTTTGTTACCAGAATCAGTCATTTTGAGTAAACAGCCAGATGTAGTGGATGGTGTTATCTACTCTGCCTGTGCTGAGTCTAGTTTTGTGAGGGAACAGTCTGTTGTAGAAGATGGCGTTATCTACCCTACCTGTGCTGATTCCAGTTCTATTATTGTTCCAGTTGTCAGTTCTGTCACTACCAAAGTAATTGTTCCAGAGACCTGTATCCCTTAAGAGGAGAAGTGGGATGTTGATTTTCAGGATTCATGTGTTGCCAACTTAGTTGTTGAGAGTAAGTCTGGTACCATAACCCCGCTTTATTATAATCCAGTGGATGGTTTGGAACAGGAAATCCATGTGCCAGTGTCTTGCTTGGCCACTACGAACGTTGAGCCAGGAGTCGAGAGTAAGTCAGTCGTTGCCACAACTCCGCTTTATCCCAACTAAGTGAATGGTTTGGGAAAGAATGTCAGGTTGATAGAGGCTTGCCCGCTCGCTTCAAAATTAGAATCAGTTGATGAGACTGAGTCAGCTGTAGAGGCCCCGCCTTGCCCTAGCCTAGAGGATGGTAAAGGAGAGGAGGCCAAAGTACCTGATATTTGCCCGCTCGCTTCAGATTTTTTGTCCCTTGGATTTGGGTAAGTTAAGTAGAACTGATCCCGAGATATCAGAGAGTAGCAAGGAGACAGTCTGTACTGTAGATCCATTGTTGGAGAGTGTGGGAAAGCAGCCAGAGGATCAGCTTCTGACGAGTAGATGGAATACCTTTGAGCCTCCCTCTTCAGTTGTCTGTGAGGATGTGACCCTGCTTGGTAGAGTTATTGGTTGTAAACAGACAGTACTCCAAGCATCTTAAGAATATGTCCTGGGAGGAAAATTTGGTAAATTTTGTATGACTATTAATAATGGTAACATTTCTTCTAGGCCTAAGTTGTAGTGTTGTGGCCAGCTATTCTTATTCCATGAGGAGTAAGCGTTTATCATTGGGTAATTCGAGTCAGAGTGTTCTTAGGACTTTATTGCAATCTATTCCGCAGGAGCCATTCTCCCTTGTAGTAATGGACTGTGGGACATCTTTCTCCAGCTTTGTTGATGAGCAGAGAGAGTTTACTCCAATAAGTTGTACGTCCAGTTGTCCTGAGACAGTTGCGTCGAATTCAAAGCAGTGTCTCTACTTTTATATCTAATACACTACTTTATTGCGAGAAGTAGTTAACAGAATGGTGTTGGAGGATTTTGTCAGACTTTGGTGAAGATGTTCAAAGTCACAGGTGTGTGATTTAAGTTGGAGAGGGACTGTAACGGGGGGTGGGGGAAATAGCTCTCTCTTGTCCATTATTCCACCCCCCCCCCCAGTTAACTAACGAGGCCGGGGGAAACAGCTCTCTCTAGTCCGTTATCCCGTCCTCAGTTAGCTAACTATTCTAGAGCACTCCCAGAGTTCCTAGGATAGCCTCTCTCGTTCAACACCTTGTAACCTAGGTATTTGACTACCTAGGTGCGGGTACTACAAGGCGCCGTAACTTGATCAGCTACCCGAAACTCTAGAGAGAACTCTAGAATGCATTTCACTGCCACAAACGTATAAGAGAAATGAAAGGGAAAAGATGAATAATGAAGTAATTAGTGAGGGTTTGGGGTGAGAGAGGTGGGAGGAGCGAATAGGGTCGTCAGTTGAAAGTGAGAGTTTAGAGGAGGGGTGGAGGGAGAGGAGTAGATAGGTAGAAGTAGAAAAGTAGATAGTAGAAGTGGAAAAGTAGATAGTAGAAGAAGAAATGCTGCCACCATCCATTCAAGACCATTACATACAGGACAAGGAATGGAACTTGTCTGTATCATAAAATTCTCAAAGATGTTAACACGAGGTCATTATTAGTCTGTTCCATCTATGTCATGTACTCATTAAAATCATGAACTCATTAACCGTAGAGGCTTTCTCACCTCAACTCAAAACTCTAGGGAACAAAGTTAAAGACAATTTAAATAATAAATTCATAAATTATATTTCACATAAGTATCATAATTTAAGCAATTCAAATGTTCAAGTTTAATATGCAAAGTGAGTCATCATCCAAGAATTCGAGAACCCTACAACTGGACTGCCCCTGATCCTCACACAACCCTTGTAAACACGACCAAGTCACCTTAATGTTCAACTCACCAAGTGTCTGCCTATAGCTGGATAGAGAGGGGAAGGGGGGGAGGTCTGTAGTTGACAGAGACTGTCCCGCCCAGCCGGCTGACAGCCTCTCTGGCTAGGCTGTCCTCTGCTCTGCTCTGCTGTCTGCTATTGCTTGTCTTCGAATCGATAGCTCTCCGAGTATATATTGGGAAACCTAGTAGCTAACTCCGCCCACAAGTAGATAGCCCAAGGCACTCTACCAAGCCACTCCTTAAACGTCGGCATGTTTGAAGGCCAATTATCAGATTAGCAGAAGCAAGGTGAAATTTGCATGATCTGACCTCAGGTCACTTGAGGTCATTAACGCTTAGAGGTGTGAGACTCAGGCCGACCAAACTGGCGCCTCTCAAATCCTTGTCTGTGACTCATGAACTATATATATTTTTAAATAAAACTAAACCAAACACCTTATGGTGTTACAGGACAAGGTTATCCCACATGTTTGGTCTGATGAGTGTGAAGGGTTACAGGTTGTCCTTGGGTGGTTCCCAGGTAATCTGCTTTTCATCTTCAAGGTGATAAGACCCTTAACACTATTGTTGGATTGGTTAATGTCACCAGGAGGAAGTCTCATACTGAGTGAAGTCCATAGTAAGTGTTGTCAAAGTTTCAGAGTGGTTCTGTTATTTTCTTGGGAGGCCAGGATGGTTATGAAGGTGTGTGTTGTAATAAAGTTCACAGTTAGAGAGTGTGAGCTTGTTCTTGGAGTTGTGATTTGGATATTGTGCTTCCGAATAATCCTGTTTCTCTCACTGATCGTTCTGACAGAGTTATAAAGCGACTGACTTATTTGTTCAGTCATGATGGTCATCTGAGTCAGTTCAGACAGGTAGTCCTTGCACTGGTTCGAACTTGCACGAACCTTGTGGTTCGTGTCTGTTGTGTCAGATATAAAAGGTCTCCTGAGGAGTTTTCTTGTGTTGTTGGTGGTTCTAAGAGTGAAGAGGTTTCAGATGTGTTGGTGTGGTTTAATCGTGTTTTTTCTACTTTTAGTACAAATTGGTCGAGGCTGTGTGTTCCACAGAAGATGCTGTGTGATGGGAAAACGATGTCCTTGCCGGGGCATGCCCAGATCAGCCTCATCACCCAGGAGAAGTCCCTAAACCAACCCACATCCGGTCAACTTAACCTGCGTGGGTCAACTCTAGAAACAAGGAGAAATGACCAGTGGAATATGTATAGAAAATATTTACCATGCAGAAAATGGGTACCTTGGAAGTATGGGACTAATGCGAGTTTAACAGTGGAACCAGATGAAAAGATAACTCATGGCATAGACCTTGTTAGTGTGGGTGCATTAATTGACATTGGTACTCATGTGCATCATGATAAAAATGTTGATAGGAGAGGGAAGTATTACCTATATTTAAGTGAACAGCAAGAGATAGTGCCCTGGAGAGATAAATTTGCATACTCCAGAGGAACACGTGTGAAACTCCTGATGTATACAGACAGTAATGTAGGACAGGATCACAGGACTGAACTATATGATTTTCAGGTGAGAAATAGTACATTAACTTTTGCACTGTGGATAAATAAAGAATATTTGTGTTTCAAGTTTGGCAAGGAGATTTACCATGTTGCATATGCTATGATCTTGATGTCTTGTATGTGAATTTTTAGAGGTTGCTGAGGTGTGTTTATTTCACTTTCATAATGCATATGTTTTCTTCATTTTCTTCATTATGTGAAGTTGATAATATGAAGTTCTTTGCACATTTTTCTATTTTACCATCTTTGATGATTCCTGTCCTAAGTATTGTACTTACCTTTCCCGAAAATGTAATTAATCTTCAATTAATTACATTTTCTTTTTATGGGGTGGGGGTATGTTACGATCCAGAGGATCTCACAATTAAAATAGTTGTAACATGTTTGTTATTACCCATCTCAGACTGTAGTAAAGTATTTGCATATTATATAATTTGCATGTTTTATGATTTATTAGAATGCATGATAGCATTGAATGTTTGATTATACTATATAGTATATGAGGGTGTCACAGCTGGGCTGTTAAGTGAACGAGAAGTGTTCCTGTCACAGATGTGTGCAGTGGGAAGGCGTTTATTGATCGGGTGTTGTGTTACCTCCTTTTTTGAAGGAAATGTTTATTTAACCAATTAAGAATGTTTATACTTTTAGTTATATTATTAGAATGTGTGAAATATTATATTAGTATGATTATGTCTGTTTGGAAGTGGTTACTTTCGTTTGTAGTGTGTGCAATTAGAGAATGTATCTGCCGTGTGGTAACTCTGTAGAAGCCGCCAGAGGCGCGCGTGTAGAGAGCTTGCCACCACCTCCCCAGGAGCTCTGGGAGTCGTCTGGTGATACCACATAATTTTAAAGTTAAGTAACATTTCTTTTGATTTGTGTTTTAGGTTATTATATTATTTGGAAGACATACATTGTTATATATACCTTGAACTAGGATTATATTGGAGTGATTGTGTATACCGTTTAAAGAGGAATTTATATATATATATTTACTTTTATATACATTTGTTTTACTTTCCGTTTTATTAAATTGTGTCTGCTAGGAGCATCCTGGTGTACCAAACACATGCACTGTAACCGTACCCCTAGATTGTTCCAGTGCTGACAGGTGCACGAGCCTTGCTGAACTATCATGGGTTCGTATCCTGGCCGGGGAGGATTTACTGGGCGCAATTCCTTAACTGTAGCCTCTGTTTAACGCAACAGTAAAATGTGTACTTGGATGAAAAAACGATTCTTCGCGGCAGGGGATCGTATTCCAGGGACCATAGGATTAAGGACTTGCCCGAAACGCTACGCGTACTAGTGGCTGTACAAGAATGTAACAACTCTTGTATATATCTCAAAAAAAAAAACTAGATAGATAACAGTCTTCAGTAATGAGTCATACTCTTCAAGCTTTGGGCTGTTGTAGGGCGCACCTTAGAAAGTAGGTTAGCCTCGGAAGAGATAGGCATCTAGTGAGGAAATAAAAAGCATTGTGGGCATCGATGTCACCTATTCTGTTTTCCATTCTCCTGTCTGTGATTTTCTTATCAAGGATCTCCTCAATGGCGTTAGACCCTAGGGAAGGGGGGGGGGGCTCCAAGGAGAGTGCTGTTCACAGCCCTAATGACATCGGCTCCGGGCAAGGCAGACTTTATGCTGGCAATGATGTCTGGGATGGAGGAGACTACTTCACACTTGGAAGGGTCCAGGAAGAGACCCAGGCTTATTTCTTGCTCTTTCATTTTTCTGATGTCTTCCAAGAGGTAGTCTACGGTGCCAGCTATAATCCCATCATCCATAAACCAGATGTTGAACTTGCTGGACAAGCTTTCAGTGATTTCTTTTAAGACTAAGCAGAAACGAAGAGGAGCTAGAGGATCACCTTGCTGAACACCTTCACATGATAATTAAAAAATGGTTCTTACCGTGACCCATGGAGCACCACCAGGGGGGTAACAGTTACTGTGACCCAGGGAGCACCACCAGGGGGTAACAGTTACTGTGACCCAGGGAGCACCACCAGGGGGGTAACAGTTACTGTGACCCAGGGAGCACCACCAGGGGGTAACAGTTACCGTGATCCAGGGAGCACCACCAGGGGGTAACAGTTACTGTGACCCAGGGAACACCACCTGGGGGTAACAGTTACTGTGACCCAGGGAGCACCACCAGGGGGGTAACAGTTACTGTGACCCAGGGAGCACCACCAGGGGGTAACAGTTACCGTGATCCAGGGAGCACCACCAGGGGGTAACAGTTACCGTGACCCAGGGAGCACCACCAGGGGGTAACAGTTACTGTGACCCAGGGAGCACCACCAGGGGGTAACAGTTACTGTGATCCAGGGAGCACCACCAGGGGGTAACAGTTACTGTGACCCAGGGAGCACCACCAGGGGGTAACAGTTACTGTGACCCAGGGAGCACCACCAGGGGGTAACAGTTACTGTGATCCAGGGAGCACCACCAGGGGGTAACAGTTACTGTGATCCAGGGAGCACCACCAGGGGGTAACAGTTACTGTGACCCAGGGAGTAACGTTGGGACTCGCTCCCTGGGAAGACAAAGGGCAAAAATAGATTTTCAGTTACTGACGGATGTAAAAATATTCCTTGTACCATTCTGGCAAATTGACATTTTTAGGAATCTGAAGTGAGGTTAGTATGACTGAAACCTGTATACCATATTAACAAAGGATTGGCCTAACACTAAACTATGGAAAAACTGGGATTTGCAAACTTACTCTGATTTTTAATAAAATGTACAATGTATATATTTTTTTGAGTAGAAAATATTAAGAATTTTTATTTTAGAGTTATTTATAACTGAATAAAATCTTAAACGTGAGCAATATGTATTAAAAATCACAATAGGTGGTGTGTGAGTGCTTTCCTCCGAGGCTATGGATCCCCATTTTCCAGCCAGAGGGGGTACTTCCGATACCATAGAAATGTATACAAAAATGTGGGGTGTTGACCCCTTCCGACTGTGGTCGGAAGGGGAATTATGAGGAAATGGGAAAAGAAGTCAGGGACCTCTCTCGTTTACCATATACTGTACCGTACATTAGCAACTCGCACAGACAACTGATTTACCCTAGGGCTACTAACACTCTGGAGACCTCGATCAGGAGAGGAAGCCGTCGGCTTGTCAAGGGTAACCCCCCCTCATTTGTCCAGATGTTTTTTTCGAGCTGGATTTAAAAATTCAACAAAGTTTTCACATTTACGGCTCCTGCAGGAAGGCGGTTAAATGGGTTCATAACTCCGTGGGTGAAAAAGCATCTCTTCTCAATCCTACATTGTGGCTTGTTGAGCTTGAATCCGTTACTCCTTGTTCGTGTTTCATCTGATCATTTGAGGAAATTGTCCGGATCAATATCCTCTAATATATTCAGTGTTTTAAAAGCTTCGATGAGCTCCGCTGTCCTACGAGAACGGTTGAGACTCACTACCTCAACCTAACCTATTCTAACCAAACACAACCTAACCTATCCAAACCTATTCTAACCTAACCTAACATTATTGTTAGAACAGAACCAATCTGGAAATGAATATTTGAAAATAATAAAATTCATTCGGCATGTTAAGCAAATCGGACGTTGCATATTAGCTATTAGGCACGACATATTTCTAATATGTAGTGCAATATATATATATATATATATATATATATATATATATATATATATATATATATATATATATATATATGTCGTACCTAGTAGCCAGAATGCACTTCTCACCCTACTATGCAAGGCCCGATTTGCCTAATAAGCCAAGTTTTCATGAATTAATATATTTTCTCAATTTTTTTTCTTATGAAATGATAAAGCTACCCATTTCATTATGTATGAGGTCATTTTTTTTTATTGGAGTTAAAATTAACGTAGATATATGACCAAACCTAACCAACCCTACCTAACCTAACCTAACCTATCTTTATAGGTTAGGTTAGGTTAGGTAGCCGAAAAAGTTAGGTTAGGTTAGGTTAGGTAGGTTAGGTAGTCGAAAAACAATTAATTCATGAAAACTTGGCTTATTAGGCAAATCGGGCCTTGCATAGTAGGGTGAGAAGTGCGTTCTGGCTACTAAGTACGATATATATATATATATATATATATATATATATATATATATATATATATATATATATATATATATATATATATATATATATATATATATGGCACAACTCTCCTAAACACGAGAGTCAAGTATACAACTTTAGAACACTTTCCCACCAGGAGACTCGAACCCTAGCCAGCACAGAAGCCTTCCAGCAACTGGCATAACAGGTACGCCTTAACCCTCTCCACCACCTGCTCAGACCCTTAAAAGAGATGGTAATTTCGGAGTATTTAAATACCACAAAGATCACCACCTCCCAAGAGCACTAGAGCAAGTGAGGGGTCATTTAGACGTTAATTTCATCAAGTCCCTGTTAATATGGGAAGACACAGTGTCTATGCTTAAGGCACAACTCTCCTAAACACGAGAGTTGTATACTTGACTCGTGTTTAGGAGAGTTGTGCCTCTCCTTAGTCAAGTCAACCTTAGAAACACTTTTTATGAGAGCCCATAATTCAGACTTCATTCCGTTTATATTAACTGAAAATTTTGTTTTTTGACAAGCAAGCTTTAATAATGCCATCACTGTTAATAATATTGATATTATTATAATAAATACCTGTAACTATTTTTACAAGTCTTGTGCAGCGTAGTTAATAAATACCTCCTGGTCAAAAGCGCAAGCAGATGAACTCAAGATGCACAAAGTAATCTCAAAAGCGTATATATATATCTATGAAAAAATATTGAGATCGATCCCATCAAATGGCCTCGATGTCTTGTGAGTGAACATGACTCACGTCTGACGGTCCGACCTAGATGACGGACGGAGTGATAGATAGGGGAAGATTAAGGGTTACTGCAGATGTTCACCTGTTCCCAGTTGCTGGACCTCCAACACAGGAAAAAGCTTGTATATAAGCGAGCAGTAGAGCTAGTGGGAGCCATCCGAGCTCTGCTGACCAGCTGGACAAGACCAACATTCCACTTTCTGTGAACTCCGAATCCTAAGTTCCGCCATCATGAAGGTTCTGTGCTTCGCTCTCCTCGCCGGTGTTCTCCTCCTGGCCCCCAGCGTGCCCGCCCAGGTACTACCCGACTTCCACTTTAATGTGTTAATATTACATAGAGTATTACAACGTCTGTTTCACGGAACTAGATCTATATATAATACCTGTTGCGAGAATGGTTTCCCCGTTGTCGGGGGACACGAAGACTTATCATGCTATCGTTATCGAGGTCACTCAATACAACTACTGGAATTTTTCCAGGATACGATCCATAACAGTCCGTTAATTCACATGTATCTATTTACTGCCAAAACACCTTGTTCTACTCGGGAATCCCACCATAAACGAGTCAGTTTTTGTCGACTGCGCCATATTGTTTATTGACCAAACTTGTCCTCAACACGATTGCCATTTTCTTGGGTTCACACAGGCGAATATGGATTGACGAAAATTCTTAAGAACTATAGCATTCAAAATATAAATGAAAATTTAAAATTTAACCATATTGATATGTCCAGCTACAGTCCACTGACAAAATTCATTTCAGACTTAACACTTGAATACAATAATTACTCGCTTCACGGGCGATGTCTCGCACTCTTCATTTGCTCCTCTGTCCATGTTCAGTGACGTGAACGTTTGACAGCAAAATCTGACACAAAAGAATAAGTAAACAAAAATGTATATTACCTTATATAGAACACAAAATCTTGACTGTTTTAATAGCAGTAATAAGATGATTTGGAGCAACAGTGAGGAATAACTTCTACTTAAACTTCATCATTATGGAATTTTAGGTCTTGTTCTGAATTATATTCAAGCATATCTCATTAACAGATACCAATACGTACACACATAAATCACAATAGCGTGATATATCAAATGACCATGACTGAGGCGCATCTGGGAACATCCCGTGCGTAGGTTCGAACCCTCATCACGGCCCTTGTGGATTTGATCAATATGTAGCCATAAATGACATAACCTCTGCCACTCTACCACTAACCAGGAGTGCCACAAGGCAGCATCTTAGGACCTCTCCTATTTCTTATGGTATATGACTTGTTAAATGTCTTCAACGTTCTTAACCTATACTACTCCCTGACGATACTAACTTCATCCCACACCCTAAACCAAACACTAATGTTTATAAAAAAACTTATATTTTATATTTATAAAATATGTTTAAACAAATATAATTCAGAGTTAAAAAAAAAAATACATCTTCAGACAGACAACGTCAACATTAATAGTAAAAATGAATGAAAAATACTTGGCCTATATATATAGACAAGAGACTTCAGTACCCACATTCAGCACATAGGTCGAAAACTGTTGGTATATCCACAAAAAACATGATATGTTCCCCACTGCTCTTCTTACACTAAACTATCCCTATCTAACATACAGTATATCTGCATAGGATTCAACCTCTGCAAACTGCCTCAATCCCATCATCACCCAGCAAAAATCAGCTTTCAGAACTATAACATATTTTGTCCTCGGAAAACACATAATTCGTCTGTTTATATCCCTGCTAAACATACACTCATTCCACACATTCTCTTGTGCTATTTATATATACATAACCTTGTTCCAAAATGTTAATCCTGATCTGAAACTATTCCTTGATAGATGTAATGGAACCCATGAGCACCACACCAGAAATAAAAATATATTTTTCATATTCCCCGAGTCAGACTAAATATATGCGAACACGCCATGCAAATATACGGGTCTAATGTATGGAACTCACTCCCTAATGAACTAAAAAATTGTCCAACCCCAATTCAATTCTTGATTCAAAAGTAAAACAATAAAGAACATATGTTGACCAAACCACACACTAGAAAGTGAAGAGACGACGACGTTTCGGTCCATCCTGGACCATTATGAAGTCGATTATGGATAATGGTCCGTCCTGGCTAATGGTCCAGGACGGACCGAAAAGTCGTCGTCTCTTCAATTTCTAGTGTGTAATTTGGTCAACATTTTTCAGCCACGTTATTGTGACTCATTTGCACTTAAGAACATAATTTCATCTTCATAATATCCCGCCTTGTGCTGCCCACTCAGTATTGCAATATAGAAATGCAACGTACTTCATCACAACGATAAATACACCGAGAAGTGTTTTGATTAGTTCATCTATTTTGCACCCCATACCTATCATGTGGGCGGTAGTGGACCCCATACCCATCATGTGGGCGGTAGTGGACCCCATACCCATCATGTGGGCGGTAGTGGACCCCATACCTATCATGTGGGCGGTAGTGGACCCCATACCCATCATGTGGGCGGTAGTGGACCCCATACCTATCATGTGGGCGGTAGTGGACCCCATACCCATCATGTGGGCGGTAGTGGACCCCATACCTATCATGTGGGCGGTAGTGGACCCCATACCCATCATGTGGGCGGTAGTGGACCCCATACCTATCATGTGGGCGGTAGTGGACCCCATACCCATCATGTGGGCGGTAGTGGACCCCATACCTATCATGTGGGCAGTAGTGGACCCCATACCCATCATGTGGGCGGTAGTGGACCCCATACCTATCATGTGGGCAGTAGTGGACCCCATACCCATCATGTGGGCGGTAGTGGACCCCATACCTATCATGTGGGCAGTAGTGGACCCCATACCCATCATGTGGGCGGTAGTGGACCCCATACCTATCATGTGAGCAGTAGTGGACCCCATACCCATCATGTGGGCGGTAGTGGACCCCATACCTATCATGTGGGCAGTAGTGGACCCCATACCCATCATGTGGGCGGTAGTGGACCCCATACCCATCCAGTAGGCGGTAGTGGACCCCATACCCATTTGGTGGGCGATAGTGGACCTCATACCCATCCGGTGGGCGGTAGTGGACCCCATACCGATCCGGTGGGCGGGAGTGGACCCCATACCCAGCCTGTGAGTGGCATTGGACCCCATACCCATCCTGTGGACGATAGTGGAAAGGATTACAGAGGCAGATAATGGGCTCAGGGACTGAACCCCAAATTTCATTTAGTTAAGCAAGTTATTTATTTATTAATTTATAGTATATAGAAGAAGGTTCGTAGGGTTGAAGTTGGTGGTACATTGGGTTGAAGAGTACATAGCATTGATGTTTCTACATTCTTGTAAAGCCACTAACACGCGTAGCATTTCGGGCAAATCCTTAATCTAACAAATAATTTTAAGTAGGTAATTTGTGGCAAAATTGAAAAAGTTAACAGGTACACTGTAAGAAAATTTGAAGAAAATTAATAAGTACATTATAGTAAAACTTGAGGCTTATCAGCAGGTACATTGTAGCATAATTTGAGTATTATTTCTAGGTACATTATAGTAAAGTTTGCGTTCAACACAACAACCACGATATAAGATGATAGCAGTGATTGCAACAATAAAGTTATATGGCATAGGCACATATTTTGGGGTAGGGGTAGCAGTTAGTTTTGATAAGCTAGTCACAAAATGTAATGTATATCGTTTATATAATCAATGGATTGGAAACCGTCCAGACACGTACTATGTAAACGAAGCAGCTTACATATGTGGTGAGCTAGTTTCATAATTAATATGTTTATCGTGAACACCTCACCCCCCCCCCCCCATTCAGTCAGCAGCGGTGGATCGGTTACAGTCACTGACAGTTACCAGCTACAGTTAGCAAAATGGAGAGTATACGCACAGGGAGTTTACTGTAGTCCATAAGTAAATTATAAAATACATAATACAAAAGTATTATTGATGGTTGGTCAATAAGCTGTTGTTGCCTTAATAAGTCTCCGTGGCGAAGTGGTAAAACACTCGCCTGGCGCTTCGCGAGCGCCTTCAAGTTCAAGTATGTTTATTGAGATAAGAAAGAAATACATTTCAAAGAGATAGAGTAGCTTAGGCTATTTCTACCCCCCTCTACTTCAAGTCCCTTAAGGGGCGCACAAATTCAGTGAGTACAAATAGACAAAAAACATTACAAGAATCCTATTTAACATTGCAGGTTAATATAGTAAGCACAGCATATAATTGTTACACTTTTGGGGCAAAATTCTTGTAGCTCCTAAGTATACTGTCTATCATACCATTATCACACATCCAAACAATTTGATGTGGTACACTACTTATTTCCTTATTTCTATAGTTATCAATAAGTTGACACTCTAATACATAATGTTCTAAGGTGTGGGCGTGCGGCATACTACATGATTTACACTCCTTATCTTTTTCACTGATATCAACACCGTATTACCATATAAATTCTTGTATATAAATCTTGTATTCTTGCATCTTCTTGTATATAAATAAATAAATTCAAAATAATAAATAAATAAATAAGGTTAAGGTGAGAAATGAGGAGTTATACAATGCAATATATATATATGAATATATATAATTATATTGAATTCTCCTGCAATCAGTTCAATGGTGTTGTTGTGACAGAAGAGTTTGTACACTCTCCTGAAACTGCTTTCTTAGATAAGTTTAGCTTCCCTTGAAGATCGCGAGTGGCTGCTTCACTCACATTTAATTTGTCTCAAAAAACTAAAGAATAACTGCTGTTGCATGGTTTTCCTGACAATAAATAATAATAATTGATATTTATGTAAGAGTACATACATAGGAATTGTAGAGAAGGGGAGAGTTGGAGACGCACTCTACATAAACCCACCAATGCGCAGAGTGTTTCTGGCGTAGCGTAAAAACAATTTGGAGAAAATGAACATGTACAATGGGGTAATACTGAAAACTAAATGAGATATGGTAACAGTTTTGAATTGTTGAATGATAATTTACAATTTTACATCTCTTTCAGAGTAAGAATCTTCGAGCAAATTCTGTAGTCAGGTAAAGGTGCCTGAAGGTGAGGTACTGGAGCAGGTGAGGTACTGGAGCAGGTGAGGTACTGGAGCAGGTGAGGTACTGCAGCAGGTGAGGTACTGTAGTAGGTGAGGTACTGGAGCAGGTGAGGTACTGGAGCAGGTGAGGTACTGGAGCAGGTGAGGTACTGGAGCAGGTGAGGTACTGGAGCAGGTGAGGCACTGGAGCAGGTGAGGTACTGTAGTAGGTGAGGTACTGGAGCAGGTGAGGTACTGGAGTAGGTGCTGAAAGTGAACAGACACACAGTTACAGCCTCACTCCTGTGCCAGGTAAGTCCTCTACGGGGACACCAGAGCTCATGCTACTAGGAACTTTTTGTTCCCAGTAGCTGAAACTTAAACAACAACAGTGAACAAAGAAGAGTGAGAGTTAATCCCAGGCTTTAGGATCCTCTCTTCTGAAGAAATATTAATAAACCATGATTGATATCCTTTAGAAAGGCGAGAAAAAAGTTAGGAGGGACATACATGAAACCCACTAATGAATGAAAAGTATACAGAGAAACATTAATAAGGTACAAATTATACCAACACTAAACCATGAAAACATCGGGAACAAAGTCGATGAGTTTAGACGAAGAACAGAACTGGGGACTCAGTGGTTTGGAATTAAGTTTGCTTGATTTACAGTACAGACGTGAGGTCACTGGATTGTTCCGAGGGTTGACCAGATTATGAATGTTTGTGGTTGGTTGGGGGATGCCACCCATGGACCAATCTGCCTACCACAAGGGGTCCATTTTGGGGCCAACCCTTTTTTATCATTTACATCAATGACATAGATAAGAACATTACAAACCACGTCATCTAAGAGCTGCAGATGACACTAAGATTTATGATAAAGTAGGAAATGAAAGTGATATTGAGGTCTTACAAAGGGATCTGCACGAACTCTTACAAATGGCCGGAAGACTGGAAAATGCTTTTTAATATGGATAAATGCAAGACCTTGCATCAGGGCATAACAATGCTCATCATAATTCAGAGTCAGAATCCTCCAATCTTTGAACGTTGCACAACAAGAGGAAGCTGCAGGGAGAAAAGCCAACCAAACCCAAGAATTTGTCTAACAATAGTCAAATTAGTTCTTTTTGACTAAGAATAGTCAAAAGAACGTTTGACTTCAAGTAAAAGAAGATAATTATTCAACTGCATAAATATCTTGGATTACCCTCATTTGGGTAACTAGGTAATTACCCACACTTGGGCAATTAGGTAATTACCCTCACTTGGGTAATTACCCTCACTTGGGTAATTTGGTAATTACCCTCACTTGGGTAATTACCCTCACTTGGGTAATTAGGTAATTACCCACACTTGGATTATTGTATCCAAGCATGGAGACCTCAACTTCAGAAGAACATATTTACTTTAGAGACAGTTCAACACAGGGTGTTGAAGATGCTTGAAGATAAGGGTTATCTTGAGATGATTTCGGGGCTTAGCGTCCCAGCAGCCCGGTCCTCGAACAGGCCTCCTTTTTGTTACACATCCCCAGGAAGTAGCCCGTAGCAGCTGTCTAACTCCCAGGTACCTATTTACTGTTAGGTGAACAGGTGCATCTGGGTGAAAGAAACTGCCCATTTGTTTCCTCCTCCACCGGGGATCGAACCCGGAACATCAGGACTACAAATCCCGAGTGCTGTCCACTCAGCTGTGAGGTCCCCCCTCAGGATAAGAAAAGTCATTTCAGAACTAAGTCGACTCCCATACAGGCAACGGTTGAGGGCCTCAGGGCTAACAACACTGCAAACCAGACATGACAGGGCTGATCTCATCTAAACTTTTAAAATATTGAACGACTTGGAGGATATTGATCCAGACCACTTCTTCAAGAAGTCACATGTAACACAAACAAGGAGCAACGGCCTCAACCTCAACAAGTCACAATATTGAAAGGAAAACAGGATATGCTTTTTCACCCACAGGGTTATAAACCCGTGGTACCACATACCCGCCGAAGCCATTAATGCAAAAACATTGCAGCAATACAAGATGCTGTTGAATAACTTCATTAGGGCAAATGGAGGACCTTTAACAAGCCGCCGGCTTCCTGTCCTCATCGAATCCACTAGAGACTTAGTGGCCCTTGGGTAAATTCAGGTAAAGAGACTGAAAGGTTTAGCCTGCTTCTCTTCTGTGTATATATACTGAGAGGTGTTTCCTACTTCTGTATCCTACTTCTCTTCTCGATGTATATACATTGAGAGGTGTACCCTGCTTCTCTTCTTGGTGTATATACACTGAGGGGTGTATCCAACTTTTCTTCTCGGTGTATATACACTGAGAGGTGCAGCCCGTTCTTCCGTGAATATTTATTGAGAATTTAGTTCTGGGCATTGTTTAGGACAAAGTATTTGCTGGTTGACTAATAAACTATTGTGTAATGTCCGTAATTACTCTCTCACAGTTGATAAATTGTCATCAGTGTTTGGTGTCAACGAGGTATGTTCCTCAGGCAGCGTGCTTGTGTATGTTTGTTGACACTGTGTGTGTGTGTGTGTGTGTGTGTGTGTGTGTGTGTATGGCCACTGTGTGTGTGTGTGTGTGCTTGATGGATGAGTGCAAGCTAAGGAAGGCTGCAGACAGTGGGTTCAGCGCTGAAGACAAGTTTACGTCTAACAAATGCCAGGTAAAACCGAACACTATAGGTTCTAATTTTGAAAATTAATTATTTTATCTTTTTGAATTGGACAAGGAACTAAGAATATAAACAGTAATTAGCATTATCATCATGAGATGCCATATATCTAGTGAGTGCTAAACAGAGCGTTATTGTTTGCAAGTGATTGTCTGAATTAACACCATGTAGTACATAAACTTTACCGTGATTTATGTTGATTTTGTAATCAATGTTAATTAGACCATTTTAACATTTTCAGTATGCAGAGACAATGGCTATTGCGCATTCTTGTACAACGGTTTCTGCTTCCTGAAGGCCAACGCGGCTGCGGTGTGTCCAACAGGCAACATATATAACGCTGGCTGTGCCGGACGCAGCTGTGCCTGCTGTGTCCCAGGTCAGAACTCTTAACCTATCACATTAACATACCTTTATTACTTTCCCATTGTCGGGGACAGGAAGCCTGTTTCAGGCTTCACGTCCTCGACAGGAGAAAGGTTAGGCTTACCTTTTATCCTTTTCAAAGCATTGAAATTAAATTTTTTATTGGATACTTATTATTTGTGTTGAGCTGTCGTGGGAAAACCCCACTAAAGATGATAATAGTGGTTACTCAGACCTCGTTGCTAGTTGCAAAGTGGTCCCCACAGCAGTTCATGCATCAGGGGCCCCAAAACTGTAGGTCCTCCATTGGACGTATACAGATATTGGTAAATTTAACTGTGAAAGAGGATTAGTGGTAATGGTTAGTAAAATAATTGAGCGAACAATGAATCAATAAACGAAATAAGGCAATTGGAATATGTGTTTTTTTATACAGAAGTGTTAGCAATAAAAACGACAATGTTATCTTTCAGTCATGCCTTGCACTAATAAGACAATTACTAATAAGTAATAATTCATATTACAGAATGAACATAAATTCTCTCGAAAAAAATTACGTAGAATTAAGAATTAATGATGTCATTCAACGTAGAATGACATAGTTAATCTTGCCAATCCAGAGTACTGTACTAGGAATCTTTGTTACGAAGACAGACAAGGAGAATCTCAGTTACATTTTCTGTCAACACTGTGGACGACAAGGAGAGACATGATATCACAGTTTACAAGTGGATGAAAGTAATTTACAAGTGGGATTAATATATTGAAACACTTAAAAAACAATAAATAAACTAATGCAAATGGTTTAATATAAATATTAACAATTGCAGATGTAACCAAGTGCATTGCGAAGCCTAAGTGTTATGCACTTGGAGGTTCTTGCGTGAAGCCTGCCGATCCTTGCGCCAAGGCTCATAGGAACCCTACTTTTTGCAGAGGAACCGGTTGTGCCTGCTGTTATTAAGGTGAGTACCGAGTCTGCTGTTATTAGCGTGAGTACTGTGTCTGCTGTTATTAGCGTGAGTACTGTGTCTGCTGTTATTAAGGTGAGTACTGTGTCTGCTGTTATTAGCGTGAGTACTGTGTCTGCTGTTACTCACATGAGTCCTACACTGGTGTGGGTTGCATCCTTTGCAAGGTCAACAGGCAAGCAAAGAGGATCTTGATAAGTTGATAAGCCCAACATGCTTCCTGTGGCCAACACTTTGACTCATCGGTCCTGCGGAGGTCTCGCGCTTCTTGCAGGTCGGCTTCGATCCCCGACGGCCTAAGTGGTTGGGCACCGTTCCCTCCATCCTATCCCGACTCTGTCCTCCTATCCCTTCCAAGTGCTGTAGTCAGACTCTTACTCCTCAAAATGACTTTACCTTCCTGTTCCCAATAATAGGAACAAATATATAATTAAACACTTAAATTGACATTTTCCTCATTAAAATAGTGTTAAAGCAAGGTAACTTTAAATTCATATCTAGCCCATTTAAAAAAAAAATAAAACTTGACATTTGTTTAGTGTGTATTAAGACCACCATATAACAGTTTACTGATCAATCAACAAAAATACTTTAGTCCTGAATATAGTCCACGGCTAAACTCTCATTGTATTTACTTGAATTCACCTGAAGGCCACCATCGCTGAGGGCCTCGGATAAGGACAGGAAGACAGCAGTTTGTCAAAAGCCCCCCCTCACCATTCCTGATGATATTTTTCAGCTGAATATTACACGGAAGCAGTGCGGTGAAATGCTTCTCGGTCTATACTGAGAACATAATGGCTTCTGATCTTCTCTATATTAAAAGTCTCAGGCAAAGAAAAAACGGAAGACCTAGAGATCTACACTAACCCCACCAGCTCCAGAACTGGTACAGCCAGCCCTCCAGGGCTGAAAACCACCATGAAAACCCCCATCCGTCCCCAGATCTCTAGTATCTCGTATCTGCTATTGATATAGATAATAGCTCCAAAGAGCCTCCTTTTTCGGGCTCACCATAGCCCGTGCTACTTGGAATTTCTTGTTCTGAGCATCTGAATCTTAAACACAACTTCTATGTTATGATTAAGGGCTATTCATGCCCGTGCCACCTTTTGGGTGGCCTAAACTTTATCATCTATATTATATTTATATTTTCTTTGCAGAACTGACGACGGCGAGGCGGAGGGCAGACTTAACCATACACATGGAAGGTCAATTGAGCTGTTAACTCTTACCACGAAGACATTCCTTAGAAAATGAAAAGTAGAGTGTATCATTTAACTCTTTTTAGTACTGGTGTTCAATTGTATGTGAGGGATGATTAGGAATTACTTATTCCATACGTATGTTCATCAGCATTATAATGAGGCTCTCATACATTACCCTCCGGTTCAGCAATGCATTAAATCCCACTTAATCAATGCATATTTTTAGTAAAAATGAGGAATAAAATCTAAATTTTCTAAAAATTAATTATATATTTGTGTTAATGTGTGTGAAAGGCAGATCCTTGCCTAAAAATTTGCACTGCACTGAAAATTCCAGAATTTAACAATAGTGTGCCTATTCACTGAGGTAATTCACAAAATAGCTAGTACTAAAATAATTGTGTATTTTCTGAATTATCCATCCTCTTCATTTATTTTGTGTAGTTAAATTTCACTCTAATTTTAATTTGAATTACAAATTATTTTCCATACGGAATCTATCAATAATGATCCTGTGGTTTGTGCACGAAGATATTATGTGATTAAATATATGTTTGATAAACATGCAAGTTTCATAGTCCTTTACCGTATGCCGTTACAGGATTTCTCCATGTGAATACTCGATCTTCTACCATAAATACCACCATCACACAGAACAACCACCACCACACAGAACCACCACCACCACACAGAACCACCACCATCACACAGAACAACCACCACCACACAGAACCACCACCACCACACAGAACCACCACCATCACACAGAGCCACCACCATCACACAGAACCACCACCACCACACAGAACCACCACCATCACACAGAGCCACCACCATCACACAGAACCACCACCACCACACAGAACCACCACCATCACACAGAACCACCACCATCACACAGAACACCATCACACAGAACCACCACCATCACACAGAACCACCACCATCACATAGAACCACCACCATCACATAGAACCACCAATAGCACATAGAACCACCACCATCACAGAGAACCACTACCATCACAGAGAACCACCACCTTCACACAGAACCACCACCATCACATAGAACCACCACCATCACATAGAACCACCAATAGCACATAGAACCACCACCATCACAGAGAACCACCACCATCACAGAGAACCACCACCATCACAGAGAACCACCACCATCACATAGAACCACCAATAGCACATAGAACCACCACCATCACAGAGAACCACTACCATCACATAGAACCACCACCATCACAGAGAACCACCACCATCACAGAGAACCACCACCATCACAGAGAACCACTACCATCACATAGAACCACCACCATCACACAGAACCACCACCATCACATAGAACCACCACCATCACATAGAACCACCACCATCACAGAGAATCACCACCATCACAGAGAACCACCACCATCACAGAGAACCACCACCATCACACAGAACCACCACCATCACAGAGAACCACTACCATCACATAGAACCACCACCATCACACAGAACCACCACCATCACATAGAACCACCACCATCACATAGCACCATCACACAGAACCACCAGCACATAGAACCATTACATTACATAGAACCACTCGCAGGTGCCACCACAGGTGTTCTTCCTTGTCATTTGTTATGCACTGTTCTCACTTCCAGGAGCCACCACAAGTGTTCTTCACCGTCACTTGTTATGCACTGTTCTCACTTCCAGGAGCCACCACAAGTGTTCTTCACCATCACTTGTTATGCACTGTTCTCACTCCCAGGTTCCATCAGATATTTTTCCTCTTCACTTATTGTGGTTTAGATCATAGAGGTTTATAACCCTATGGGTGAAAAAGCATCTCCTGTTTTCTGTTCTACATAGTGGTTTGCGCTTGAAGCCGTTGCTCCTTGTACGAGATACATTTGACCTTTTTTTTTTAAAAAAAGTGGTCTGGATTAACATCCTCTACATTCTTCAATATTTTAAAGGTCCTGATGAGATCATCTCTGGCATGTCTCATTTGCGTTATTAATTCTGTAACCCTTCACCGTTCCTGGTATAAGAGTTAATTTATTTCTGGGATAATTTTGTCACTGTGTTGAACATTCTCCGAAGCAGACATGTCCTTCCGAAGGAGAGAGCTCTAAGCTTGGATACAATAGTTCAGATGGGGACACACCCGAGACTTATACAGTTAAATTTCTACTATTGTGTCCTTGAATTCAAAGGGTCTTTGGAGTTTGGACTATTTCTAAGGTTTGGTTAGTTTTTTGTACATGCTCCCATTTGTTGTGCAACTTTCAATGACTGGTGGATCCTAACTCCTGGGTACTTTCTCTTCATCAATCTACTGCATGGTAGGTAGTGCTATGATAGTTGAGATGTGCATTGTTATGCCCTACATTCATGGTCTTGTATTTTTCAATATTTAAAGCATTTGTCACTCTTCTGACCTAAATTATATTATATTTTTAGAATGCACACTTGTGTTTTATTTAATCAACAGATTCATATTTTAATGCACCAAAACATGTCTATAACATGTGTAAATTCCCATATATTTAACACATCGTCTAATGTTAAATTAAATGGTAAGAAAAGTCATTACAGTATATATTTATGTTTAACATTTTACTGGCAAATAAATAATGTGCATTCAAGGAAAAATATACATTCCAGGACGACTATATACAATATAAAACAAACACTGCTTTTTAAACAAGAAAATTAGCACAAACTTTTAGTTCTAAGACGATATGTCAAAAAGGTACTATTCAGTACAGCATTTCAAATTCATATCTACAGATTTTAAGAAATGTTTATTCTTTACTTCTTCCTAAATATTCTGAACAAATTTAAGTTTTAAGGGGAAAGGAATCGGTAATGTTTCGTAATTCCAGTCATCTTGGAGCCTATCATCACCAGTTGTCGTCACATTGTTTAACTGCATGAACAGCATAATTGATTGATGTATTAGACAGCCAGGACCACTTGTTTACCAAGGGATTGTATGCCATTCCATGAACCAGACGAGTCACACAGCCATCTGAGGGAATAAAACAAATATCTTTCATTACCTAAAATGTTTTTCAAGTATAAATGAGATTAGTAACAACTGGATACTAACTGGATGATTGCCAATTTATACATTACATAGTGTTTATACTAGTTACACACTTTTACAAGAACAATGATAGTGATCCTTATGTTACAAAAATGTAAAATCCTGAAAATAACACTACTAATATATTTATATCAATATATTGTACTATATTGGTATGATTGTCAATAGCATGACATAACAGACAAAATAGAATGTAAATCTTAAAATATTTGATTTATTAATATTACCCTGTGAAGAAAATGGTGATAATTGTTCACACTAACAGTTCTTATGGGACTAAAGTCATTATTAATGAAGTATCATTTGGGGACTTATTACATCTCATTCCTGAAATTATTTATCCAATTGGTACATTCATGTCCATCATTATCTTCTTGTACATTCTCACATGAATATGCTTCCTGAGACTACCGAATTTGTATGCATAATATATTTCTGTGCTTTTTAAGTAATCTAACAAGTACTGCATATTGAGTTCTGCAAATGTGTGAAAGCTTATTTTATTGTCTTAATACTTGAAAGCATTTTAAATGTCTAGAAAATATTACACCTGAAACTACCACCACAAAGAACAACAATTACCAAAAAGGGAAAGCTAGAGTCAAAGATTAAAGCAATGGCAATCACTATATTCACACACAAGCAAGCAAGTAGAATCTAAGAACGTGAAAAAAGATAGCAAGATTTGTAAGAACGTAGAGCTATGAGCTAAGAACTATGAACATAAAAAAAAAAAAAGACAGCCAGTCACAATAATGTGGTTGAAAATCAGACGCCCAATCAACACTTCTGAAAATAAAAGAAGTAACAAAAAGTCGTCACTTACAATATTTTCAGATGTGTGGATTCGGAGTCATGAAAAAGATGAAAGTAAGTTAGATGCATCAGATTATAATAAAATATAAATTTAATCTTTTGTGATAAATTAGAATTAAAATGTTTGCCATAAATTACCGAGATGCACAGCAGACATCACCAAAACAGAGCACAGATACCACAGACAATTTATTAAATATAGTTATTTGCAAAGTAATACACCTAAGGAAACTGCAGTAAAAAATTTTTACTTCATAATACATATCAAGGTGCTACATAGTCTTTCCAGCTTGGTGCCTTCTTTTGATAATTACTTACTTCATAATACAGTGGTACCTCAGCTTATGAATTTAATCCATTCCCAGAGACAGTTCGTAAGCCAAAAATTCGTAAACTTAGCGAATTTTCCCCTAAGAAATAATATAAATTGAATTAATCTGTTCCACACTCCCCAAAAAATTAACTTCAAAGTAAATTTTATACTTAATTCACCCACATCTTTAGTACTAGAATATATACAAGTTATTGCTTACGTTAATTGCTGACTCTTCATGACTTCTCTGGGGTACACACAGTCACGTTTTCCCTACATACCACTAGGACCCGCTTGTGGCTCACTGCTTGTTTTTCTCGCTATAAACCTGTGTAGTGACACTTGTTTTTTCCCTACGTTGTAACACTTGAACACTTGTCTGAAGTGAGACATCACATTGTCATTAAAAAGGTTAACATAAAGGCCTACTACAGTTTGCTCTGGATGAATTAATAATAACTTTTCAACATCTTCAAGTGTTTGTGTTCTTTGTTTCGTGATTGTGATATGCCTTTTGCCACTTTAGCACTCAATGTCTTTTTTTTTTTTTTAGCAATTACAGTGCATATCCTTGACACAGATTTGTTGTACTGCCTAGCAATTCAACAACCCGTGTACTATTTTCATGTTTACGAATGATCTCTTTTTTCCTTTATGGTCATTCTCACATGTTTTCTTGGCTTCAACCTTACCACTGGCTTTCTTGGGACCCACGGCAAGATATATTATAATAACTTATGCTCAAATACCCCAAAATCCGAAAAACACTGAAATTCTTTACAAAGAATTCGGGTGTGATTGTCACTAGGCGGGAGGCACTGGTAAACTGAGGCGCGATCGCTGTCACCACGCGCTAGGTCGGCCATATGTCCATCAACAAACTTCGTTTCCCGAGGCAAAGTTCGTAACCCGATTCAGATTTTACTTCAATTTAGTTCATGAGAACAAGGAGATAGTCGTCAGGAGAGGTGACAAGTCGCCAATATACGTCATTCATAAAAAAGACGAATATCTGGCGAAAATGAACCTCATTCTCTCTGACCAAACTAAATTCCAAAGGGTAACGAAGGACACAACAGCCGAATTGAAGGCAAAGGTCAACAAATTGATCGAAACTGTGAACGCCAAGAAATCCGGACTCCACCTGCCAAAGATTATTGGGGAATATAAGCCTGGATACACATATGGAAATGTGAAGACACATAAGCCTGGAAACCCACTTCGGCCAATCATTAGCCAGATACCCACACCCACGTACAGACTGGTGAAGCGACTCAACAGCTTGCTGACTCCTTATGTCCCTTGCACCTTCAGCCTGAAGTCTCCAAAGGAATTTGTTGACTTACTGCGGGGAACACGGGCCATAGGAATAAGAGCCTCATTGGACGTAGAATCACTGCTTACCAACGTACCTGTGGATGAAACAATCGGGATGATAGCGGACAGAGTGTATCGTGATCTGGCCTGTACTCCTCTTGACATACCAGAAAACATTCTAAGGAAACTACTCCAAGCTTGTACTAAAGAGGCACCCTTCTTGAGCCCGGATGGGCACATGTATAAGCAAGTAGATGGGGTTGCCATGGGTTCTCCCCTAGGTGTCCTGTTTGCGAACTTCTACATGGGTACCATCGAACAAAAGGTCTTAGTCGACATGAACTTGAAACCGGCCATATGCTGCAGGAATGTTGACGACGTTTCACACAGGTACCTGATGTTAGACATCTGCAGGAGCTGAAGGAGGCATTTGAGCGGAATTCTGTATTGCGTTTCACTTACGAGATGGAGAAGGTTGGGAAGCTGCTCTTTCTATATGTAACAGTCATGGAAAGGAGCGGAGGTTTCCACACTGCAGTCTACACTAAGGAAACAAACATAGGAATGTGCCTCAATGCCAACAGTGACTGCCCAGACAGGTACAAGAGGAGTGTTGCTAACGCTTATGTCGACCGTGCTCTCAGCCACAGCTCAGGATGGAAGCAAGTCGATGAAGAACTCTGTAGGGTAAGGCAGGTCCTAGTCAACAACGGCTTCTCCAATGGTTTCGTTGAAGACATCATAAGAAGGAAGGGGAAACGACATGCAACCTATGAAGAGACAACTAACACAACACCTGTACTCGATATTAGACTATTTTACAGGAACTTCTTTTCCACAGCTCATAAAACGGAGGACAGGGTCCTAAAAGATATTGTTAATAGGAACGTTATCCCTACAGACAAAAATCAGAAGATACAATTGACGATTTACTATAAAACCAAAAAAACGGCCAATCTACTCATGAGAAACTCTCCAGACACAAAACAGAATGCTTTAAAAGAGACCAATGTCGTCTATGCCTTCAAATGCCCACTCGGGGACTGTAAGCCTCAGGGAACTCAGTATATAGGCAAGACAACATCTCTTTCCAGGCGATTAATGATGCATAAGCAACAGGGCTCCATTAAGGAACATATAATCTCTTCCCACAACCAGACCATCACCAGAGAAATCTTAGCAAACAACACAGAAATCATCGATAGATACAGCGATAGCAGGCGGCTTGTCATCTGCGAGGTACTACACATCAAGAAGTCAACACCAGCAATCAACAGCCAATTAATGCACAACTATATTCTACCCACTTGAAGACTCTGCACCAATATAGAAGCATCAAGAAATATGGGCCAATAGGCCCTCTGGAGTTACTTCCATTCTTACCTTTAATTTACCCAATTAATACCCATTGTTTTGTGTTCTGTCTTGTGTTGAAAGTTTTGTTCACCTCATCCAAAACTGTTGTAACATATCACCTCACTCAAAATGCGGGTATAAAATAAAATGAAAGCTGTTTAAATCATAGCATAGTAAGAACTCTGTTTAGTGTTTGCAGGTTATAGTTATGTGTGTGTAAACTTTGTGTGTGTGTAAAGTCTTTGAAAATGTAATAAGTTATTACGAAACGCGTTCAAGTGTCGCGTCAGACTAGAAATAAAAATGAATTTTGGAGAACTGATTTTTCAATTACCATCAACAGTGAAAAGAAACACTGTTGGTGGTATGTGTGTTCTCAACGTGTGTTCTCCTGTGTGTTCCCTGTGTGTTCTCAACGTGGTATGGCCAACGGCCATACCACGTTGAGAACACCGCTTTTCGTCCGATCAGCGAAGTTAAGCAACGTTGGGTTTGGTTAGTACTTGGATGGGTGACCGCCTGGGAACACCAAATGCTGTTGGCAATAATGTTTATTGCCCGAAACGCTACGCGTGCTAGTGGCTGTACAAGAATGTAACAACTCTTGTATATATCTCAAAAAAAAAAAAAAAAACATAAGAAATATTGAGAAAATTCGTGTTAGAATTATTAATCTTACTTTTTTGGTCATATTTAATAATATATGTCTACAGGAAAGACTGCTACCAAAATATACTAATATATATATATATATATATATATATATATATATATATATATATATATATATATATATATATATATATATATACATATATATATATATATATATATATACATATATATATATATATATATATATATATATATATATATATATATATATATATATATGTGTATATATATATATATATATATATATATATATATATATATATATATATATATATATCTTTCGTACATTTCTTTTCACTGTTGGAGGTAATTCAAAAATCAATTCTCCAAAATTCATTTTTATTTCTAGTCTGACGCGACACGAGCGCGTTTCGTAAAACTTATTACATTTTCAAAGACTTTAGTTTACAAATACACAACTGAATAGAACTTACACATCTCCGGTTTTGTTTATATCTACATTTGAGTGAGGTGGATGGGGTGAGGTGGCATTAATAGGGTATTAATTTCATCAACACAAGACAGAACAAGAGGTGGCATTAATAGGGTATTAATTTCATCAACACAAGACAGAACACGAAACAATGGGTATTGAAATGGAAGTGATTGTAGAAAGCCTATTGGTCCATATTTCTTGATGCTTCTATATTGGAGCGGAGTCTTGAGGTGGGTAGAATATAGTTGTGCATTAATTGGCTGTTAATTGCTGGTGTTGACTTCTTAATGTTAGTGCCTCGCAAACGTCAAGCCGCCTGCTATCGCTGTATCTATCGATGATTTCTGTGTTGTTTACTAGGATTTCTCTGGCGATGGTTTGGTTGTGGGAAGAGATTATATGTTCCTTAATGGAGCCCTGTTGTTTATGCATCGTTAAACGCCTAGAAAGAGATGTTGTTGTCTTGCCTATATACTGGGTTTTTTGGAGCTTACAGTCCCCAAGTGGGCGTTTGAAGGCATAGACGACGTTGGTCTCTTTTAAAGCGTTCTGCTTTGTGTCTGGAGAGTTTCTCATGAGTAGGCTGGCCGTTTTTCTGGTTTTATAGTAAATCGTCAGTTGTACCCTCTGATTTTTGTCTGTAGGGATAACGTTTCTATTAACAATATCTTTCAGGACCCTTTCCTCTGTTTTATGAGCTGTGGAAAAGAAGTTCCTGTAAAATAGTCTAATAGGGGGCATCGGTGTTGTGTTAGTTGTCTCTTCAGAGGTTGCATGGCGTTTTACTTTCCTTCTTATGATGTCTTCGACGAAACCATTGGAGAAGCCCTTGTTGACTAGGACCTGCCTTACCCTACAGAGTTCTTCGTCGACTTGCTTCCATTCTGAGCTGTGGCTTAGAGCACGGTCGACATATGCGTTAACAACACTCCTCTTGTACCTGTCTGGGCAGTCGCTGTTGGCATTTTGGCACATTCCTATGTTCGTTTCCTTAGTGTAGACTGCAGCGTGGAAACCTCCGCTCTTTTCCATGACTGTTACATCTAGAAAGGGCAGCTTCCCATCCTTTTCCGTCTCGTAAGTGAAACGCAGCACGGAACTCTGCTCAAATGCCTCCTTCAGCTCCTGCAGATGTCTGACATCAGGTACCTGTGTAAAAATGTCGTCAACATACCTGCAGTATATGGCCGGTTTCAAGTTCATGTCGACTAAGACTTTTTGCTCGATGGTACCCATGTAGAAGTTTGCAAACAGGACACCTAGGGGAGAACCCATGGCGACCCCATCTACTTGCTTATACATGTGCCCATCCGGGCTCAAGAAGGGTGCCTCTTTAGTACAAGCTTGGAGTAGTTTCCTTAGAATATTTTCGGGTATGTCAAGAGGAGTACAGGCTGGATCACGATACACTCTGTCGGCTATCATCCCGATTGTCTTGTCCACAGGTACGTTGGTAAACAGCGATTCTACGTCCAACGAGGCTCTTATCCCTGTGGCCCGTGTGCCCCGCAGTAAGTCAACAAATTCCTTTGGAGACTTCAGGCTGAAGGCGGAAGGAACATAAGGAGTCAGCAGGCCGTTGAGTCGCTTCGCCAGTCTGTACGTGGGTGTGGGTATCTGGCTAATGATTGGCCGAAGTGGGTTTCCAGGCTTGTGTGTCTTGACATTTCCATATGCATATCCAGGTTTATATTCCCCAATGATCTTTGGCAGGTGGAGTCCAGATTTCTTGGCGTTCACAGTTTCGATCAGTTTGTTGACCTTTGCTTTCAATTCGGCTGTAGTGTTCTTCGTTACCCTTTGGAACTTAGTTTGGTCAGAGAGTATGAGGTTCATTTTCGCCAGATATTCGTCTTTTTTAAGAATGACATATATTGGCGACTTGTCACCTCTCCTGACAACTATCTCCTTGTTCTCACGAAGGCTTTTAGCTGCCGCTTTGAGCTCGGGGGACAGTATGGTGCTTCTGTAATTGCCTCGATTCTTTCCTCCTTCTGCAATAAGTTCTGCTTGTAAGGTATCTTTGGTAGTGACCTTCTTAGAAGAAGAGAAGAAGGGTAATCAGAGGGTACAACTGACGATTTACTATAAAACCAGAAAAACGGCCAGCCTACTCATGAGAAACTCTCCAGACACAAAGCAGAACGCTTTAAAAGAGACCAACGTCGTCTATGCCTTCAAATGCCCACTTGGGGACTGTAAGCTCCAAAAAACCCAGTATATAGGCAAGACAAAAACATCTCTTTCTAGGCGTTTAACGATGCATAAACAACAGGGCTCCATTAAGGAACATATAATCTCTTCCCACAACCAAACCATCGCCAGAGAAATCCTAGTAAACAACACAGAAATCATCGATAGATACAGCGATAGCAGGCGGCTTGACGTTTGCGAGGCACTACACATTAAGAAGTCAACACCAGCAATCAACAGCCAATTAATGCACAACTATATTCTACCCACCTCAAGACTCCGCTCCAATATAGAAGCATCAAGAAATATGGACCAATAGGCTTTCTACAATCACTTCCATTTCAATACCCATTGTTTCGTCTTCTGTCTTGTGTTGATGAAATTAATACCCTATTAATGCCACCTCTTGTTCTGTCTTGTGTTGATGAAATTAATACCCTATTAATGCCACCTCACCCCATCCACCTCACTCAAATGTAGATATAAACAAAACCGGAGATGTGTAAGTTCTATTCAGTTGTGTATTTGTAAACTAAAGTCTTTGAAAATGTAATAAGTTTTACGAAACGCGCTCGTGTCGCGTCAGACTAGAAATAAAAATGAATTTTGGAGAATTGATTTTTGAATTACCTCCAACAGTGAAAAGAAATGTACGAAAGATTGAGAAAATTCGTGTTAGAATTATTAATCTTACTTTTTCGGTCATATTTAATAATATATAATATATATTTAATAATATAATAAAAGACTGCAACCAAAATATACTAATATATATATATATATATATATATATATATATATATATATATATATATATATATATATATACATTATATATATATATATATATATATTATATATATATATGTAGCGAGTAGATTATCCTAATAATATACTCGCTCCAAATGCATTGTTAATATTCCCGTCAACCTTTGGAGATGAATGAGGTGAGGCGTTGCCCGGGCAACACGGTGAGGAGTTGCCCGAGCATATAAGCAGCAGAATAGCAAACATTAAACCAGAGTCTACTTTCAAGTGTGGTCTTGAGCAGACACTTGCGAGATACTGTACCGACGCTCAGTGCGCTCAACTCACACCAAAGTATCACCTGTGTACTTCTGTATATTCGACCAAATATATATATAGTATCTTAGTGTCTGTGTTTATTTGTCACCATACTTTACGTAACAGTAGAACAGTTACATATATATATATATATATATATATATATATATATATATATATATATATATATATATATATATATATATATATATATATATATATGTATATGTATATGTATATATATATATATACCTAACCTAACCTATCTTTATAGGTTAGGTTGGGTTAGGTAGCCGAAAAAGTTAGGTTAGGTAGTTGAAAAACTATTAATTCATGAAAACTTGGCTTATTAGGCAAATCGGGCCTTGCATAGTAGGCTGAAAAGTGCGTTCTGGCTACTAGGTACGACATATATATATATATATATATATATATATATATATATATATATATATATATATATATATACCTGTTATGCCAGTTGCTGGAAGGCTTCTGTGCTGGCTAGGGTTCGAGTCTCCTGGTGGGAAAGTGTTCTAAAGTTATATATATATATATATATATATATATATATATATATATATATATATATATATATATATATATATATATATATATATATTGTTGAATATGAGTTTTCCAAGTCAACCTTAGAAACACTTTTTATGAGAGCCCATAATTCAGACTTCATTCCGTTTGTTAACTGAAAATTTTGTTTTTAATAAGCAAGCTTTAATAATGCCATCACTGTTAATAATATTGATATTATTATAATAAAATCCTGTAATTATTTTTACATGAACTCAAGATGCACAAAGTAATCTCAAAAGCGTATATATATCTATGAAAAAATATTGAGATCGATCCCATCCTATGGCCTTGATGTCTTGTGAGTGAACATATGACTCACGCCTGACGGTCCGACCTGGAGGACGGACGGAGTGATAGATAGGAGGAGATTAAGGGTAACCGCAGATGTTCACATGTTCCCAGTTGCTGGACCTCCAACACAGGAAAAAGCTTGTATATAAGCGAGCAGTAGAGCTAGTGGGAGCCATCCGAGCTCTGCTGACCAGCTGGACAAGACCAACATTCCACTTTCTGTGAACTCCGAATCCTAAGTTCCGCCATCATGAAGGTTCTGTGCTTCGCTCTCCTCGCCGGTGTTCTCCTCCTGGCCCCCAGCGTGCCCGCCCAGGTACTACCCGACTTCCACTTTAATGTGTTAATATTACATAGAGTATTGCAACGTCTGTTTCACGGAACTAAATCTATATATAATGCCTGTTGCGAGAATGGTTTCGTCGTTGTCGGGGGACACGAAGACTTATCAAGACTTATCTATACGACGTTTCGGTCCGTCCTGGACCTTTATCAAGTCGATTGTGGATAATGGTTCGTCCTGGCTAATGGTCCAGGACGGACCGAAACGTCTTCGTCTCTTCAATTTCTAGTGTGTGGTTTGGTCAACATTTTTCAGCCACGTTATTGTGACTCTTAACATTCATCTGCAATGCAGAACATAATTTCATCTTCATAATATCCCGCCTTGTGCTGCCCACTCACACAGTATTGCAATAGAGAAATGTAACTTCATCACAGCGATATATACACCGAAAAGTGTTTTCATTAGTTCACTTATTTTGCACCCTATACCCATCCTGTGGGCGGTAGTGGACACCATACCCATCCGGTGGGCGGCAGTGGACCCCATACCCATCCTGTGAGTGGTGTTGGACCCCATACCCATCCTGTGGACGGTAATGGAAAGGATTACAGAGGCAGATAATGGGCTCAGGGACTGAACCCCAAATTTCATTTAGTAAAGCAAGTTATTTATTTATTAATTTACATATATATACATATATATATATATATATATATATATATATATATATATATATATATATATATATATATATATAAGAAGGTACGTTGAGTTGAAGTTGATGGTACATTAGGTTGAAGAGTACATAGCATTGATGTTTTTACATTCTTGTAAAGCCACTAACACGCGTAGCATTTCGGGCAAATCCTTAATCTAACAAATAATTTTAAGTAGGTAATTTGTGGCAAAACTGAAAAAGTTAACAGGTACACTGTAAGAAAATTTGAAGAAAATTAATAAGTACATTATAGTAAAACTTGAGGCTTATCAGCAGGTACATTGTAGCATAATTTGAGGCTTATTTCTAGGTACATTATAGTAAAGTTTGCGTTCAACACAAAACCATGATATAAGATGATAGCAGTGATTACAACAATAAAGTTATATGGCATAGGCACATATTTTGGGGTAGGGGTAGCAGTTAGTTTTGATAAGCTAGTTACAAAATGTAATGTATATCGTTTATATAATCAATGAATTAGAAACCGTCCAGACACGTACTATGTAAACGAAGCAGCTTACATATGTGGTGAGCTAGTTTCATAATTAATATGTTTATCGTGAACACCTCACCCCCCCCCCCCCATTCAGTCAGCAGCGGTGGATCGGTTACAGTCACTGACAGTTACCAGCTACAGTTAGTAAAATGGAGAGTATACGCACAGGGAGTTTACTGTAGTCCATAAGTAAATTATAAAATACATAATACAAAAGTATTATTGATGGTTGGTCAATAAGCTGTTGTTGCCTTAATAAGTCCCCGTGGCGAAGTGGTAAAACACTCCCCTGGCGCTTCGCGAGCGCCTTTAAGTTCAAGTATGTTTATTGAGATAAGAAAGAAATACATCTCAAAGAGATAGAGTAGCTTAGGCTATTTCTACCCCCCTGTACTTCAAGTCCCTTAAGGGGCGCACAAATTCAGTGAGTACAAATAGACAAAAAACATTACAAGAATCCTATTTAACATTGCAGGTTAATATAGTAAGCACAGCATATAATTGTTACACTTTTGGGGCAAAATTCTTGTAGCTCCTAAGTATACTGTCTATCATACCATTATCACGCATCCAAACAATTTGATGTGGTACACTACTTATTTCCTTATTTCTATAGTTATCAATAAGTTGACACTCTAATATATAATGTTCTAAGGTGTGGGCGTGCCGCATACTACATGATTTACACTCCTTATCTTTTTCACTGATATCAACACCGTATAACCATATAAATTCTTGTATATAAATCTTGTATTCTTGCATCTTCTTGCACATAAATAAATAAATACAAAATAATAAATAAATAAATAAGGTTAAGGTGAGAAATGAGGAGTTATACAATGCAATATATATAAATCTATATATATAATTATATTGAATTCTCCTGCAATCAGTTCAATGGTGTTGTTGTGACTGAAGAGTTTGTACACTCTCCTGAAACTGTTTTCTTAGATAAGTTAAGCTTCCCTTGAAGATCGCGAGTGGCTGCTTCACTCACATTTAATTTGTCTCAAAAAACTAAAGAATAACTGCTGTTGCATGGTTTTCCTGACAATAAATAATAATAATTGATATTTATGTAAGAGTACATACATAGGAATTGTAGAGAAGGGGAGAGTTGGAGACGCACTCTACATAAACCCACCAATGCGCAGAGTGTTTCTGGCGTAGCGTAAAAACAATTTGGAGAAAATGAACATGTACAATGGGGTAATACTGAAAACTAAATGAGATATGGTAACAGTTTTGAATTGTTGAATGATAATTTACAATTTTACATCTCTTTCAGAGTAAGAATCTTCGAGCAAATTCTGTAGTCAGGTAAAGGTGCCTGAAGGTGAGGTACTGGAGCAGGTGAGGTACTGGAGCAGGTGAGGTACTGGTGAAGGTGACGAACTGGATGGAGTAGGTGCTGAAAGTGAACAGACACACAGTTACAGCCTCGCTCCTGTGCCAGGTAAGTCCTCTACGGGGACACCATAGCCCACGCTACTAGGAACTTTTTGTTTCCAGTAGCTGAAACTTAAGCAACAACAGTGAACAAAGAAGAGTGAGAGTTAATCCCAGGCTTTAAGATCCTCTCTTGTGAAGAAATATTAATAAACCATGATTGATATCCTTTAGAAAGGCGAGAAGTTAGGAGGGACATACATGAAACCCACTAATGAATGAAAAGTATACAGAGAAACATTAATAAGGTACAAATTATACCAACACTAAACCATGAAAACATCGGGAACAAAGTCGATGACTTTAGACGAAGAACAGAACTGGGGACTCAGTGGTTTGGAAAATAAGGTTGCTTGATTTACAGTACAGACGTGAGGTCACTGGATTGTTCCGAGGGTTGACCAGATTATGAATGTTTGTGGTTGGTTGGGGGATGCCACCCATGGACCAATCTGCCTACCACAAGGGGTCCATTTTGGGGCCAACCCTTTTTTATCATTTACATCAATGACATAGACAAGAACATTACAAACCACGTCATCTCAGAGCTGCAGATGACACTAAGATTTATGATAAAATAGGAAATGAAAGTGATATTGAGGTCTTACAAAGGGATCTGCACGAACTCTTACAAGTGAACGGAAGACTGGAAAATGCTTTTTAATATGAATAAATGCAAGACTTTGCATCCGGGCATAACAATGCTCATCATAATTCGGAGTCAGAATCCTCCAATCTCTGAACGTTGCACAACAAGAGGAAGCTGCAGGGAGAAAAGCCAACCAACCTACACCCACAGTCTCCGTGGTGTAGTGGTAAGACACTCGCCTGGCGTTCCGCGAGCGCTATGTCATGGGTTCGTATCCTGGCCGGGGAAGATTTACTGGGCGCAATTCCTTAACTGTAGCCTCTGTTTAACGCAACAGTAAAATGTGTACTTGGATGAAAAAACGATTCTTCGCGGCAGGGGATCGTATTCCAGGGACCATAGGATTAAGGACTTGCCCGAAACGCTACGCGTACTAGTGGCTGTACAAGTATGTAACAACTCTTGTATATATCTCAAAAAAAAAAAAAAAAAAATTTGTCTAACAATAGTCAAATTAGTTCTTTTTGACTAAGAATAGTCAAAAGAACGTTTGACTTCAAGTAAAAGAAGATAATTATTCAACTGCATAAATATCTTGGATTACCGTCACTTGGGTAATTAGGTAATTACGCTCACTTGGGTAATTACCCACACTTGGGTAATTAGGTAATTACCCACACTTGGGTAATTAGGTAATTACGCTCACTTGGATTATTGTATCCAAGCATGGAGACCTCAACTTCAGAAGGACATATCTACTTGGAGAAAGTTCAACACAGGGTGTTGAAGATACCTCAAAATAAGGGTTATCTTGAGATGATTTCGGGGCTTAGCGTTCCCTCGGCCCGGTCCTCGAAAAGGCCTCCTTTTAGTTACACATCCCCAGGAAGCAGCCCGTAGCAGCTGTCTAACTCCAAGGTACCTATTTACTGCTAAGTGAATAGGGGCATCAGTGTGAAAGAAACTCTGCCCATTTGTTTCCGCCTCCACCGGGGATCGAACCCGGAACCCTAGGACTATAAATCCCGAGCGCTGTCCACTCAGCTGTAAGGCCCACCCCCCCCCCCCCCCTCAGGGTAAGAAAAGTCATTTCAGAACTAAGTCGACTCCCATACAGGCAACGGTTGAGGGCCACAGGGCTAACAACACTGCAAACCAGACATGACAGGGCTGATCTCATCTAAACTTTTAAAATATCGAACGACTTGGAGGATATTGATCCAGACCACTTCTTCAAGAAGTCACATGTAACACAAACAAGGAGCAACGGCCTCAACCTCAACAAGTCACAATATTGAAAGGAAAACAGGATATGCATTTTTCACCCACAGGGTTATAAACCCGTGGAACCACATACCCGCCGAAGCCATTAATGCAAAAACATTGCAGCAATACAAGATGCCGTTGAATAACTTCATTAGGACAAATGGAAGACCTTTGACAAGCCGTCGGCTTCCTGTCCTTGTCGAATTCACTAGAGACTTAGTGGCCCTTGGGTAAATTCAGGTAAAGAGACTGAAAGGTGTAGCCTGCTTCTCTTCTGTGTATATATACTGAGAGGTGTTTCCTTCTTCTACACCGAAAGGTGTATCCAACTTCTCTTCTCCATGTATATACATTGAGAGGTGTACCCTGCTTCTCTTCTTGGTGTAAATACACTGAGGGGTGTATCCTACTTTTCTTCTCGGTGTATATACACTGAGAGGTGCAGCCCGTTCCACCGTGAATATTTATTGAGAATTTAGTTCTGGGCATTGTTTAGGACAAAGTATTTGCTGGTTGACTAATAAATTATTGTGTAATGTCCTTAATTACCCTCTCGCAGTTGATAAATTGTCATCAGTGTTTGGTGTCAACGAGGTATATTCCGCAGGTAGCGTGCTTGTGTATATTTGTGGACACTGTGTGTGTGTGTGTGTGTGTGGACACTGTGTGTGTGTGTGTGCTTGATGCATGAGTGCAAGCTAAGGAAAGCTGCAGACAGTGTGTACAGCGCTGTAGACAAGTTTACGTCTAACAAATGCCAGGTAATATCAAACACTATAGGTTCTAATTTTGGAAATGATTGCCTCGCTGGCCGCCAGGGGGTCAAGATGTGCTCGCCTGACCTGCCAGTTGTTGCCTGATGTTGAGTGGAGGCGGGTGCGGTGCGGTTTGCTGTCTGTGTTGTGCGTGTTGTTTTCCCGGTGCCTGCGTGCATCACATGTATGGATGGTTTGTTTCTGTTGCGGCTGCTTCTGTGCTTGTATGTTTGGTTTGGTGCGTTTGTGGGTGGGTGTGTTTTTTCCTTGCTCCTGCGTGGGCTTTTTTGTTTGCCCTGTAAGAGTTGTATTCGTTATGCCTTTATATGTTATTTCTGGTATGTGTGCTTTTAAACTCCTATGTCTCTGGAGCATGTCTTCGTGTATTTTGTGCTTCTCTGTGTGAGGTTTGAAGTGCCCGAGTTTATACCCTGTTATCCGCCCCTTTCACTTGTCGGGGTATTTGTATTCATGTTCCTGTTTTATGGATGTTCTTTTTGCCGTTAATTGCTGTTATTTGTCTCTTTCATGTGCCATGTGTTTTTGACTTGTGCTGCTTATGTATTATTTTTCCGTTCTATCCTTTTTGTGCTTTGTATTCTGCCTTTTTTATATAAAAGAAAAGAAAAAAAAGTGCTTTTGTTTGTTTTTGTACTTACGGTTCCCTGTGTGGTTCTGTTTGCTGTTATTAATGCCTTGTGTCCTGTACTGCATTTAGTTTGTTTTATGTACCCGTGTTGGAGTTTGTTATTTGTTTGTATCATGTGTATTTCTCTATTGCTTATTCGTGTATTTCCCTTTTGATTATTCGTGTCTTTGGGTTCTTTGATGTATTACTGTATTCTGTGTATTTTGTATGTACTCATGTTTTTTGTGTATGGTTTTCTGTTTGTACTGTGGGTTTCTTTTATAAATAAATAAATAAAAATTGGAAATTAATTATTTGATCTTTTTGAACTGGATAAAGAACTAAGAATATAAACAGTAATTAGCATTATCATCATGAGATGCCTTATATCTAGTGAGTGCTAAACAGAGCGTTATTGTTTGCAAGTGATTGTCTAAATTAACACTATGTAGTACATAAACTTTACCATAATTTGTGTTGATTTTGTAATCAATGTTAATTAGACGATGTTAACATTTTCAGTATGCAGAGACAATGGCTATTGCGCATTCGTGTACAACGGTTTCTGCTTCTTGAAGGCCAACGTGGCTGCGGCGTGTCCAACAGGCAACATATATAACGCTGGCTGTGCCGGACGCAGCTGTGCCTGCTGTGTCCCAGGTCAGAACTCTTAACCTATCACATTAACATACCTTTATTACTTTCCCATTGTCGGGGACAGGAAGCCTGTTTCAGGCTTCCTGTCCTCAACGGGAGAAAGGTTAGGCTTACCTTTTATCCTTTTCAAAGCATTGAAATTAAATTTTGTATTAGATTTTTTTTTATTTATGGTGAGCTGTCGTGGGAAAACCCCACTGAAGATAATAATGGTGGTTACTCAGACCTCGTTGCTAGTTGCAAAGGGGTTCCCACAGCAGTTCATGCATCAGGGGCCCCAACAGCATTTCATGCATCAGGGGCCCCAAAACTGTAGGTCTTCCATTGTACATTATGTGTTTTTGTTTTCGTATTGGCATCCTTGGTGATATTTAGCGCCCTCTGATTATTCCGCACATTTGATGGTGCTACATAGCCTTCCCGGTTTGGTGCCTTCTTTTGATAATTACTTACTTACTTCCATTGTACATATATAGATATTGGTAAATTTAATTGTAAAAGAGAATTAGTGGTAATGGTTAGTAAAGTAATTGAGCCAACAATGAATTAATGAACGAAATAAGGCAACAATGAGTTAATGAACGAAATAAGGCAAATGGAATATGTGTTTTTTATACAGAAGTGTTAGCAATAAAATTACCAAAATGCCTTGCACTAATATAAGACAATTACTAGTAAGTAATAATTCATATTACAGAATGAACATAAATTCTCTCGAAAAAAAATTACGTAGAATTAAGAATTAATGATGTCATTCAACGTAGAATGACATAGTTAATCTTGCCAATCCCGAGTACTGTACTAGGGATCTTTGTTACGAAGACAGACAAGGAGAATCTCAGTTACATTTTCTGTCAACACTGTGGACGACAAGGAGAGACATAATATCACAGTTTACAAGAGGAAGAAAGTCATTTACAAGTGGGATTAATATATTGAAACACTTAAAAAACAATGAATAAACTAATGCAAATGGTTTAATGTAAATATTAATAATTGCAGATGTAACCAAGTGCATTGCGAAGCCTAAGTGTTATAAACTTGGAGGTTCTTGCGTGAAGACTGCCGATCCTTGCGCCAAGGCTAATAGGAACCCTACTTTTTGCAAAGGGACCGGTTGTGCCTGCTGTTATTAAGGTGAGTACCGAGTCTGCTGTTATTCACATGAGTCCTACACTGGTGTGGGTTGCATCCGTGGCAAGGTCAACAGGCAAGCAAAGAGGATCTTGATAACATGATAAACAAAACATGCTTCCTGTGTCCAACACTTTGACTCCTCGGTCTTGCGGAGGTCTCGCACTTTTTGCAGGTCGGCGTTCGATCCCCGACGGCCTAAGTGGTTGGGCACCGTTCCCTCCATCCTATCCCGACTCTGTCCTCCTATCCCATCCAAGTGCTTTAGTCAGACTCTTACTCCTCAAAATGACTTTACCTTCCTGTTCCCAATAATAGGAACAAATATATAATTAAACACTTAAATTGACATTTTCCTCATTAAAATAGTGTTAAAGCAAGACAACTTTAAATTCATAACTAGCCCGTTTGAAAAAAATAAAACTTCACATTTGTTTAGTGTGTATTAAGACAACCATATAACAGTTTACTGATCAATCAACAAATATACTTTAGTCCTGAATTTAGTCCACGGCTAAACTCTCATTGTATTTACTTGAATTCACCTGAAGGCCACCATCGCTGAAGGCCTCGGATAAGGACAGGAAGACAGCAGTTTGTCAAAAGTCCCCCTCACCCTTCCTGAGGATATTTTTCAGCTGAATATTACACGGAAGCAGTGCGGTGAAATGCTTCTCGGTCTATACTGAGTACATAATGGCTTCTGATCTCTATATTAAAAGTTTCAGGCAAAGAAAAAACGGAAGACCTAGAGATCTACACTAACCCCACCAGCTCCAGAACTGGTACAGCCAGTCCACCAGGGCTGAAAACCACCATGAAAACCCCCATCCGTCCCCAGATCTCTAGTATCTCGTATCTGCTATTGATATAGATAATGGCTCCAAAGAGCCTCCACTTACGGGCTCACCATAGCCCGTGCTACTTGGAATTTTTTGTTTTGAGTAGCTGAATCTTAAACAACAACTTCTATTTTATGATTACGGGCTATTCATGCCCGTGCCACCTTTTGGGTGGCCTAATCTTTATCATCTATACCCCCTCCCCGCTCAGCTCGTTGTCGCCGTGTGGGGGCTTAGTGGGCGGCTGCCGGAGTGTGATGCTCCTTGGGACGGTCCTCTGTCCTTTTCTAGCCTTGTGCTCCTGCTGCCGTCCTCTCCAATTCTGCTGGGCATCTTTTCCTTTTCCTTCTGTTTCGTTTTTCTCCCCCCTCTTCTCCTATCTGCTTGCCGTTTCCTACCGACCTTTTGCTCGTTCTGGTTCTTCCCTTGGACTTCTTCTATTTTGACGCCCGGGTGCTTGAGGAGGCATACTCATGCACCCGTAGAACTGCAGTACCCGACGTCGAGAGCGAGGGGAACCTTTTATTGTCAATCCCCACTTCGTCACTGAACCCGATCTCGACGGACTGTCGGTTTCTTAAGGTGGCGTTTGTGGGGCGTATACTCGCGATAGCTTCTTGTTGGGTGTCCTGCCTCTAATTGTGGCTCCATGGTGGGTGTGGGGGCACATTCGTGAGTGAATTCTTTCTTTCGTCAAGATGATTACCCCTGCTTCGGTTTCTTCTGGTTTACCTTCTCAGGCTCGTGGGGTGGGCGACCAAGCCCCCGAGTCGGTCCGTATTGGAAGACCGGGCTCTGTAGCCTCCGCTGCATTGGGCCCCGACCTTGCTCCTCCTTTGGCCTCTCTGACTCCTTCCTCTGGCTCCCCTCCCTCCTCTGTGGTTGGGTCGAGCCCCAAGCCCCCAGTGGTGACTACCTCGTCCCCTGGCGTGGCTCCTTCTCTAGTTGTAACTACTGCGCCTTTTAACCCCTCTCTCTCTGGGGGTTCTCACCGCCGTCTTCGTCACGGCCGCCCTCGCTCGATTCCTTCCAGTTCTGCTACCTATCAAGCCTTGTTTGGTCCCGCTTCGTGGGCCAAATATTTTGATCTCCTCCCTCTTGATTCTGCGCCTCCTGACGATTTCTCCCTCCATCGACATCTCATTGATTCCGTGGATGCCTCCATTACTTTCAACCCCACTCGTCTCGGTACACGTGTCGTTGCTGCTCCTTCTCAGGATGCTGCTTCCCGCTTGGCTGCCTTATCCTGCCTTGGCGAGACCCCCGTTCGGGTCTCGAAGAACGTTCAGTTGAATGCCAGTGTTGGCACTATTTTGCTCCCGCCCCATGTTGCGACCGGTGTTCGGGACCTACGCGACTGCCACGACGATATTCGACATATCCTCGCTGCCCAGGGCCATTCTATTCTCCAGGTGGACACGTTTACTCGTCCCCCTCGTGGTAGTCGCCGTCAACCCCTCCGGGTTGTGAAGATTACCTTTGATGGTAGGACCCTTCCACCCTCTGTCATTCTTGCTGGTGCCAGGTGCTCTGTCCAGGAGTACATTCCTTCTCCTCGGCTCTGCAACAAGTGCTGGAGGTTTGGGCATGGTGCCCTCCGCTGCTCCGGGACTGTCTCTCTCTGTCCTTTGTGTGGTGGCGAAGGTCACTCTAAGTCGGAGTGCGCTTCTCCCCAGGCTCGTTGCCTCAACTGCGGTGAGGCCCATCCTACCTTCTCCCGTGCGTGTGTCCATTACAAGCTTGAGGCAGCCGTCCTCAACTTGAAGCACCGGGTGCGTTTATCTTTTCCTGAGGCGAGGCGCCAGGTTCGCCGGCTCCCGCCTTATGCTAATATCTCTTATGCTCGCGTGTTGCGCTCTTCCTCTCCTCGTCCTTCCCGCCTTCCTCAGACTCACAACCGTTTCCAGGCCTTGGACCCTGATGCGCCCACTGCCCCCTCCTCTGTCCCTTTGGGTTCTCTCCCGAAGGATCCTCCTCCTGGTCCTCTGTCTGGGGTTCCCCTTCCTTCTACCCGGTCTGTCGTGTCTTCTGTGTCTCCTTCCTCGTCCCCCTCCGATCCTCCTTCCCGTCCTCTTCCTCCATCTATCGGATCTCCCCGCCGCCTGTCGGTGCGGGCTGATGTCCATCGCTCTCCTAACGGCCGTCGTGTGTGCTCTCGTTCGGCTTCTCCTGTTGAGACACTGGAATCCGTTGCCCGGTACGTAGTTGCTGGGACACCGGTCTCTTTAAGTCAGAAGCGTAAGCCTGGCTCCTCTCCTTCCTCTTCCCCGGCGGGTAAGAAGGCTTCGCTTTCTTCCTCAGCTCCTCCTTCTGGCTCTGTTGCTCCTTCCCCTCCCGTTTCAGTGCTTGCGCCCCCTGTTCCTGCTATGGAGGTTTCTTTGGCCCCTGCTTCCCTTTCGGTTGCTGCTCTTGCTGGGGTGCGCTCCTCTCTTTCTACTCCCCCTCTTCCTGCTGCTGTCCTTGACTGCTCCTCTCCGTTGTCTCCTCCTCCTCCTCCTCCTCCTCCTCCTCCTCCTCCTCCTCCTCCTCCTCCTCCTCCGGACCCTGCCGCCCACCTCTGATCTGTTCTCCCGTTTCCTTCCCTCCGTCTTTGCTCAGTTTACCCATGCCCCCTAACCCTGACTTTGCTGACCCTGATCCCGACCCTGATATTCTTTAACGTGCTCTGTTGGTCTTTCGCCTTTGTTTCTTCCTTGTTCTCTGTTTTTGTCCTTTCTCTTCTCGTCGTTGTCCATTCTTCAATGGAACGTTCGAGGTTATTACGCCAATTTCCTCGAACTCCAACTTCTGGTTTCGCGGTTTTCGCCCTTTGTGTCTGTCTCCAGGAGCCGATGCTTGGTGCTCGTCCTGGTCGTTTTCGTGGCTATTCCTTTCTCTCCCCCCCCCCAGCCATTGCTGGGGCTTCTAATTCTTCTGCTCTCTTGATTCGGGCTGATGTTCCCTTTGTTCCTTACTTTTTCCTTCGCCTCTCCATTGTTCTGCTGCTCGTATCTTTGTGGGGAAATGGTACACAGTTTGTTCCATTTATCTCCCCCCGAGTGTCCCGCTCTCTCTTCCTAATTTGAAACACCTCCTAGACTCCTTGCCGGAGCCTGTGCTCCTGCTGGGTGACTTCAATTGTCGTCATTCTCTTTGGGGTGACGTTCTGACGAATACCCGGGTCGCCTCCTTGAGCCGTTTCTCCTCTCTTCTTCCCTGTCTCTTCTGAATTCTGGTGAGCCCACTCATTTGGACTCTCGAACTCGCACCCTTTCTTGTCTTGATCTTTCTCTCTGCTCTTCTTCTCTTTACTTAGATTTCACATGCAGGTTCTTGATGACCTCCATGGAAGTGATCATTTCCCCCATCCTTGTTTCCTTTTCTCTTTTCGCCCCTCCCTCTCTTTCCCTAGGTGGCAGTTTGCTAAGGCGGACTGGACCCTATTTTCCCTCAGTGCTACTCTCTCTGACCTCTCCCTTCTGCCCCTCTCTCGCGCTCTCCTCCTTTTTCATGACACTGTCTTCGACGCTGCCCTCCGCTCTATTCCTCGCTCTTCCTCTCGGGTCCACGGAAGTGCGTTCCCTGGTGGAATGCGGACTGTGCTCGGGCTGTCCGCTGTAAGCGTGCAGCCTGGAAGAAGCACCGCCGTAGCAGACGACCGATTCTTTTCTTTTCTTTCGGAAAGCGAGTGCGGTGGCCCGTAGGGCCATCCGTACGGCTAAACGTGAATGTTGGGCATCTTATGTCTCGATCAATTACGTCCGAAACCCCTCTGGCCCAGATCTGAAGCGTATCCGCAAGATAGCGGGTAAGTTCGTTCCCGATGTTTCACCGGTCCTTCACCTCCATGATACTCTTGTGGCGGACCCGTTGCAGGTCGCTTCCGAACTGGGTTCCCACTTTTCTTCTGTTAGCTCTGGTCTTCATCTTCCCCAATCTTTCCTTCTTCGTAAACCTGTCCTTGAGTCTCGTCCTTTAGATTTCTGCACTCATCTTCAGCTTCCCTATAATGATCCCTTCTCTCTCTCTGAACTTCGTTCTGCCTTGGCCCTCTGCGGTTCTACGGCGGCGGGCTCCGATGGTATTCATTATGAGATGCTTCGCCATCTCCCTCCGAGCACGTCTCAGTATTTACTGAGTCTGTATAATCGGATCTGGGAGTCGTCGTCAGTCCCTGAGGACTGGCTCGATACCGTTGTCCTCCCTGTTCGCAAACCGGGGTCTCTGGGTACTTCCCCTAAGGACTTTCGCCCTATTGCTCTCACAAGTTGTGTCTGCAAACTCTTTGAACGTATGGTTAACGTTCGTCTGATGTGGTTCCTGGAACACCATCACCTCCTCTCCCCTTCTCAATTTGGTTTCCGCAAGTGCGCAGCACGAAGATGTCCTGGTGAACTTGGAGGTCTATGTACGTACTGCTTTTGCTGCGAAGACCTCCGTTGTTGCCGTCCTTTTGACCTAGAAAGGCTTACGACACCACTTGGCGTTATCATATCCTATCTCAACTTCATTCTTTTGGCCTTCGTGGTCATCTCCCTCTCTTTCTCCGCAGCTTCCTCTCTCGTCGTTCCTTTCGGGTGCGCCTTGGTTACCGCTCTCTCTCCCTCTTTTCAGCAATACGAAGGTGTGCCCCAGGGTAGTGTTCTGAGCACTACTCTTTTTCTGGTTGCCCTCAATGGTCTTCTTTCCTCTCTTCCTTCTGGTGTCTTCTCCGCTCTCTATGTCGATGAATCTTACCCTTTGTTGTCAGGGTGATGATTCGCCTCTCCTTCAACGCCGGCTTCAACTTGCGATTGATGCCGTGTCGTCTTGGGCCACAGGTCATGGCTTCAAGTTCTCTACTTCTAAGACTTGTGCCATGACTTTTACGCGGAAACGGGTTGTTCTTCGTCCCTCTTTGTCACTTTATGGTCATCCCCTTGAATACAAAGATTCCGCGAAGCTTTTGGGGTTATTCCTTGACACTCGTTTGTCTTGGTCTCCCCATATCTCTTACCTCCGTGTTGAGTGCTCTAAGTCCCTTGCCCTCCTTCGGGTCTTGTCCCATACTTCTTGGGGGGCAGATAGGCGCGCACTCCTTGCTTTACATTCCTCTCTCGTCCTGTCTAAGCTCGATTATGGTTGCCCTGCTTACTCGTCTGCTTCTCCTTCTACTCTTCGCCGTCTTGATGCTTTGCACCATACTGGTTGCGCCTCAGTTCTGGTGCCTTTCGTTCGACTCCCGTCCTTAGCTTGTATGTTGACACTGGCTTCCTGTCTCTCCAGGACCGCCGTGATCGCTACTGTCTTCGCTATCTTGCGCGGTCCTTGCAACATCCTTCCTCTCGTCTCTGTCGTGCTTTAACTTTTACCCCCTCCTGCGGTTCCTGTTCCTCTTCACCACCTCCCTCTTTCTGTCCGGTTATCTCGCCTGCAGGATTCTCTTTCTCGTTCGTATTTCTGATGTTTCTCCTCGTGTTGTTCCTTCTTTGCCCCCGTGGAGGGTCCCCTCTTCCGCGGTTTGTACATCCTTGACTCGTATCACTAAAGCTTTTACCCCTCCTACAGTTCTAAAACGCCTTTTCCTCGAGCACTTTTCTTCTCACATCCCGCTCCGTTTCTGTCTTCACCGATGGGTCTAAGTCAGCGGACGGTGTTGGCTACTCTGTTGTTTTTTCCTGATCGCACTTATATGTGTCGCTTGCCTCCGGAGACCTAGCATCTTTACAGCGGAACTTTATGCTATTCTCTATGCTCTTCGTCTCCTGCTTTCTCGTTGTCAGTCTTCCTTTGTGGTTGTTGTTGACTCTCGTAGTGCCCTCATGGCTCTCGGGTGCTTTAATCCAGTTCATCCGGTAGTTGTCGAGATCCAGCATTGGCTGTTTCTCGTTCACAGTAAATTTAAGTCGGTTGAGTTTTGTTGGGTTCCCAGCCATATTGGCGTGTCTTTAAATGAGCGTGCGGATGCTGCCGCTAAGGAAGCTGTCCCGCTCTTGTCCATCTCTCGTAAAGGCATTCCGTATCCGACTTTTTACCGGTTATCCATTCCTTAGTCCTTACCCGTTGGCAGGCTTCTTGGTTGTCTGTTACTGGTAACAAGCTACGTACTCTTAATGTTGTGTTTCCTCGTGGCCGTCCTCCTTCCACCGTAACCGGCGGTGGGAAAACAGCCTCTAGCGAGGTTGCGTATTGGCCATACTCGCTTAACCCATGGTCACTTGATGGAGCGCCGCCCTGCTCCTTATTGTCCTAGTTGCATTGTCCCTCTTACGGTCGTGCATGTCCTTCTTGAATGTCCTGACTTCCAGGACGAGCGTGTGTCTTGCTTTCCGACCGCCCCTCGCGGTCACCTGTCCCTCGATAGAATTCTTGGTGACTCGGATACTTTTGATATCGTTCGCCTTATGCGTTTTTGTTCTCGTATTGGCATCCTTGGTGATATTTAGCGCCCTCTGATTATTTTGCGTATTTGATGGTGCTACATAGCCTTCCGGTTTGGTGCCTTCTTTGATAATTACTTACTTTATCATCTATAATATATTTATATTTTCTTTGCAGAACTGACGACGGCGAGGCGGAGGGCAGACTTAACCATACACATGGAAGGTCAATTGAGCTGTTAACTCTTACCACGAAGACATTCCTTAGAAAATAAAAAGTAGAGTGTATTATTTAACTCTTTTTTTTTTAGTATTGGTGTTCAATTGTGTGTGAGGGATGATTAGGAATTACTTATTCCATACGTAGGTTCATCAGCATTATAATGAGGCTCTCATACATTACCCTCCGGTTTAGCAATGCATTAAATCCCACTTAATCAATGCATATTTTTATTAAAAATGCTGAAAAAAATCTAAATTTTCTAAAAATTAATTATATATTTGTGTTAATGTGTGTGAAAGGCAGATCCTTGCCTAAAATTTGCACTGCACTGAAAATTCCAGAATTTAACAATAGTGTGCTTATTCATTTAGGTAATTCACAAAATAGCTAATACTAAAATAATTGTTTATTTTCTGAATTATCCATCCTCTACATTTATTGTGTAGTTAATTTCACTCTAATTTTAATTGGAATTACAAATTATTTTCCATACGGAATCTATCAATAATGATCCTGTGGTTTGTGCACGAAGATATTATGTGATTAAATATATGTTTGATAAACATGCAAGTTTCATAGTCCTTTACCATATGCCGTTACAGGCTTTCTCCATGTGAATACTCGATCTTCTACCATAAATACCACCATCACACAGAACAATCACCACCACACAGAACCACCACCATCACACAGAGCCACCACCATCACTTAGAACCACCACCATCACATAAAACCACCACCATCACTTAGAACCACCACCATCACACAGAACACCATCACACAGAACCACCACCATCACATAGAACCACCACCATCACAGAGAACCACCACCATCACATAGAACCACCAATAGCACATAGAACCACCACCATCACAGAGAACCACCACCATCACAGAGAACCACCACCATCACAGAGAACCACCACCATCACACAGAACCACCACCATCACATAGAACCACCACCATCACATAGAACCACCAATAGCACATAGAACCACCACCATCACAGAGAACCACCACCATCACAGAGAACCACTACCATCACATAGAACCACCACCATCACACAGAACCACCACCATCACATAGAACCATCACATAGAACCACCAGCACATAGAACCATTACATTACATAGAACCACTCGCAGGTGCCACCACAGGTGTTCTTCCTTGTCATTTGTTATGCACTGTTCTCACTTCCAGGAGCCACCACAAGTGTTCTTCACCGTTACTTGTTATGCACTGTTCTCACTCCCGGGTGTCACCATTAGTGTTCTTCACCATCACTTGTTATGCACTGTTCTCACTCCCAGGTTCCATCAGATATTTTTCCTCTTCACTTATTGTGGTTTAGATCATAGAGGTTTATAACCCTATGGGTGAAAAAGCATCTCCTGTTTTCTGTTCTACATAGTGGTTTGCGCTTGAAGCCGTTGCTCCTTGTATGAGATACATTTGACCTTTTTTTTTTTAAAAAAAGTGGTCTGGATTAACATCCTCTACATTCTTCAATATTTTAAAGGTCCTGATGAGATCATCTCTGGCATGTCTCATTTGCGTTATTAATTCTGTAACCCTTCACCGTTCCTGGTATAAGAGTTAATTTATTTCTGGGATAATTTTGTCACTGTGTTGAACATTCTCCGAAGCAGACGTGTCCTTCCGAAGGAGAGAGCTCTAAGCTTGGATACATTAGTTCAGATGGGGACACACCCGAGACTTATACAGTTAAATTTCTATTTTTTTTTTTTTGTCCTTGAATTCAAAGGGTCTTTGGAGTTTGGACTATTTCTAAGGTTTGGTTAGTTTTTTGTACATGCTCCCATTTGTTGTGCAACTTTCAATGACTGGTGGATCCTAACTCCTAGGTACTTTCTCTTCATCAATCTGTTGCATGGTAGGTAGTGCTATGATAGTTGAGATGTACATTGTTATGTCCTACATTCATGGTCTTGCATTTTTCAATATTGAAAAGCATTTGTCAGTCTTCTGACCTAAATTATATTATATTTTTAGAATGCACACTTGTGTTTTATTTAATCAACAGATTCTTATTTCAATGCACCAAAACATGTCCATATCATGTGCTAATTCCCATATATTTAACACATCGTCTAATGTTAAATTAAATGGTAAGAAAAGTCTTTACAGTATATATTTATGTTTAACATTTTACTGGCAAATAAATAATGTGCATTCAAGGAAAAATATACATTCCAGGACGACTATATACAATATAAAACAAACACTGCTTTTTAAACAAGAAAATTAGCACAAACTTTTAGTTTTAAGACGATATGTCAAAAAGGTACTATACAGTACAGAATTTCAAATTCATATCTACAGATTTTAAGAAATGTTTATTCTTTATTTCTTCCTAAATATTCTGAACAAGTTTAAGTTTTAAGGGGAAAGGAATCGGTAATGTTTCGTAATTCCAGTCATCTTGAAGCCTATCATCACCAGTTGTCGTCACATTGTTTAACTGCATGAACAGCATAATTGATTGATGTATTAGACAGCCAGGACCACTTGTTTACCAAGGGATTGTATGCCATTCCATGAACCAGACGAGTCACACAGCCATCTGAGGGAATAAAACAAATATCTTTCATTACCTAAAATGTTTTTGAAAGTATAAATGAGACAAGTAACAACTGGATACTAACTGGATAAATGCCAATTTATACATTACATAGTGTTTATACTAGTTACACACTTTTACAAGATCAATGATAGTGATCCTTATGTTACAAGAATGCAAAACCCTGCAAATAACACTGTACTAGTATATTTATATGAATATATTATACTATATTGATATGAATGTCAATAGTATGACATAACAGACAAAATAGAATGTAAATCTTAAAATATTTGATTTATTAATATTACCCTGTGAAGAAAATGGTGATAATTGTTCACACTAACAGTTCTTATGGGACTAAACTCATTATTAATGAAGTATCATTTAGTGACTTATTACATCTCATTCCTGAAATTATTTATCCAATTGGTACTTTCTTGTCCATCATTATCTTCTTGTACATTCTCACATGAATATGCTTCCTGAGACTACCGAATTTGTATGCATAATATATTTCTGTGCTTTTTAAGTAATCTAACAAATACTGCATATTGAGTTCTGCAAATGTGTGAAAGCTTATTTTATTGTCTTAATACTTGAAAGCATTTTAAATGTCTAGAAAATATTACACCTGAAACTACCACCACAAAGAACAACAATTACCAAAAAGGGAAAGCTAGAGTCAAAGATGAAAGCAATGGCAATCACTATATTCACACACAAGCAAGCAAGTAGAATCTAAGAACGTGAAAAAAGATAGCAAGATTTGTAAGAACGTAGAGCTATGAGCTAAGAACTATGAACATAAAAAAAGACAGCCAGTCACAATAATGTGGTTGAAAATCAGACACCCAATCTACACTTCTGAAAATAAAAGAAGTAACAAAAAGTCGTCACTTACAATATTTTCAGATGTGTGGATTCGGAGTCATGAAAAAGATGAAAGTAAGTTAGATACATCAGATTATAATAAAATATAATTTAATCTTTTGTGATAAATTAGAATTAAAATGTTTGCCATAAATTACCGAGATGCACAGCAGACATCACCAAAACAGAGCACAGATACCACAGACAATTTATTAAATACAGGTATTCGCAAAGTAATACACCTAAGGAAACTGCAGTAAAAAATTTTTACTTCATAATACATATCACGGTGCTACATAGTCTTTCCAGCTTGGTGCCTTCTTCTGATAATTACTTACTTCATAATACAGTGGTACCTCAGCTTATGAATTTAATCCATTCCCAGAGACAGTTCGTAAGCCAAAAATTCGTAAACTTAGCGAATTTTCCCCTAAGAAATAATATAAATTGAATTAATCTGTTCCAACTCCCCAAAAATTAACTTCAAAGAAAATTTTATACTTAATTCACCCAAATCTTTAGTACTAGAATATATACAATTTATTGCTTACGTTAATTGCTGACTCTTCATGACTTCTCTGGGGTACACACAGTCACGTTTTCCCTACATACCACTAGGACCCGCTTGTGGCTCACTGCTTGTTTTTCTCGCTAAAAACCTGTCTAGAGACACTTGTTTTTTCCCTACGTTGTAACACTTGAACACTTGTCTGAAGTGAGACATCACATTGTCATTAAAAAGGTTAACATAAAGGCCTACTACAGTTTGCTCTGGATGAATTAATAATAACTTTTCAACATCTTCAAGTGTTTGTGTTCTTTGTTTCGTGATTGTGATATGCCTTTTGCCACTTTAGCACTCAATGTCTTTTTTTTTTTTAGCAATTACAGTGCATATCGTTGACACAGATTTGTTGTACTGCCTAGCAATTCAACAACCCGTGTACCATTTTCATGTTTACGAATGATCTCTTTTTTCCTTTATGGTCATTCTCACATGTTTTCTTGGCTTCAACCTTACCACTGGCTTTCTTGGGACCCACGGCAAGATATATTATAATAACTTATGCTCAAATACCCCAAAATCCGAAAAACACTGAAATTCTTTACAAAGAATTCGGGTGTGATTGTCACTAGGCGGGAGGCACTGGTAAACTGAGGTGCGATCGCTGTGTCACCACGCGCTAGGTCGGCCATATGTCCATCAACAAACTTAGTTTCCCGAGGCAAAGTTCGTAACCCGATTCAGATTTTACTTCAATTTAGTTCATGAGAACAAGGAGATAGTCGTCAGGAGAGGTGACAAGTCGCCAATATACGTCATTCATAAAAAAGACGAATATCTGGCGAAAATGAACCTCATTCTCTCTGACCAAACTAAATTCCAAAGGGTAACGAAGGACACTACAGCCGAATTGAAGACAAAGGTCAACAAATTGATCGAAACTGTGAACGCCAAGAAATCCGGACTCCACCTGCCAAAGATTATTGGGGAATATAAGCCTGGATACACATATGGAAATGTGAAGACACATAAGCCTGGAAACCCACTTCGGCCAATCATTAGCCAGATACCCACACCCACGTACAGACTGGCGAAGCGACTCAACAGCTTGCTGACTCCTTATGTCCCTTGCACCTTCAGCCTGAAGTCTCCAAAGGAATTTGTTGACTTACTGCGGGGAACACGGGCCACAGGAATAAGAGCCTCATTGGACGTAGAATCACTGCTTACCAACGTACCTGTGGATGAAACAATCGGGATGATAGCGGACAGAGTGTATCGTGATCCAGCCTGTACTCCTCTTGACATACCAGAAAACATTCTAAGGAAACTACTCCAAGCTTGTACTAAAGAGGCACCCTTCTTGAGCCCGGATGGGCACATGTATAAGCAAGTAGATGGGGTTGCCATGGGTTCTCCCCTAGGTGTCCTGTTTGCGAACTTCTACATGGGTACCATCGAACAATAGGTCTTAGTCGACATGAACTTGAAACCGGCCATATGCTGTAGGAATGTTGACGACGTTTTACACAGGTACCTGATGCTAGACATCTGCAGGAGCTGAAGGAGGCATTTGAGCGGAATTCTGTATTGCGTTTCACTTACGAGATGGAGAAGGTTGGGAAGCTGCTCTTTCTATATGTAACAGTCATGGAAAGGAGCGGAGGTTTCCACACTGCAGTCTACACTAAGGAAACAAACATAGGAATGTGCCTCAATGCCAACAGTGACTGCCCAGACAGGTACAAGAGGAGTGTTGTTAACGCTTATGTCGACCGTGCTCTCAGCCACAGCTCAGGATGGAAGCAAGTCGATGAAGAACTCTGTAGGGTAAGGCAGGTCCTAGTCAACAACGGCTTCTCCAATGGTTTCGTTGAAGACATCATAAGAAGGAAGGTGAAACGACATGCAACCTATGAAGAGACAACTAACACAACACCTGTACTCGATATTAGGACTATTTTACAGGAACTTCTTTTCCACAGCTCATAAAACGGAGGACAGGGTCCTAAAAGATATTGTTAATAGGAACGTTATCCCTACAGACAAAAATCAGAAGATACAATTGACGATTTACTATAAAACCAAAAAAACGGCCAATCTACTCATGAGAACTCTCCAGACACAAAACAGAATGCTTTAAAAGAGACCAATGTCGTCTATGCCTTCAAATGCCCACTTGGGGACTGTAAGCCTCAGGGAACTCAGTATATAGGCAAGACAACATCTCTTTCCAGGCGATTAATGATGCATAAGCAACAGGGCTCCAATAAGGAACATATAATCTCTTCCCACAACCAGACCATCACCAGAGAAATCTTAGCAAACAACACAGAAATCATCGATAGATACAGCGATAGCAGGCGGCTTGACATCTGTGAGGTACTACACATCAAGAAGTCAACACCAGCAATCAACAGCCAATTAATGCACAACTATATTCTACCCACTTGAAGACTCTGCACCAATATAGAAGCATCAAGAAGTATGGGCCAATAGGCCCTCTGGAGTTACTTCCATTCTTACCTTTAATTTACCCAATTAATACCCATTGTTTTGTGTTCTGTCTTGTGTTGAAAGTTTTGTTCACCTCATCCAAAACTGTTGTAACATATCACCTCACTCAAAATGCGGGTATAAAATAAAATGAAAGCTGTTTAAATCATAGCATAGTAAGAACTCTGTTTAGTGTTTGCAGGTTATAGTTATGTGTGTGTAAACTTTGTGTGTGTGTAAAGTCTTTGAAAATGTAATAAGTTATTACGAAACGCGTTCAAGTGTCGCGTCAGACTAGAAATAAAAATGAATTTTGGAGAACTGATTTTTCAATTACCATCAACAGTGAAAAGAAACAAGAAATATTGAGAAAATTCGTGTTAGAATTATTAATCTTACTTTTTTGGTCATATTTAATAATATATGTCTACAGGAAAGACTGCTACCAAAATATACTAATATATATATATATATATATATATATATATATATATATATATATATATATATATATATATATATATATATATATATATATATATATATATATATATATATATATATATATATATATATATACATATATATATATATATATATATATATATATATATATATATATATATATATATATATATATATATATATATATATATATATATATATATATTATTAAATATGACCGAAAAGTAAGATTAATAATTCTAACACGAATTTTCTCAATCTTTCGTACATTTCTTTTCACTGTTGGAGGTAATTCAAAAATCAATTCTCCAAAATTCATTTTTATTTCTAGTCTGATGCGACACGAGCGCGTTTCGTAAAACGTATTACATTTTCAAAGACTTTAGTTTACAAATACACAACTGAATAGAACTTACACATCTCCGGTTTTGTTTATATCTACATTTGAGTGAGGTGGATGGGGTGAGGTGGCATTAATAGGGTATTAATTTCATCAACACAAGACAGAACAAGAGGTGGCATTAATAGGGTATTAATTTCATCAACACAAGACAGAACACGAAACAATGGGTATTGAAATGGAAGTGATTGTAGAAAGCCTATTGGTCCATATTTCTTGATGCTTCTATATTGGAGCGGAGTCTTGAGGTGGGTAGAATATAGTTGTGCATTAATTGGCTGTTGATTGCTGGTGTTGACTTCTTAATGTGTAGTGCCTCGCAAACGTCAAGCCGCCTGCTATCGCTGTATCTATCGATGATTTCTGTGTTGTTTACTAGGATTTCTCTGGCGATGGTTTGGTTGTGGGAAGAGATTATATGTTCCTTAATGGAGCCCTGTTGTTTATGCATCGTTAAACGCCTAGAAAGAGATGTTGTTGTCTTGCCTATATACTGGGTTTTTGGAGCTTACAGTCCCCAAGTGGGCATTTGAAGGCATAGACGACGTTGGTCTCTTTTAAAGCGTTCTGCTTTGTGTCTGGAGAGTTTCTCATGAGTAGGCTGGCCGTTTTTCTGGTTTTATAGTAAATCGTCAGTTGTACCCTCTGATTTTTGTCTGTAGGGATAACGTTTCTATTAACAATATCTTTCAGGACCCTTTCCTCTGTTTTATGAGCTGTGGAAAAGAAGTTCCTGTAAAATAGTCTAATAGGGGGTATAGGTGTTGTGTTAGTTGTCTCTTCAGAGGTTGCATGGCGTTTCACTTTCCTTTTTATGATGTCTTCGACGAAACCATTGGAGAAGCCGTTGTTGACTAGGACCTGCCTTACCCTACAGAGTTCTTCGTCGACTTGCTTCCATTCTGAGCTGTGGCTTAGAGCACGGTCGACATATGCGTTAACAACACTCCTCTTGTACCTGTCTGGGCAGTCGCTGTTGGCATTTAGGCACATTCCTATGTTCGTTTCCTTAGTGTAGACTGCAGTGTGGAAACCTTCGCTCTTTTCCATGACTGTTACATCTAGAAAGGGCAGCTTCCCATCCTTTTCCATCTCGTAAGTGAAACGCAGCACGGAACTCTGCTCAAATGCCTCCTTCAGCTCCTGCAGATGTCTGACATCAGGTACCTGTGTAAAAATGTCGTCAACATACCTGCAGTATATGGCCAGTTTCAAGTTCATGTCGACTAAGACTTTTTGTTCGATGGTACCCATGTAGAAGTTCGCAAACAGGACACCTAGGGGAGAACCCATGGCGACCCCATCTACTTGCTTATACATGTGCCCATCCGGGCTCAAGAAGGGTGCCTCTTTAGTACAATCTTGGAGTAGTTTCCCTAGAATATTTTCTGGTATGTCAAGAGGAGTACAGGCTGGATCACGATACACTCTGTCGGCTATCATCCCGATTGTCTCGTCCACAGGTACGTTGGTAAACAGCGATTCTACGTCCAACGAGGCTCTTATCCCTGTGGCCCATGTGCCCCGCAGTAAGTCAACAAATTCCTTTAGAGACTTCAGGCTGAAGGCGCAAGGAACATAAGGAGTCAGCAGGCCGTTGAGTCGCTTCGCCAGTCTGTACGTGGGTGTGGGTATCTGGCTAATGATTGGCCGAAGTGGGTTTCCAGGCTTGTGTGTCTTGACATTTCCATATGCATATCCAGGTTTATATTCCCCAATGATCTTTGGCAGGTGGAGTCCAGATTTCTTGGCGTTCACAGTTTCGATCAATTTGTTGACCTTTGCTTTCAATTCGGCTGTAGTGTCCTTCGTTACCCTTTGGAACTTAGTTTGGTCAGAGAGTATGAGGTTCATTTTCGCCAGATATTCGTCCTTTTTAAGAATGACATATATTGGCGACTTGTCACCTCTCCTGACAACTATCTCCTTGTTCTCACGAAGGCTTTTAGCTGCCGCTTTGAGCTCGGGGGACAGTACGGTGCTTCTGTAATTGCCTCGATTCTTTCCTTCTTCTGCAATAAGTTCTGCTTGTAAGGTATCTTTGGTAGTGACCTTCTTAGAAGAAGAGAAGAAGGGTAATCAGAGGGTACAACTGACGATTTACTATAAAACCAGAAAAACGGCCAGCCTACTCATGAGAAACTCTCCAGACACAAAGCAGAACGCTTTAAAAAAGACCAACGTCGTCTATGCCTTCAAATGCCCACTTGGGGACTGTAAGCTCCAAAAACCCAGTATATAGGCAAGACAACAACATCTCTTTCTAGGCGTTTAACGATGCATAAACAACAGGGCTCCATTAAGGAACATATAATCTCTTCCCACAACCAAACCATCGCCAGAGAAATCCTAGTAAACAACACAGAAATCATCGATAGATACAGCGATAGCTGGCGGCTTGACGTTTGCGAGGCACTACACATTAAGAAGTCAACACCAGCAATCAACAGCCAATTAATGCACAACTATATTCTACCCACCTCAAGACTCCGCTCCAATATAGAAGCATCAAGAAATATGGACCAATAGGCTTTCTACAATCACTTCCATTTCAATACCCATTGTTTCGTGTTCTGTCTTGTGTTGATGAAATTAATACCCTATTAATGCCACCTCTTGTTCTGTCTTGTGTTGATGAAATTAATACCCTATTAATGCCACCTCACCCCATCCACCTCACTCAAATGTAGATATAAACAAAACCGGAGATGTGTAAGTTCTATTCAGTTGTGTATTTGTAATCTAAAGTCTTTGAAAATGTAATAAGTTTTACGAAACGCGCTCGTGTCGCGTCAGACTAGAAATAAAAATGAATTTTGGAGAATTGATTTTTGAATTACCTCCAACAGTGAAAAGAAATGTACGAAAGATTGAGAAAATTCGTGTTAGAATTATTAATCTTACTTTTTCGGTCATATTTAATAATATATGTCTACAGGAAAGACTGCTACCAAAATATACTAATATATATATATATATATATATATATATATATATATATATATATATATATATATATATATATATATATATATTATATATATATATATATGCAAACAAGCCTGAATGGTCCCCAGGACTATATACAACTGAAAACTCACACCCCAGAAGTGACTCGAACCCATACTCCCACAACTGGTATGTACAGGGACGCCTTAATCCGCTTGACCATCACGACCGGACATAAGGAAGTGATAGCCGAGGCTATTTGAACCACTTCCCCGCCGGCACTCGGATGGTAATCTTGGGCATAGCATTTTATCAAATCACCTCATTCTTTGGGGCACACGTGAGGAACACAAACCTTTGTGTTCCTCACGTGTGCCCCAAAGAATGAGGTGATTTGATAAAATGCTATGCCCAAGATTACCATCCGAGTGCCGGCGGGGAAGTGGTTCAAATAGCCTCGGCTATCACTTCCTTATGTCCGGTCGTGATGGTCAAGCGGATTAAGGCGTCCCTGTACATACCAGTTGTGGGAGTATGGGTTCGAGTCACTTCTGGGGTGTGAGTTTTCAGTTATATATATATATATATATATATATATATATATATATATATATATATATATATATATATATATATATATATATATATATATATATATATATATGTAGCGAGTAGATTATCCTAATAATATACTCGCTCCAAATGCATTGTTAATATTCCTGTCAACCTTTGGAGATGAATGAGGTGAGGCGTTGCCCGGGCAACACGGTGAGGAGTTGCCCGAGCATATAAGCAGCAAAATAGCAAACATTAAACACCATTTGGTCACCACTTGGTCCGGGAGACATCTCCCGTCACGCAGGGTGCAGTTGCGCCTCCACAGATCTCCAGTATCATCTTTTGATACTGGTAATGGCTCGAAAGGGCCACCACTTACGGGCTATTCATGCCCGTGCCACCTCTTGGGTGGCTTAATCTTCATCAATCAATCAATCAAACATTAAACCAGAGTCTACTTTCAAGTGTAGTCTAGAGCAGACACTTGCGAGATACTGTACCGACGCTCAGTGCGCTCAACTCACACCAAAGTATCACCTGTGTACTTCTATATATTCGACCAAATATATATATAGTATCTTAGTGTCTGTGTTTATTTGTCACCATACTTTACGTAACAATAGAACAGTTACATATATATATATATATATATATATATATATATATATATATATGCGAACAAGCCTGAATGGTCCCCAGGACAATATGCAACTGAAAACTCACACCCCAGAAGTGACTCGAACCCATACTCCCAGGAGCCACGCAACTGGTATGTACAAGACGCCTTAATCCACTTGACCATCACGACCGGACAAAATGAGGTGATAGCCGAGGCTATTTGAAATATATATATATATATATATATATATATATATATATATATATATATATATATATATATATATATATATATATATATATATATATATATGTCGTACCTAGTAGCCAGAACGCACTTTTCAGCCTACTATGCAAGGCCCGATTTGCCTAATAAGCCAAGTTTTCATGAATTAATAGTTTTTCAACTACCTAACCTGCCTAACCTAACCTAACCTAACTTTTTCGGCTACCTAACCCAACCTAACCTATAAAGATAGGTTAGGTAGGGTTGGTTAGGTTCGGTCATATATCTACGTTAATTTTAACTCTAAAATTAGTTAAAATTAATATTGGAGTTAAAATTAACGTAGATACATGACCAAACCTAACCAACCCTACCTAACCTAACCTAACCTATCTTAATAGGTTAGGTGGCCGAAAAAGTTAGGTTAGGTAGGTTAGGTAGTCGAAAAACAATTAATTCATGAAAACTTGGCTTATTAGGCAAATCGGGCCCTGCATAGTAAGCTGATACATATACATATATATATATACATACATATACATATATATATATGCGAACAAGCCTGAATGGTCCCCAGGACAATATGCAACTGAAAACTCACACCCCAGAAGTGACTCGAACCCATACTCCCAGGAGCTACGCAACTGGTATGTACAAGACGCCTTAATCCACTTGACCATCACGACCGGACATAATGAGGTGATAGCCGAGGCTATTTGAACCACCCCACCGCCGGCACTCGGATAGTAATCTTGGGCATAGCATTTTACCAAATCACCTCATTCTTTGGGGCACACGTGAGGAACACAAATGCGAACAAGCCTGAATGGTCCCCAGGACAATATGCAACTGAAAACTCACACCCCAGAAGTGACTCGAACCCATACTCCCAGGAGCAACACAACTGGTATGTACAAGACGCCTTAATCCACTTGACCATCACGACCGGACATAATGAGGTGATAGCCGAGGCTATTTGAACCACCCCACCGCCGGCACTCGGATAGTAATCTTGGGCATAGCATTTTACCAAATCACCTCATTCTCATTATGTCTGGTCGTGATGGTCAAGTGGATTAAGGCGTCTTGTACATACCAGTTGCGTTGCTCCTGGGAGTATGGGTTCGAGTCACTTCTGGGGTGTGAGTTTTCAGTTGCATATTGTCCTGGGGACCATTCAGGCTTGTTCGCATTTGTGTTCCTCACGTGTGCCCCAAAGAATGAGGTGATTTGGTAAAATGCTATGCCCAAGATTACTATCCGAGTGCCGGCGGTGGGGTGGTTCAAATAGCCTCGGCTATCACCTCATTATGTCCGGTCGTGATGGTCAAGTGGATTAAGGCGTCTTGTACATACCAGTTGCGTTGCTCCTGGGAGTATGGGTTCGAGTCACTTCTGGAGTGTGAGTTTTCAGTTGCATATTGTCCTGGGGACCATTCAGGCTTGTTCGCATTTGTGTTCCTCACGTGTGCCCCAAAGAATGAGGTGATTTGGTAAAATGCTATGCCCAAGATTACTATCCGAGTGCCGGCGGTGGGGTGGTTCAAATAGCCTCGGCTATCACCTCATTATGTCCGGTCGTGATGGTCAAGTGGATTAAGGCGTCTTGTACATACCAGTTGCGTTGCTCCTGGGAGTATGGGTTCGAGTCACTTCTGGGGTGTGAGTTTTCAGTTGCATATTGTCCTGGGGACCATTCAGGCTTGTTCGCATTTGTGTTCCTCACGTGTGCCCCAAAGAATGAGGTGATTTGGTAAAATGCTATGCCCAAGATTACTATCCGAGTGCCGGCGGTGGGGTGGTTCAAATAGCCTCGGCTATCACCTCATTATGTCCGGTCGTGATGGTCAAGTGGATTAAGGCGTCTTGTACATACCAGTTGCGTTGCTCCTGGGAGTATGGGTTCGAGTCACTTCTGGGGTGTGAGTTTTCAGTTGCATATTGTCCTGGGGACCATTCAGGCTTGTTCGCATTTGTGTTCCTCACGTGTGCCCCAAAGAATGAGGTGATTTGGTAAAATGCTATGCCCAAGATTACTATCCGAGTGCCGGCGGTGGGGTGGTTCAAATAGCCTCGGCTATCACCTCATTATGTCCGGTCGTGATGGTCAAGTGGATTAAGGCGTCTTGTACATACCAGTTGCGTTGCTCCTGGGAGTATGGGTTCGAGTCACTTCTGGGGTGTGAGTTTTCAGTTGCATATTGTCCTGGGGACCATTCAGGCTTGTTCGCATTTGTGTTCCTCACGTGTGCCCCAAAGAATGAGGTGATTTGGTAAAATGCTATGCCCAAGATTACTATCCGAGTGCCGGCGGTGGGGTGGTTCAAATAGCCTCGGCTATCACCTCATTATGTCCGGTCGTGATGGTCAAGTGGATTAAGGCGTCTTGTACATACCAGTTGCGTTGCTCCTGGGAGTATGGGTTCGAGTCACTTCTGGGGTGTGAGTTTTCAGTTATATATATATATACATATACATATACATATACATATACATATACATATACATATATATATATATATATATATATATATATATATATATATATATATATATATATATATATATATATATATATATATATATATATATTGTTGAATATGAGTTTTCCAAGTCAACCTTAGAAACACTTTTTATGAGAGCCCATAATTCAGACTTCATTCCGTTTGTTAACTGAAAATTTTGTTTTTAATAAGCAAGCTTTAATAATGCCATCACTGTTAATAATATTGATATTATTATAATAAAATCCTGTAATTATTTTTACATGAACTCAAGATGCACAAAGTAATCTCAAAAGCGTATATATATCTATGAAAAAATATTGAGATCGATCCCATCCTATGGCCTTGATGTCTTGTGAGTGAACATGACTCACGCCTGACGGTCCGACCTGGAGGACGGACGGAGTGATAGATAGGGGGAGATTAAGGGTTACCGCAGATGTTCACATGTTCCCAGTTGCTGGACCTCCAACACAGGAAAAAGCTTGTATATAAGCGAGCAGTAGAGCTAGTGGGAGCCATCCGAGCTCTGCTGACCAGCTGGACAAGACCAACATTCCACTTTCTGTGAACTCCGAATCCTAAGTTCCGCCATCATGAAGGTTCTGTGCTTCGCTCTCCTCGCCGGTGTTCTCCTCCTGGCCCCCAGCGTGCCCGCCCAGGTACTACCCGACTTCCACTTTAATGTGTTAATATTACATAGAATATTACAACGTCTGTTTCACGGAACTAGATCTATATATAATACCTGTTGCGAGAATGGTTTCGTCGTTGTCGGGGGACACGAAGACTTATCAAGACTTATCTATACGACGTTTCGGTCCGTCCTGGACCTTTATCAAGTCGATTGTGGATAATGGTTCGTCCTGGCTAATGGTCCAGGACGGACCGAAACGTCTTCGTCTCTTCAATTTCTAGTGTGTGGTTTGGTCAACATTTTTCAGCCACGTTATTGTGACTCTTAACATTCATCTGCAATACAGAACATAATTTCATCTTCATAATATCCCGCCTTGTGCTGCCCACTCACACAGTATTGCAATAGAGAAATGTAACTTCATCACAGCGATATATACACCGAGAAGTGTTTTCATTAGTTCACTTATTTTGCACCCTATACCCATCCTGTGGGCGGTAGTGGACACTATACCCATCCTGTGGGCGGTAGTGGACACCATACCCATCCGGTGGGCGGTAGTGGACCCCATACCCATCCGGTGGGCGGCAGTGGACCCCATACCCATCCTGTGAGTGGTGTTGGACCCCATACCCATCCTGTGGACGGTAGTGGAAAGGATTACAGAGGCAGATAATGGGCTCAGGGACTGAACCCCAAATTTCATTTAGTAAAGCAAGTTATTTATTTATTAATTTACACACACACACACACACACACACACACACATATATATATATATATATATATATATATATATATATATATATATATATATATATATATATATATATATATATATATATATATATATATATATATATATATATATATATATATATATAACTGAAAACTCACACCCCAGAAGTGTGTTGCATATTTTCAGTTGCATATTGTCCTGGGGACCATTCAGGCTTGTTCGCATATATATATATATATATATATATATATATATATATATATATATATATATATATATATATATATATATATATATATATATATATATATATATATATATATATATATATATATATATATATATATATATATATATATATAAGAAGGTACGTTGAGTTGAAGTTGATGGTACATTGGGTTGAAGAGTACATAGCATTGATGTTTTTACATTCTTGTAAAGCCACTAACACGCATAGCGTTTTGGGCAAATCCTTAATCTAACAAATAATTTGAAGTATGTAATTTGTGGCAAAACTGAAAAAGTTAACAGGTACACTGTAAGAAAATTTGAAGAAAATTAATAAGTACATTATAGTAAAACTTGAGGCTTATCAACAGGTACATTGTAGCATAATTTGAGGCTTATTTCTAGGTTCATTATAGTAAAGTTTGCGTTCAACACAAAAACCACGATATAAGATGATAGCAGTGATTACAACAATAAAGTTATATGGCATAGGCACATATTTTGGGGTAGGGGTAGCAGTTATTTTTGATAAGCTAGTTACAAAATGTAATGTATATCGTTTATATAATCAATGGATTGGAAACCGTCCAGACACGTACTATGTAAACGAAGCAGCTTACATATGTGGTGAGCTAGTTTCATAATTAATATGTTTATCGTGAACACCTCACCCCCCCCCCCCCCTCCATCCAGTCGGCAGCGGTGGATCGGTTACAGTCACTGACAGTTACCACCTACAGTTAGTAAAATGGAGAGTATACGCACAGGGAGTTTACTGTAGTCCATAAGTAAATTATAAAATACATAATACAAAAGTATTATTGATGGTTGGTCAATAAGCTGTTGTTACCTTAATAAGTCTCCGTGGCGAAGTGGTAAAACACTCGCTTGGCGCTTCGCGAGCGCCTTCAAGTTCAAGTATGTTTATTGAGATAAGAAAGAAATACATCTCAAAGAGATAGAGTAGCTTAGGCTATTTCTACCCCCCTCTACTTCAAGTCCCTTAAGGGGCGCACAAATTCAGTAAGTACAAATAGACAAAAAACATTACAAGAATCCTATTTAACATTGCAGGTTAATATAGTAAGCACAGCATATAATTGTTACACTTTTGGGGCAAAATTCTTGTAGCTCCTAAGTATATTGTCTATCATACCATTATCACGCATCCAAACAATTTGATGTGGTACACTGCTTATTTCCTTATTTCTATAGTTATCAAGAAGTTGACACTAATACATAATGTTCTAAGGTGTGGGCGTGCCGCATACTACATGATTTACACTCCTTATCTTTTTCACTGACATCAACACCGTATTACCATATAAATTCTTGTATATAAATCTTGTATTCTTGCATATAAATAAATAAATACAAAATAATAAATAAATAAGGTTAAGGTGAGAAATGAGGAGCTATACAATGCAATATATATAAATGTATATATATAAATATATTGAATTCTCCTGCATTCAGTTCAATGATGTTGTTGTGACTGAAGAGTTTGTACACTCCTAAAACTGTTTTCTTAGATAAGTTTAGCTTCCCTTGAAGATCGCGAGTGGCTGCTTCACTCACATTTAATTTGTCTCAAAAAACTAAAGAATAACTGCTGTTGCATGGTTTTCCTGACAATAAATAATAATAATAATAATAATAATTGATATTTATGTAAGAGTACATACATAGGAATTGTAGAGAAGGGGAGAGTTGGAGACGCACTCTACATAAACCCACCAATGCGCAGTGTTTCTGGCGTAGCGTAAAAACAATTTGGAGAAAATGAACACGTACAATGGGGTAATACTGAAAACTAAATGAGATATGGTAACAGTTTTGAATTGTCGAATAATAATTTATTGTTTTACATTTCTTTCAGAGTAAGAATCTTCGAGCAAATTCTGTAGTCAGGTAAAGGTGCCTGAAAGTGAGGTACTGGAGCAGGTGAGGTACTGGAGCAGGTGAGGTACTCCAGCAGGTGAGGTACTGTAGTAGGTGAGGTACTGGAGCAGGTGAGGTACTGTAGCAGGTGAGGTACTGGAGCAGGTGAGGTACTGGTGCAGGTGAGGTACTGGAGCAGGTGAGGTACTTGTGCTGGTGAGGTACTGGAGCAGGTGAGGTACTGGAGCAGGTGAGGTACTGGTGAAGGTGAGGTACTGGAGCAGGTGAGGTACTGGAGCAGGTGAGGTACTGGAGCAGGTGAGGTACTGGTGAAGGTGACGTACTGGATGGAGTAGGTGCTGAAAGTGAACAGACACACAGTTACAGCCTCACTCCTGTGCCAGGTAAGTCCCCTACGGGGACACCATAGCCCATGCTACTAGGAACTTTTTGTTCCCAGTAGCTGAATCTTAAACAACAACAGTGAAGAAAGAAGAGTGAGAGTTAATCCCAGGCTTTAGGATCCTCTCTTGTGAAGAAATATTAATAAACCATGATTGATATCCTTTAGAAAGGCGAGAAGTTAGGAGGGACATACATGAAACCCACTAATGAATGAAAAGTATACAGAGAAACATTAATAAGGTACAAATTATACCAACACTAAACCATGAAAACATCGGGAACAAAGTCGATGAGTTTAGACGAAGAACAGAACTGGGGACTCAGTGGTTTGGAAATAAGTTTGCTTGATTTACAGTACAGACGTGAGGTCACTGGATTGTTCCGAGGGTTGACCAGATTATGAATGTTTGTGGTTGGTTGGGTGATGCCACCCATGGACCAGTCTGCCTACCACAAGGGTCCATTTTGGGGCCAACCCTTTTTTATCATTTACATCAATGACATAGATGAGAACATTACAAACCACGTCATCTCAGACCTGCAGATGACATTAAGATTTATGATGAAGTAGGAAATGAAAGTGATATTGAGGTCTTACAAAGGGATCTGCACGAACTCTTACAAATGGCCGGAAGACTGGAAAATGCTTTTTAATATGGATAAATGTAAGACCTTGTATCAGGGCATAACAATGCTCATCATAATTCAGAGTCAGAATCCTCCAATCTTTGAACGTTGCACAACAAGAGGAAGCTGCAGTGAGAAAAGCCAACCAAACCCAAGAATTTGTCTAACAATAGTCAAATTAGTTCTTTTTGACTAAGAATAGTCAAAAGAACGTTTGACTTCAAGTAAAAGAAGATAATTATTCAACTGCATAAATATCTTGGATTACCCTCATTTGGATAATTAGGTAATTACCCTCACTTGGGTAATTAGATAATTACACTCACTTGGGTAATTACCCACACTTGGGCAATTAGGTAATTACCCTCACTTGGGTAATTAGGTAATTACGCTCACTTGGGTAATTAGATAATTACACTCACTTGGGTAATTACCCTCACTTGGGCAATTAGGTAATTACCCTCACTTGGGTAATTAGGTAATTACGCTCACTTGGATTATTGTATCCAAGCATGGAGACCTCAACTTCAGAAGGACATATCTACTTTGGAGAAAGTTCAACACAGGGTGTTGAAGATACCTCAAGATAAGGGTTATCTTGAGATGATTTCGGGGCTTAGCGTTCCCTCGGCCCGGTCCTCGAACAGGCCTCCTTTTAGTTACGCATCCCCAGGAAGCAGCCCGTAGTAGCTGTCTAACTCCCAGGTACCTATTAACTGCTAAGTAAACAGGGGCATCAGTGTGAAAGAAACTCTGCCCATTTGTTTTCGCCTCCACCGGGGATCGAACCCGGAACCCTAGGACTACAAATCCCGAGCGCTGTCCACTCAGCTGTCAGGACCCCTCAGGGTAAGAAAAGTCATTTCAGAACATAAGTCGACTTCCACAGAAGGAACGGTTGAGGGCCACAGGGCTAACAACACTGCAAACCAGACATGACAGGGCTGATCTCATCTAAACTTTTAAAATATTGAACGACTTGGAGGATATTGATCCAGACCACTTCTTCAAGAAGTCACATGTAACACAAACAAGGAGCAACGGCCTCAACCTCAACAAGTCACAATATTGAAAGGAAAACAGGATATGCTTTTTCATCCACAGGGTTATAAACCCGTGGTGCCACATACCCGCCTAAGCCATTAATGCAAAAACATTGCAGCAATACAAGATGCCGTTGAATAACTTCATTAGGACAAATGGAGGACCTTTAACAAGCCGCCGGCTTCCTGTCCTCGTCGAATCCACTAGAGACTTAGTGGCCCTTGGGTAAATTCAGGTAAAGAGACTGAAAGGTGTAGCCTGCTTCTCTTCTGTGTATATACACTGATAGGTGTATCCTACTTCTACACCGAAAGGTGTATCCTACTTCTCTTCTCAGTGTATGAACACTGAGAGGTGTACCCTGCTTCTCTTCTTGGTGTAAATACACTGAGGGGTGTATCCTACTTTTCTTCTCGGTGTATATACACTGAGAGGTGCAGCCCGTTCCACCGTGAATATTTATTGAGAATTTAATTCTGGGCATTGTTTAGGACAAAGTATTTGCTGGTTGACTAATAAACTATTGTGTAATGTCCTTAATTACCCTCTCGCAGTTGATAAATTGTCATCAGTGTTTGGTGTCAACGAGGTATGTTCCACAGGCAGCGTGCTTGTGTATGTTTGTGGACACTGTTTGTGTGTGTGTGTGTGTGGACACTGTGTGTGTGTGTGTGTGTGTGTGTGCTTGATGGATGAGTGCAAGCTAAGGAAGGCTGCAGACAGTGTGTACAGCGCTGTAGACAAGTTTACGTCTAACAAATGCCAGGTAAAATCAAACACTATAGGTTCTAATTTTGGAAATGATTGCTTCGCTGGCCTCCAGGGGGTCAAGATGTGCTCGCCTGACCTGCCAGTTGTTGCCTGGTGTTGAGTGGAGGCGGGTGCGGTTTGCGGTGCGGTGCGCCCGCTAAGCCGGGGACCCGGCTGGCGGTATGGTTGTTGGTGATACACCTACCCGTGTACGGCGGATCGACACGGTGCGCTTGGATTTTTCTGGTGCTGTGGACCGGCCCGTTGTGGAGATTGCGCTCTTAGATGTGCTCCGTGTGGACGTCCCTGATTTGCTGGGTCTGGAGAAGCTCTTGCCTACCCGAGTGGCGGTGTCATTCGACATCGTTGCTTTACCGGGAGTTTGTGGCGCGCTGGGATGCCCGCACGCTTACTATTCCTGATTCGGCTGTGACCGTGGAGTTTTCGGATCCCTGGGGGCCCTTGAAATATGTGAGTGTTCACGGTGTGCCGGTGACTTTCTCCGTGGAGGAGCTGACGTCGGTCTTTACGCGGGATGGTGTGATGGTGAACCACCGATTCAACACTTTGAGTGCGGGCCGGCTGAAAGGGTACGTTTGGGCGCTCGTAATGCGGGTCACGACCCCTATTCCGTCCAGGATTTTGTATCGTGGACTCCCTCTACGGATCTTTTATCAGGGCCAGACTAGGACCTGTTTCCGATTTGGTGCTGAGGGCCACGTTGCGGCCGGCTGTGACGCTCCTTGTGCTGAGGCCCCTTCGGTTTTCCTAGAGGGTGACTTTCCCTGCTTGTCTGAGCGTGGGGTTTCCTCGGCGGACCCTCACTCTGTCCTGGTGCCTGGTGTTGTTCCTGCGGCGGTTTCGGCGGGCGTTCCGTCTGGCCCTGGTATGTCTGCCCCTCCGGTGAGCTCTGTTGACCTGGAGACTCCTGCTTCGGATCTTCGTCGTTCGGTGGTTGCGGAGATGCATCCGCGGCCGGTTGATTCCGTGGGGGACTTGGATGCTGCTATAGGGGTGGTGCCTGCTTCTCCTGCCGGCGACCGTCTGCTTACCGGGGATGTCGGGGTTGTGGTGGGTGAGCCCTCCCCCCTGCCCTCTGCCTCGTCTACCTCGTCGCCTTCGGTGGTTTCGTCGCTCCCCAGTGCCTCTTCGCCTGCGTCGGCTCTGTCGTCCATGCTGGATTCCTCACGTGTGCTGGAGTGTGCTCTCCCGCCTGCTGTGTCTGCTCCTCCTCCGTTTCAGGTCTCCGGGCGTGGTAGTGGCTTTTTGCCCCGTGCTGTAGAGGCTATTGTTCTCCGTAATCGTGCTGCCCTGGCTTTGGTGTCGCCTGCCTTTAGTTCTTCTGGGGCACCGCTTGCTGGGGGTGACAGTTCCGACGATCAGCGGCCTCTTTTTAAGTGCCGTCGCTCAGCTCGGGGTGCGTCGCCTCGCCGGTCGTGGGCAGGGGAGTGTGATGCGATGGACGATGATGCTGTGGCCGACGCTGTGTTTCCTCCGGTGGTGCGTTCTGTGTTGGACGCTGTACCTTCTGCTGGTGGCTCCCCTCAGTGGGCGCTTGCCCCTGGTGATCGCGACCTTGTCGTGGTGTTGTCGAAGGATGTGCGGCGAGGGGACTCTGTTACTGTTCTGGTTGGTGGGAGCGCTGGGACCCCTGCGGAGCCCCCCTCCACGGAGCTCGGTGCGGTGCCTGACGTCGACCGGAGTGCACACCCTAGTGGGCGGGCCGGTGTGCGGCCTGCCGTGCAGTCCGGTGTGCTTTCTGATGTGCGGCCCTGTGACCAGCGTCCTAGGGGGAACCCCATCCCTTTCGTCCTCCCGTCCGGCGAGGAGATCGACGATTCTACGACGCCTCTGGCTTTTGAGTGTGATGATCTGGTGCGTCCTGTTCCATGGTGCCCATCTACCTTCTGGATTCCGCGGGCGCAGTGTTTTATCTTGGGCGTGCCAGATTCGATGCCTCGGCCTCTTGCGACTCCTGGCCGTCCGCTTTCTGACTGTGACCAACTTATTTGGGAAGCTTATTGCTTACGGTTTCCAGCTCGGGAGTACCCGGAGAAGTATGCATCATTGGTGTGCTTGGTTTCTGTCTGTGTTGTGCGTGTTGTTTTCCCGGTGCCTGCGTGCATCACATGTATGGATGGTTTGTTTCTGTTGCGGCTGCTTCTGTGCTTGTATGTTTGGTTTGGTGCGTTTGTGGGTGGGTGTGTTTTTTCCTTGCTCCTGCGTGGGCTTTTTTGTTTGCCCTGTAAGAGTTGTATTCGTTATGCCTTTATATGTTATTTCTGGTATGTGTGCTTTTAAACTCCTATGTCTCTGGAGCATGTCTTCGTGTATTTTGTGCTTCTCTGTGTGAGGTTTGAAGTGCCTGAGTTTATACCCTGTTATCCGCCCCTTTCACTTGTCGGGGTATTTGTATTCATGTTCCTGTTTTATGGATGTTCTTTTTGCCGTTAATTGCTGTTATTTGTCTCTTTCATGTGCCATGTGTTTTTGACTTGTGCTGCTTATGTATTATTTTTCCGTTCTATCCTTTTTGTGCTTTGTATTCTGCCTTTTTTATATAAAAGAAAAGAAAAAAAAGTGCTTTTGTTTGTTTTTTGTACTTACGGTTCCCTGTGTGGTTCTGTTTGCTGTTATTAATGCCTTGTGTCCTGTACTGCATTTAATTTGTTTTATGTACAGAGGGTCGCCACACCTGGCGTTGGAGTTTATTTGTTTGTATCATGTGTATTTCTCTATTGCTTATTCGTGTATTTCCCTTTTCATTATTCGTGTCTTTGGGTTCTTTGATGTATTACTGTATTCTGTGTATTTTGTATGTACTCATGTTTTTTGTGTATGGTTTTCTGTTTGTACTGTGGTTTTCTTTTATAAATAAATAAATAAAAATTGGAAATTAATTATTTGATCTTTTTGAACTGGATAAAGAACTAAGAATATAAACAGTAATTAGCATTATCATCATGAGATGCCATATATCTAGTGAGTGCTAAACAGAGCGTTATTGTTTGCAAGTGATTGTCTAAATTAACACCATGTAGTACATAAACTTTACCATAATTTGTGTTGATTTTGTAATCAATGTTAATTAGACGATTTTAACATTTTCAGTATGCAGAGACAATGGCTATTGCGCATTCGTGTACAACGGTTTCTGCTTCTTGAAGGCCAACGTGGCTGCGGCGTGTCCAACAGGCAACATATATAACGCTGGCTGTGCCGGACGCAGCTGTGCCTGCTGTGTCCCAGGTCAGAACTCTTAACCTATCACATTAACATACCTTTATTACTTTCCCATTGTCGGGGACAGGAAGCCTGTTTCAGGCTTCCTGTCCTCAACGGGAGAAAGGTTAGGCTTACCTTTTATCCTTTTCAAAGCATTGAAATTAAATTTTGTATTAGATTTTTTTTTATTTATGGTGAGCTGTCGTGGGAAAACCCCACTGAAGATGATAATGGTGGTTACTCAGACCTCGTTGCTAGTTGCAAAGGGGTTCCCACAGCAGTTCATGCATCAGGGGCCCCAACAGCATTTCATGCATCAGGGGCCCCAAAACTGTAGGTCTTCCATTGTACATTATGTGTTTTTGTTTTCGTATTGGCATCCTTGGTGATATTTAGCGCCCTCTGATTATTCCGCACATTTGATGGTGCTACATAGCCTTCCCGGTTTGGTGCCTTCTTTTGATAATTACTTACTTACTTCCATTGTACATATATAGATATTGGTAAATTTAATTGTAAAAGAGAATTAGTGGTAATGGTTAGTAAAGTAATTGAGCCAACAATGAATTAATGAACGAAATAAGGCAACAATGAGTTAATGAACGAAATAAGGCAAATGGAATATGTGTTTTTTATACAGAAGTGTTAGCAATAAAATTACCAAAATGCCTTGCACTAATATAAGACAATTACTAGTAAGTAATAATTCATATTACAGAATGAACATAAATTCTCTCGAAAAAAAATTACGTAGAATTAAGAATTAATGATGTCATTCAACGTAGAATGACATAGTTAATCTTGCCAATCCCGAGTACTGTACTAGGGATCTTTGTTACGAAGACAGACAAGGAGAATCTCAGTTACATTTTCTGTCAACACTGTGGACGACAAGGAGAGACATAATATCACAGTTTACAAGAGGAAGAAAGTCATTTACAAGTGGGATTAATATATTGAAACACTTAAAAAACAATGAATAAACTAATGCAAATGGTTTAATGTAAATATTAATAATTGCAGATGTAACCAAGTGCATTGCGAAGCCTAAGTGTTATAAACTTGGAGGTTCTTGCGTGAAGACTGCCGATCCTTGCGCCAAGGCTAATAGGAACCCTACTTTTTGCAAAGGGACCGGTTGTGCCTGCTGTTATTAAGGTGAGTACCGAGTCTGCTGTTATTCACATGAGTCCTACACTGGTGTGGGTTGCATCCGTGGCAAGGTCAACAGGCAAGCAAAGAGGATCTTGATAACATGATAAACAAAACATGCTTCCTGTGTCCAACACTTTGACTCCTCGGTCTTGCGGAGGTCTCGCACTTTTTGCAGGTCGGCGTTCGATCCCCGACGGCCTAAGTGGTTGGGCACCGTTCCCTCCATCCTATCCCGACTCTGTCCTCCTATCCCATCCAAGTGCTTTAGTCAGACTCTTACTCCTCAAAATGACTTTACCTTCCTGTTCCCAATAATAGGAACAAATATATAATTAAACACTTAAATTGACATTTTCCTCATTAAAATAGTGTTAAAGCAAGACAACTTTAAATTCATAACTAGCCCGTTTGAAAAAAATAAAACTTCACATTTGTTTAGTGTGTATTAAGACAACCATATAACAGTTTACTGATCAATCAACAAATATACTTTAGTCCTGAATTTAGTCCACGGCTAAACTCTCATTGTATTTACTTGAATTCACCTGAAGGCCACCATCGCTGAAGGCCTCGGATAAGGACAGGAAGACAGCAGTTTGTCAAAAGTCCCCCTCACCCTTCCTGAGGATATTTTTCAGCTGAATATTACACGGAAGCAGTGCGGTGAAATGCTTCTCGGTCTATACTGAGTACATAATTTCTTCTGATCTCTATATTAAAAGTTTCAGGCAAAGAAAAAACGGAAGACCTAGAGATCTACACTAACCCCACCAGCTCCAGAACTGGTACAGCCAGTCCACCAGGGCTGAAAACCACCATGAAAACCCCCATCCGTCCCCAGATCTCTAGTATCTCGTATCTGCTATTGATATAGATAATGGCTCCAAAGAGCCTCCACTTACGGGCTCACCATAGCCCGTGCTACTTGGAATTTTTTGTTTTGAGTAGCTGAATCTTAAACAACAACTTCTATTTTATGATTACGGGCTATTCATGCCCGTGCCACCTTTTGGGTGGCCTAATCTTTATCATCTATAATATATTTATATTTTCTTTGCAGAACTGACGACGGCGAGGCGGAGGGCAGACTTAACCATACACATGGAAGGTCAATTGAGCTGTTAACTCTTACCACGAAGACATTCCTTAGAAAATAAAAAGTAGAGTGTATCATTTAACTCTTTTTTTTAGTATTGCTGTTCAATTGTGTGTGAGGGATGATTAGGAATTACTTATTCCATACGTAGGTTCATCAGCATTATAATGAGGCTCTCATACATTACCCTCCGGTTTAGCAATGCATTAAATCCCACTTAATCAATGCATATTTTTATTAAAAATGCTGAAAAAAATCTAAATTTTCTAAAAATTAATTATATATTTGTGTTAATGTGTGTGAAAGGCAGATCCTTGCCTAAAAATTTGCACTGCACTGAAAATTCCAGAATTTAACAATAGTGTGCTTATTCATTTAGGTAATTCACAAAATAGCTAATACTAAAATAATTGTTTATTTTCTGAATTATCCATCCTCTACATTTATTGTGTAGTTAAATTTCACTCTAATTTTAATTGGAATTACAAATTATTTTCCATACGGAATCTATCAATAATGATCCTGTGGTTTGTGCACGAAGATATTATGTGATTAAATATATGTTTGACAAACACGCAAGTTTCATAGTCCTTTACCATATGCCGTTACAGGATTTCTCCATGTGAATACTCGATCTTCTACCATAAATACCACCATCACACAGAACAATCACCACCACACAGAACCACCACCATCACACAGAGCCACCACCGTCACTTAGAACCACCACCATCACATAAAACCTCCACCATCACACAGAACCACCACCATCACACAGAACAACCACCACCACACAGAACCACCACCATCACACAGAGCCACCACCATCACTTAGAACCACCACCATCACACAGAACACCATCACACAGAACCACCACCATCACATAGAACCACCACCATCACAGAGAACCACCACCATCACATAGAACCACCAATAGCACATAGAACCACCACCATCACAGAGAACCACCACCATCACACAGAACCACCACCATCACATAGAACCACCACCATCACATAGAACCACCAATAGCACATAGAACCACCACCATCACAGAGAACCACCACCATCACAGAGAACCACTACCATCACATAGAACCACCACCATCACACAGAACCACCACCATCACATAGAACCACCAGCACATAGAACCATTACATTACATAGAACCACTCGCAGGTGCCACCACAGGTGTTCTTCCTTGTCATTTGTTATGCACTGTTCTCACTTCCAGGAGCCACCACAAGTGTTCTTCACCGTTACTTGTTATGCACTGTTCTCACTCCCGGGTGTCACCATTAGTGTTCTTCACCATCACTTGTTATGCACTGTTCTCACTCCCAGGTTCCATCAGATATTTTTCCTCTTCACTTATTGTGGTTTAGATCATAGAGGTTTATAACCCTATGGGTGAAAAAGCATCTCCTGTTTTCTGTTCTTCATAGTGGTTTGCGCTTGAAGCCGTTGCTCCTTGTACGAGATACATTTGACCTTTTTTTTAAAAAAAAAAGTGGTCTGGATTAACATCCTCTACATTCTTCAATATTTTAAAGGTCCTGATGAGATCATCTCTGGCATGTCTCATTTGCGTTATTAATTCTGTAACCCTTCACCGTTCCTGGTATAAGAGTTAATTTATTTCTGGGATAATTTTGTCACTGTGTTGAACATTCTCCGAAGCAGACGTGTCCTTCTGAAGGAGAGAGTTCTAAGCTTGGATACAATAGTTCAGATGGGGACACACCCGAGACTTATACAGTTAAATTTCTATTTTTTTTTTTTTTGTCCTTGAATTCAAAGGGTCTTTGGAGTTTGGACTATTTCTAAGGTTTGGTTAGTTTTTTGTACATGCTCCCATTTGTTGTGCAACTTTCAATGACTGGTGGATCCTAACTCCTAGGTACTTTCTCTTCATCAATCTGTTGCATGGTAGGTAGTGCTATGATAGTTGAGATGTACATTGTTATGTCCTACATTCATGGTCTTGCATTTTTCAATATTGAAAAGCATTTGTCAGTCTTCTGACCTAAATTATATTATATTTTTAGAATGCACACTTGTGTTTTATTTAATCAACAGATTCTTATTTCAATGCACCAAAACATGTCCATATCATGTGCTAATTCCCATATATTTAACACATCGTCTAATGTTAAATTAAATGGTAAGAAAAGTCTTTACAGTATATATTTATGTTTAACATTTTACTGGCAAATAAATAATGTGCATTCAAGGAAAAATATACATTCCAGGACGACTATATACAATATAAAACAAACACTGCTTTTTAAACAAGAAAATTAGCACAAACTTTTAGTTTTAAGACGATATGTCAAAAAGGTACTATACAGTACAGAATTTCAAATTCATATCTACAGATTTTAAGAAATGTTTATTCTTTATTTCTTCCTAAATATTCTGAACAAGTTTAAGTTTTAAGGGGAAAGGAATCGGTAATGTTTCGTAATTCCAGTCATCTTGAAGCCTATCATCACCAGTTGTCGTCACATTGTTTAACTGCATGAACAGCATAATTGATTGATGTATTAGACAGCCAGGACCACTTGTTTACCAAGGGATTGTATGCCATTCCATGAACCAGACGAGTCACACAGCCATCTGAGGGAATAAAACAAATATCTTTCATTACCTAAAATGTTTTTGAAAGTATAAATGAGACAAGTAACAACTGGATACTAACTGGATAAATGCCAATTTATACATTACATAGTGTTTATACTAGTTACACACTTTTACAAGATCAATGATAGTGATCCTTATGTTACAAGAATGCAAAACCCTGCAAATAACACTGTACTAGTATATTTATATGAATATATTATACTACTGTAAATTGATATGAATGTCAATAGTATGACATAACAGACAAAATAGAATGTAAATCTTAAAATATTTGATTTATTAATATTACCCTGTGAAGAAAATGGTGATAATTGTTCACACTAACAGTTCTTATGGGACTAAACTCATTATTAATGAAGTATCATTTAGTGACTTATTACATCTCATTCCTGAAATTATTTATCCAATTGGTACTTTCTTGTCCATCATTATCTTCTTGTACATTCTCACATGAATATGCTTCCTGAGACTACCGAATTTGTATGCATAATATATTTCTGTGCTTTTTAAGTAATCTAACAAATACTGCATATTGAGTTCTGCAAATGTGTGAAAGCTTATTTTATTGTCTTAATACTTGAAAGCATTTTAAATGTCTAAAAAATATTACACCTGAAACTACCACCACAAAGAACAACAATTACCAAAAAGGGAAAGCTAGAGTCAAAGATTAAAGCAATGGCAATCACTATATTCACACACAAGCAAGCAAGTAGAATCTAAGAACGTGAAAAAAGATAGCAAGATTTGTAAGAACGTAGAGCTATGAGCTAAGAACTATGAACATAAAAAAAAAAAAAGACAGCCAGTCACAATAATGTGGTTGAAAATCAGACGCCCAATCAACACTTCTGAAAATAAAAGAAGTAACAAAAAGTCGTCACTTACAATATTTTCAGATGTGTGGATTTGGAGTCATGAAAAAGATGAAATTAAGTTAGATACATCAGATTATAATAAAATATAAATTTAATCTTTTGTGATAAATTAGAATTAAAATGTTTGCCATAAATTACCGAGATGCACAGCAGACATCACCAAAACAGAGCACAGATACCACAGACAATTTATTAAATACAGGTATTCGCAAAGTAATACACCTAAGGAAACTGCAGTAAAAATTTTTTTACTTCATAATACATATCACGGTGCTACATAGTCTTTCCAGCTTGGTGCCTTCTTCTGATAATTACTTACTTCATAATACAGTGGTACCTCAGCTTATGAATTTAATCCATTCCCAGAGACAGTTCGTAAGCCAAAAATTCGTAAACTTAGCGAATTTTCCCCTAAGAAATAATATAAATTGAATTAATCTGTTCCAACTCCCCAAAAAATTAACTTCAAAGAAAATTTTATACTTAATTCACCCAAATCTTTAGTACTAGAATATATACAATTTATTGCTTACGTTAATTGCTGACTCTTCATGACTTCTCTGGGGTACACACAGTCACGTTTTCCCTACATACCACTAGGACCCGCTTGTGGCTCACTGCTTGTTTTTCTCGCTAAAAACCTGTCTAGAGACACTTGTTTTTTCCCTACTTTGTAACACTTGAACACTTGTCTGAAGTGAGACATCACATTGTCATTAAAAAGGTTAACATAAAGGCCTACTACAGCTTGCTCTGGATGAATTAATAATAACTTTTCAACATCTTCAAGTGTTTGTGTTCTTTGTTTCGTGATTGTGATATGCCTTTTGCCACTTTAGCACTCAATGTCTTTTTTTTTTTAGCAATTACAGTGCATATCGTTGACACAGATTTGTTGTACTGCCTAGCAATTCAACAACCCGTGTACCATTTTCATGTTTACGAATGATCTCTTTTTTCCTTTATGGTCATTCTAATATGTTTTCTTGGCTTCAACCTTACCACTGGCTTTCTTGGGACCCACGGCAAGATATATTATAATAACTTATGCTCAAATACCCCAAAATCCGAAAAACACTGAAATTCTTTACAAAGAATTCGGGTGTGATTGTCACTAGGCGGGAGGCACTGGTAAACTGAGGTGCGATCGCTGTGTCAACACGCGCTAGGTCGGCCATATGTCCATCAACAAACTTCGTTTCCCGAGGCAAAGTTCGTAACCCGATTCAGATTTTACTTCAATTTAGTTCATGAGAACAAGGAGATAGTCGTCAGGAGAGGTGACAAGTCGCCAATATACGTCATTCATAAAAAAGACGAATATCTGGCGAAAATGAACCTCATTCTCTCTGACCAAACTAAATTCCAAAGGGTAACGAAGGACACTACAGCCGAATTGAAGGCAAAGGTCAACAAATTGATCGAAACTGTGAACGCCAAGAAATCCGGACTCCACCTGCCAAAGATTATTGGGGAATATAAGCCTGGATACACATATGGAAATGTGAAGACACATAAGCCTGGAAACCCACTTCGGCCAATCATTAGCCAGATACCCACACCCACGTACAGACTGGCGAAGCGACTCAACGGCTTGCTGACTCCTTATGTCCCTTGCACCTTCAGCCTGAAGTCTCCAAAGGAATTTGTTGACTTACTGCGGGGAACACGGGCCACAGGAATAAGAGCCTCATTGGACGTAGAATCACTGCTTACCAACGTACCTGTGGATGAAACAATCGGGATGATAGCGGACAGAGTGTATCGTGATCTGGCCTGTACTCCTCTTGACATACCAGAAAACATTCTAAGGAAACTACTCCAAGCTTGTACTAAAGAGGCACCCTTCTTGAGCCCGGATGGGCACATGTATAAGCAAGTAGATGGGGTTGCCATGGGTTCTCCCCTAGGTGTCCTGTTTGCGAACTTCTACATGGGTACCATCGAACAAAAGGTCTTAGTCGACATGAACTTGAAACCGGCCATATGCTGCAGGAATGTTGACGACGTTTTACACTGGTACCTGATGTTAGACATCTGCAGGAGCTGAAGGAGGCATTTGAGCGGAATTCTGTATTGCGTTTCACTTACGAGATGGAGAAGGTTGGGAAGCTGCTCTTTCTATATGTAACAGTCATGGAAAGTAGCGGAGGTTTCCACACTGCAGTCTACACTAAGGAAACAAACATAGGAATGTGCCTCAATGCCAACAGTGACTGCCCAGACAGGTACAAGAGGAGTGTTGTTAACGCTTATGTCGACCGTGCTCTCAGCCACAGCTCAGGATGGAAGCAAGTCGATGAAGAACTCTGTAGGGTAAGGCAGGTCCTAGTCAACAACGGCTTCTCCAATGGTTTGGTTGAAGACATCATAAGAAGGAAGGTGAAACGACATGCAACCTACGAAGAGACAACTAACACAACACCTGTACTCGATATTAGACTATTTTACAGGAACTTCTTTTCCACAGCTCATAAAACGGAGGACAGGGTCCTAAAAGATATTGTTAATAGGAACGTTATCCCTACAGACAAAAATCAGAAGATACAATTGACGATTTACTATAAAACCAAAAAAACGGTCAATCTACTCATGAGAAACTCTCCAGACACAAAACAGAATGCTTTAAAAGAGACCAATGTCGTCTATGCCTTCAAATGCCCACTTGGGGACTGTAAGCCTCAAGGAACTCAGTATATAGGCAAGACAACATCTCTTTCCAGGCGATTAATGATGCATAAGCAACAGGGCTCCATTAAGGAACATATAATCTCTTCCCACAACCAGACCATCACCAGAGAAATCTTAGCAAACAACACAGAAATCATCGATAGATACAGCGATAGCAGGCGGCTTGACATCTGCGAGGTACTACACATCAAGAAGTCAACACCAGCAATCAACAGCCATTTAATGCACAACTATATTCTACCCACTTGAAGACTCTGCACCAATATAGAAGCATCAAGAAATATGGGCCAATAGGCCCTCTGGAGTTACTTCCATTCTTACCTTTAATTTACCCAATTAATACCCATTGTTTTGTGTTCTGTCTTGTGTTGAAAGTTTTGTTCACCTCATCCAAAACTGTTGTAACATATCACCTCACTCAAAATGCGGGTATAAAATAAAATGAAAGCTGTTTAAATCATAGCATAGTAAGAACTCTGTTTAGTGTTTGCAGGTTATAGTTATGTGTGTGTAAACTTTGTGTGTGTGTAAAGTCTTTGAAAATGTAATAAGTTATTACGAAACGCGTTCAAGTGTCGCGTCAGACTAGAAATAAAAATGAATTTTGGAGAACTAATTTTTCAATTACCATCAACAGTGAAAAGAAACATAAGAAATATTGAGAAAATTCGTGTTAGAATTATTAATCTTATATATGTCTACAGGAAAGACTGCTACCAAAATATATATATATATATATATATATATATATATATATATATATATATATATATATATATATATATATATATATATATATATATATATATATATATATATATATATATATATATATATATATATATATTATTAAATATGACCGAAAAAGTAAGATTAATAATTCTAACACGAATTTTCTCAATCTTTCGTACATTTCTTTTCACTGTTGGAGGTAATTCAAAAATCAATTCTCCAAAATTCATTTTTATTTCTAGTCTGATGCGACACGAGCGCGTTTCGTAAAACTTATTACATTTTCAAAGACTTTAGTTTACAAATACACAACTGAATAGAACTTACGCATCTCCGATTTTGTTTATTTCTACATTTGAGTGAGGTGGATGGGGTGAGGTGGTATTAATAGGGTATTAATTTCATCAACACAAGACAGAACAAGAGGTGGCATTAATAGAGTATTAATTTCATCAACACAAGACAGAACACGAAACAATGGGTATTGAAATGGAAGTGATTGTAGAAAGCCTATTGGTCCATATTTCTTGATACTTCTATATTGGAGCGGAGTCTTGAGGTGAGTAGAATATAGTTGTGCATTAATTGGCTGTTGATTGCTGGTGTTGACTTCTTAATGTGTAGTGCCTCGCAAACGTCAAGCCGCCTGCTATCGCTGTATCTATCGATGATTTCTGTGTTGTTTACTAGGATTTCTCTGGCGATGGTTTGGTTGTGGGAAGAGATTATATGTTCCTTAATGGAGCCCTGGAGAAGCCCTGTTGTTTATGCATCGTTAAACACCTAGAAAGAGATGTTGTTGTCTTGCCTATATACTGGGTTTTTTGTAGCTTACAGTCCCCAAGTGGGCATTTGAAGGCATAGACGACGTTAGTCTTTTTTAAAGCGTTCTGCTTTGTGTCTGGAGAGTTTCTCATGAGTAGGCTGGCCGTTTTTCTGGTTTTATAGTAAATCGTCAGTTGTATCCTCTGATTTTTGTCTGTAGGGATAACGTTTCTATTAACAACATCTTTCAGGACCCTTTCCTCTGTTTTATGAGCTGTGGAAAAGAAGTTCCTGTAAAATAGTCTAATAGGGGGTATAGGTGTTGTGTTAGTTGTCTCTTCAGAGGTTGCATGGCGTTTCACTTTCCTTCTTATGATGTCTTCGACGAAACCATTGGAGAAGCCGTTGTTGACTAGGACCTGCCTTACCCTACAGAGTTCTTCATCGACTTGCTTCCATTCTGAGCTGTGGCTTAGAGCACGGTCGACATATGCGTTAACAACACTCCTCTTGTACCTGTCTGGGCAGTCGCTGTTGGCATTTAGGCACATTCCTATGTTCGTTTCCTTAGTGTAGACTGCAGTGTGGAAACCTCCGCTCTTTTCCATGACTGTTACATCTAGAAAGGGCAGCTTCCCATCCTTTTCCATCTCGTAAGTGAAACGCAGCACGGAACTCTGCTCAAATGCCTCCTTCAGCTCCTGCAGATGTCTGACATCAGGTACCTGTGTAAAAATGTCGTCAACATACCTGCAGTATATGGCCGGTTTCAAGTTCATGTCGACTAAGACTTTTTGCTCGATGGTACCCATGTAGAAGTTTGCAAACAGGACACCTAGGGGAGAACCCATGGCGACCCCATCTACTTGCTTATACATTTGCCCATCCGGGCTCAAGAAGGGTGCCTCTTTAGTACAAGCTTGGAGTAGTTTCCTTAGAATATTTTCTGGTATGTCAAGAGGAGTACAGGCTGGATCACGATACACTCTGTCGGCTATCATCCCGATTGTCTTGTCCACAGGTACGTTGGTAAACAGCGATTCTACGTCCAACGAGGCTCTTATCCCTGTGGCCCGTGTGCCCTGCAGTAAGTCAACAAATTCCTTTGGAGACTTCAGGCTGAAGGCGCAAGGAACATAAGGAGTCAGCAGGCCGTTGAGTCGCTTCGCCAGTCTGTACGTGGGTGTGGGTATCTGGCTAATGATTGGCCGAAGTGGGTTTCCAGGCTTGTGTGTCTTGACATTTTCATATGCATATCCAGGTTTATATTCCCCAATGATCTTTGGCAGGTGGAGTCCAGATTTCTTGGCGTTCACAGTTTCGATCAGTTTGTTGACCTTTGCTTTCAATTCGGCTGTAGTGTCCTTCGTTACCCTTTGGAACTTAGTTTGGTCAGAGAGTATGAGGTTCATTTTCGCCAGATATTCGTCTTTTTTAAGAATGACATATATTGGCGACTTGTCACCTCTCCTGACAACTATCTCCTTGTTCTCACGAAGGCTTTTAGCTGCCGCTTTGAGCTCGGGGGACAGTATGGTGCTTCTGTAATTGCCTCGATTCTTTCCTCCTTCTGCAATAAGTTCTGCTTGTAAGGTATCTTTGGTAGTGACCTTCTTAGAAGAAGAGAAGAAGGGTAATCAGAGGGTACAACTGACGATTTACTATAAAACCAGAAAAACGGCCAGCCTACTCATGAGAAACTCTCCAGACACAAAGCAGAACGCTTTAAAAGAGACCAACGTCGTCTATGCCTTCAAATGCCCACTTGGGGACTGTAAGCTCCAAAAAACCCAGTATATAGGCAAGACAACAACATCTCTTTCTAGGCGTTTAACGATGCATAAACAACAGGGCTCCATTAAGGAACATATAATCTCTTCCCACAACCAAACCATCGCCAGAGAAATCCTAGTAAACAACACAGAAATCATCGATAGATACAGCGATAGCAGGCGGCTTGACGTTTGCGAGGCACTACACATTAAGAAGTCAACACCAGCAATCAACAGCCAATTAATGCACAACTATATTCTACCCACCTCAAGACTCCGCTCCAATATAGAAGCATCAAGAAATATGGACCAATAGGCTTTCTACAATCACTTCCATTTCAATACCCATTGTTTCGTGTTCTGTCTTGTGTTGATGAAATTAATACTCTATTAATGCCACCTCTTGTTCTGTCTTGTGTTGATGAAATTAATACCCAATTAATACCCTATTGTTCTGTCTTGTGTTAATGCCACATCACCCCTTCCACCTCACTCAAATGTAGATATAAAATCGGAGATGCGTAAGTTCTATTCAGTTGTGTATTTGTGAACTAAAGTCTTTGAAAATGTAATAAGTTTTACGAAACGCGCTCGTGTCGCGTCAGACTAGAAATAAAAATGAATTTTGGAGAATTGATTTTTGATTTACCTCCAACAGTGAAAAGAAATGTACGAAAGATTGAGAAAATTCGTGTTAGAATTATTAATCTTACTTTTTCGGTCATATTTAATAATATATACATATACATATACATATACATATACATATACATATATATATATATATATATATATATATATATATATATATATATATATATATATATATATATATATATAAATATATATATATATATATATATATATATATATATATATATATATATATATATATATATATATATATATATATTATATATATATATATATATATATATTGTTGAATATGAGTTTTCCAAGTCAACCTTAGAAACACTTTTTATGAGAGTCCATAATTCAGACTTCATTCCGTTTGTTAACTGAAAATTTTGTTTTTAATAAGGAAGCTTTAATAATGCCATCACTGTTAATAATATTGATATTATTATTATAAAATCCTGTAATTATTTTTACATGAACTCAAGATGCACAAAGTAATCTCAAAAGCGTATATATATCTATGAAAAAATATTGAGATCGATCCCATCCTATGGCCTTGATGTCTTGTGAGTGAACATGACTCACGCCTGACGGTCCGACCTGGAGGACGGACGGAGTGATAGATAGGAGGAGATTAAGGGTAACCGCAGATGTTCACATGTTCCCAGTTGCTGGACCTCCAACACAGGAAAAAGCTTGTATATAAGCGAGCAGTAGAGCTAGTGGGAGCCATCCGAGCTCTGCTGACCAGCTGGACAAGACCAACATTCCACTTTCTGTGAACTCCGAATCCTAAGTTCCGCCATCATGAAGGTTCTGTGCTTCGCTCTCCTCGCCGGTGTTCTCCTCCTGGCCCCCAGCGTGCCCGCCCAGGTACTACCCGACTTCCACTTTAATGTGTTAATATTACATAGAGTATTGCAACGTCTGTTTCACGGAACTAAATCTATATATAATGCCTGTTGCGAGAATGGTTTCGTCGTTGTCGGGGGACACGAAGACTTATCAAGACTTATCTATACGACGTTTCGGTCCGTCCTGGACCTTTATCAAGTCGATTGTGGATAATGGTTCGTCCTGGCTAATGGTCCAGGACGGACCGAAACGTCTTCGTCTCTTCAATTTCTAGTGTGTGGTTTGGTCAACATTTTTCAGCCACGTTATTGTGACTCTTAACATTCATCTGCAATGCAGAACATAATTTCATCTTCATAATATCCCGCCTTGTGCTGCCCACTCACACAGTATTGCAATAGAGAAATGTAACTTCATCACAGCGATATATACACCGAGAAGTGTTTTCATTAGTTCACTTATTTTGCACCCTATACCCATCCTGTGGGCGGTAGTGGACACCATACCCATCCGGTGGGCGGCAGTGGACCCCATACCCATCCTGTGAGTGGTGTTGGACCCCATACCCATCCTGTGGACGGTAGTGGAAAGGATTACAGAGGCAGATAATGGGCTCAGGGACTGAACCCCAAATTTCATTTAGTAAAGCAAGTTATTTATTTATTAATTTACATATATATACATATATATATATATATATATATATATATATATATATATATATATATATATATATATATATATATATATATATATATATAAGAAGGTACGTTGAGTTGAAGTTGATGGTACATTAGGTTGAAGAGTACATAGCATTGATGTTTTTACATTCTTGTAAAGCCACTAACACGCATAGCGTTTTGGGCAAATCCTTAATCTAACAAATAATTTTAAGTAGGTAATTTGTGGCAAAACTGAAAAAGTTAACAGGTACACTGTAAGAAAATTTGAAGAAAATTAATAAGTACATTATAGTAAAACTTGAGGCTTATCAACAGGTACATTGTAGCATAATTTGAGGCTTATTTCTAGGTACATTATAGTAAAGTTTGCGTTCAACACAAAACCATGATATAAGATGATAGCAGTGATTACAACAATAAAGTTATATGGCATAGGCACATATTTTGGGGTAGGGGTAGCAGTTAGTTTTGATAAGCTAGTCACAAAATGTAATGTATATCGTTTATATAATCAATGAATTAGAAACCGTCCACACACGTACTATGTAAACGAAGCAGCTTACATATGTGGTGAGCTAGTTTCATAATTAATATGTTTATCGTGAACACCTCACCCCCCCCCCCCCCATTCAGTCAGCAGCGGTGGATCGGTTACAGTCACTGACAGTTACCAGCTACAGTTAGTAAAATGGAGAGTATACGCACAGGGAGTTTACTGTAGTCCATAAGTAAATTATAAAATACATAATACAAAAGTATTATTGATGGTTGGTCAATAAGCTGTTGTTGCCTTAATAAGTCTCCGTGGCGAAGTGGTAAAACACTCCCCTGGCGCTTCGCGAGCGCCTTTAAGTTCAAGTATGTTTATTGTGATAAGAAAGAAATACATCTCAAAGAGATAGAGTAGCTTAGGCTATTTCTACCCCCCTGTACTTCAAGTCCCTTAAGGGGCGCACAAATTCAGTAAGTACAAATAGACAAAAAACATTACAAGAATCCTATTTAACATTGCAGGTTAATATAGTAAGCACAGCATATAATTGTTACACTCTTGGGGCAAAATTCTTGTAGCTCCTAAGTATACTGTCTATCATACCATTATCACGCATCCAAACAATTTGATGTGTTACACTACTTATTTCCTTATTTCTATAGTTATCAATAAGTTGACACTCTAATACATAATGTTCTAAGGTGTGGGAGTGCGGCATACTACATAATTTACACTCCTTATCTTTTTCACTGATATCAACACCGTATAACCATATAAATTCTTGTATATAAATCTTGTATTCTTGCATCTTCTTGCATATAACTAAATAAATACAAAATAATAAATAAATAAATAAGGTTAAGGTGAGAAATGAGGAGTTATACAATGCAATATATATAAATGTATATATATAATTATATTGAATTCTCCTGCAATCAGTTCAATGATGTTGTTGTGACTGAAGAGTTTGTACACTCTCCTGAAACTGCTTTCTTAGATAAGTTTAGCTTCCCTTGAAGATCGCGAGTGGCTGCTTCACTCACATTTAATTTGTCTCAAAAAACTAAAGAATAACTGCTGTTGCATGGTTTTCCTGACAATAAATAATAATAATTGATATTTATGTAAGAGTACATACATAGGAATTGTAGAGAAGGGGAGAGTTGGAGACGCACTTTACATAAACCCACCAATGCGCAGAGTGTTTCTGGCGTAGCGTAAAAACAATTTAGAGAAAATGAACATGTACAATGGGGTAATACTGAAAACTAAATGAGATATGGTAACAGTTTTGAATTGTTGAATGATAATTTACAATTTTACATCTCTTTCAGAGTAAGAATCTTCGAGCAAATTCTGTAGTCAGGTAAAGGTGCCTGAAGGTGAGGTACTGGAGCAGGTGAGGTACTGGAGCAGGTGAGGTACTGGAGCAGGTGAGGTACTGGAGCAGGTGAGGTACTGGAGCAGGTGAGGTACTGGTGAAGGTGACGTACTGGATGGAGTAGGTGCTGAAAGTGAACAGACACACAGTTACAGCCTCGCTCCTGTGCCAGGTAAGTCCTCTACGGGGACACCATAGCCCATGCTACTAGGAACTTTTTGTTTCCAGTAGCTGAAACTTAAGCAATAACAGTGAACAAAGAAGAGTGAGAGTTAATCCCAGGCTTTAAGATCCTCTCTTGTGAAGAAATATTAATAAACCATGATTGATATCCTTTAGAAAGGCGAGAAGTTAGGAGGGACATACATGAAACCCACTAATGAATGAAAAGTATACAGAGAAACATTAATAAGGTACAAATTATACCAACACTAAACCATGAAAACATCGGGAACAAAGTCGATGACTTTAGACGAAGAACAGAACTGGGGACTCAGTGGTTTGGAAAATAAGGTTGCTTGATTTACAGTACAGACGTGAGGTCACTGGATTGTTCCGAGGGTTGACCAGATTATGAATGTTTGTGGTTGGTTGGGGGATGCCACCCATGGACCAATCTGCCTACCACAAGGGGTCCATTTTGGGGCCAACCCTTTTTTATCATTTACATCAATGACATAGACAAGAACATTACAAACCACGTCATCTCAGAGCTGCAGATGACACTAAGATTTATGATAAAATAGGAAATGAAAGTGATATTGAGGTCTTACAAAGGGATCTGCACGAACTCTTACAAGTGAACGGAAGACTGGAAAATGCTTTTTAATATGAATAAATGCAAGACCTTGCATCCGGGCATAACAATGCTCATCATAATTCGGAGTCAGAATCCTCCAATCTCTGAACGTTGCACAACAAGAGGAAGCTGCAGGGAGAAAAGCCAACCAACCTACACCCACAGTCTCCGTGGTGTAGTGGTAAGACACTCGCCTGGCGTTCCGCGAGCGCTATGTCATGGGTTCGTATCCTGGCCGGGGAAGATTTACTGGGCGCAATTCCTTAACTGTAGCCTCTGTTTAACGCAACAGTAAAATGTGTACTTGGATGAAAAAACGATTCTTCGCGGCAGGGGATCGTATTCCAGGGACCATAGGATTAAGGACTTGCCCGAAACGCTACGCGTACTAGTGGCTGTACAAGTATGTAACAACTCTTGTATATATCTCAAAAAAAAAAAAAAAGAATTTGTCTAACAATAGTCAAATTAGTTCTTTTTGACTAAGAATAGTCAAAAGAACGTTTGACTTCAAGTAAAAGAAGATAATTATTCAACTGCATAAATATCTTGGATTACCGTCACTTGGGTAATTAGGTAATTACGCTCACTTGGGTAATTACCCACACTTGGGTAATTAGGTAATTACCCACACTTGGGTAATTAGGTAATTACGCTCACTTGGATTATTGTATCCAAGCATGGAGACCTCAACTTCAGAAGGACATATCTACTTGGAGAAAGTTCAACACAGGGTGTTGAAGATACCTCAAAATAAGGGTTATCTTGAGATGATTTCGGGGCTTAGCGTTCCCTCGGCCCGGTCCTCGAAAAGGCCTCCTTTTAGTTACACATCCCCAGGAAGCAGCCCGTAGCAGCTGTCTAACTCCAAGGTACCTATTTACTGCTAAGTGAATAGGGGCATCAGTGTGAAAGAAACTCTGCCCATTTGTTTCCGCCTCCACCGGGGATCGAACCCGGAACCCTAGGACTATAAATCCCGAGCGCTGTCCACTCAGCTGCCAGGGCCCCTCAGGGTAAGAAAAGTCATTTCAGAACTAAGTCGACTTCCATACAGGCAACGGTTGAGGGCCACAGGGCTAACAACACTCAAACCAGACATGACAGGGCTGATCTCATCTAAACTTTTAAAATATTGAACGACTTGGAGGATATTGATCCAGACCACTTCTTCAAGAAGTCACATGTAACACAAACAAGGAGCAACGGCCTCAACCTCAACAAGCCACAATATTGAAAGGAAAACAGGATATGCATTTTTCACCCACAGGGTTATAAACCCGTGGAACCACATACCCGCCGAAGCCATTAATGCAAAAACATTGCAGCAATACAAGATGCCGTTGAATAACTTCATTAGGACAAATGGAAGACCTTTGACAAGCCGCCGGCTTCCTGTCCTTGTCGAATTCACTAGAGACTTAGTGGCCCTTGGGTAAATTCAGGTAAAGAGACTGAAAGGTTTAGCCTGCTTCTCTTCTGTGTATATATACTGAGAGGTGTTTCCTACTTCTACACCGAAAGGTGTATCCAACTTCTCTTCTCCATGTATATACATTGAGAGGTGTACCCTGCTTCTCTTCTTGGTGTAAATACACTGAGGGGTGTATCCTACTTTTCTTCTCGGTGTATATACACTGAGAGGTGCAGCCCGTTCCACCGTGAATATTTATTGAGAATTTAGTTCTGGGCATTGTTTAGGACAAAGTATTTGCTGGTTGACTAATAAACTATTGTGTAATGTCCTTAATTACCCTCTCGCAGTTGATAAATTGTCATCAGTGTTTGGTGTCAACGAGGTATATTCCGCAGGTAGCGTGCTTGTGTATATTTGTGGACACTGTGTGTGTGTGTGTGTGTGTGGACACTGTGTGTGTGTGTGTGCTTGATGCATGAGTGCAAGCTAAGGAAAGCTGCAGACAGTGTGTACAGCGCTGTAGACAAGTTTACGTCTAACAAATGCCAGGTAATATCAAACACTATAGGTTCTAATTTTGGAAATGATTGCCTCGCTGGCCGCCAGGGGGTCAAGATGTGCTCGCCTGACCTGCCAGTTGTTGCCTGATGTTGAGTGGAGGCGGGTGCGGTGCGGTTTGCTGTCTGTGTTGTGCGTGTTGTTTCCCCGGTGCCTGCGTGCATCACATGTATGGATGGTTTGTTTCTGTTGCGGCTGCTTCTGTGCTTGTATGTTTGGTTTGGTGCGTTTGTGGGTGGGTGTGTTTTTTCCTTGCTCCTGCGTGGGCTTTTTTGTTTGCCCTGTAAGAGTTGTATTCGTTATGCCTTTATATGTTATTTCTGGTATGTGTGCTTTTAAACTCCTATGTCTCTGGAGCATGTCTTCGTGTATTTTGTGCTTCTCTGTGTGAGGTTTGAAGTGCCTGAGTTTATACCCTGTTATCCGCCCCTTTCACTTGTCGGGGTATTTGTATTCATGTTCCTGTTTTATGGATGTTCTTTTTGCCGTTAATTGCTGTTATTTGTCTCTTTCATGTGCCATGTGTTTTTGACTTGTGCTGCTTATGTATTATTTTTCCGTTCTATCCTTTTTGTGCTTTGTATTCTGCCTTTTTTATATAAAAGAAAAGAAAAAAAAGTGCTTTTGTTTGTTTTTTGTACTTACGGTTCCCTGTGTGGTTCTGTTTGCTGTTATTAATGCCTTGTGTCCTGTACTGCATTTAATTTGTTTTATGTACAGAGGGTCGCCACACCTGGCGTTGGAGTTTATTTGTTTGTATCATGTGTATTTCTCTATTGCTTATTCGTGTATTTCCCTTTTCATTATTCGTGTCTTTGGGTTCTTTGATGTATTACTGTATTCTGTGTATTTTGTATGTACTCATGTTTTTTGTGTATGGTTTTCTGTTTGTACTGTGGTTTTCTTTTATAAATAAATAAATAAAAATTGGAAATTAATTATTTGATCTTTTTGAACTGGATAAAGAACTAAGAATATAAACAGTAATTAGCATTATCATCATGAGATGCCTTATATCTAGTGAGTGCTAAACAGAGCGTTATTGTTTGCAAGTGATTGTCTAAATTAACACCATGTAGTACATAAACTTTACCATAATTTGTGTTGATTTTGTAATCAATGTTAATTAGACGATTTTAACATTTTCAGTATGCAGAGACAATGGCTATTGCGCATTCGTGTACAACGGTTTCTGCTTCTTGAAGGCCAACGTGGCTGCGGCGTGTCCAACAGGCAACATATATAACGCTGGCTGTGCCGGACGCAGCTGTGCCTGCTGTGTCCCAGGTCAGAACTCTTAACCTATCACATTAACATACCTTTATTACTTTCCCATTGTCGGGGACAGGAAGCCTGTTTCAGGCTTCCTGTCCTCAACGGGAGAAAGGTTAGGCTTACCTTTTATCCTTTTCAAAGCATTGAAATTAAATTTTGTATTAGATTTTTTTTATTTATGGTGAGCTGTCGTGGGAAAACCCCACTGAAGATGATAATGGTGGTTACTCAGACCTCGTTGCTAGTTGCAAAGGGGTTCCCACAGCAGTTCATGCATCAGGGGCCCCAACAGCATTTCATGCATCAGGGGCCCCAAAACTGTAGGTCTTCCATTGTACATTATGTGTTTTTGTTTTCGTATTGGCATCCTTGGTGATATTTAGCGCCCTCTGATTATTCCGCACATTTGATGGTGCTACATAGCCTTCCCGGTTTGGTGCCTTCTTTTGATAATTACTTACTTACTTCCATTGTACATATATAGATATTGGTAAATTTAATTGTAAAAGAGAATTAGTGGTAATGGTTAGTAAAGTAATTGAGCCAACAATGAATTAATGAACGAAATAAGGCAACAATGAGTTAATGAACGAAATAAGGCAAATGGAATATGTGTTTTTTATACAGAAGTGTTAGCAATAAAATTACCAAAATGCCTTGCACTAATATAAGACAATTACTAGTAAGTAATAATTCATATTACAGAATGAACATAAATTCTCTCGAAAAAAAAATACGTAGAATTAAGAATTAATGATGTCATTCAACGTAGAATGACATAGTTAATCTTGCCAATCCCGAGTACTGTACTAGGGATCTTTGTTACGAAGACAGACAAGGAGAATCTCAGTTACATTTTCTGTCAACACTGTGGACGACAAGGAGAGACATAATATCACAGTTTACAAGAGGAAGAAAGTCATTTACAAGTGGGATTAATATATTGAAACACTTAAAAAACAATGAATAAACTAATGCAAATGGTTTAATGTAAATATTAATAATTGCAGATGTAACCAAGTGCATTGCGAAGCCTAAGTGTTATAAACTTGGAGGTTCTTGCGTGAAGACTGCCGATCCTTGCGCCAAGGCTAATAGGAACCCTACTTTTTGCAAAGGGACCGGTTGTGCCTGCTGTTATTAAGGTGAGTACCGAGTCTGCTGTTATTCACATGAGTCCTACACTGGTGTGGGTTGCATCCGTGGCAAGGTCAACAGGCAAGCAAAGAGGATCTTGATAACATGATAAACAAAACATGCTTCCTGTGTCCAACACTTTGACTCCTCGGTCTTGCGGAGGTCTCGCACTTTTTGCAGGTCGGCGTTCGATCCCCGACGGCCTAAGTGGTTGGGCACCGTTCCCTCCATCCTATCCCGACTCTGTCCTCCTATCCCATCCAAGTGCTTTAGTCAGACTCTTACTCCTCAAAATGACTTTACCTTCCTGTTCCCAATAATAGGAACAAATATATAATTAAACACTTAAATTGACATTTTCCTCATTAAAATAGTGTTAAAGCAAGACAACTTTAAATTCATAACTAGCCCGTTTGAAAAAAATTAAACTTCACATTTGTTTAGTGTGTATTAAGACAACCATATAACAGTTTACTGATCAATCAACAAATATACTTTAGTCCTGAATTTAGTCCACGGCTAAACTCTCATTGTATTTACTTGAATTCACCTGAAGGCCACCATCGCTGAAGGCCTCGGATAAGGACAGGAAGACAGCAGTTTGTCAAAAGTCGCCCTCACCCTTCCTGAGGATATTTTTCAGCTGAATATTACACGGAAGCAGTGCGGTGAAATGCTTCTCGGTCTATACTGAGTACATAATGGCTTCTGATCTCTATATTAAAAGTTTCAGGCAAAGAAAAACGGAAGACCTAGAGATCTACACTAACCCCACCAGCTCCAGAACTGGTACAGCCAGTCCACCAGGGCTGAAAACCACCATGAAAACCCCCATCCGTCCCCAGATCTCTAGTATCTCGTATCTGCTATTGATATAGATAATGGCTCCAAAGAGCCTCCACTTACGGGCTCACCATAGCCCGTGCTACTTGGAATTTTTTGTTTTGAGTAGCTGAATCTTAAACAACAACTTCTATTTTATGATTACGGGCTATTCATGCCCGTGCCACCTTTTGGGTGGCCTAATCTTTATCATCTATAATATATTTATATTTTCTTTGCAGAACTGACGACGGCGAGGCAGAGGGCAGACTTAACCATACACATGGAAGGTCAATTGAGCTGTTAACTCTTACCACGAAGACATTCCTTAGAAAATAAAAAGTAGAGTGTATCATTTAACTCTTTTTTTTAGTATTGGTGTTCAATTGTGTGTGAGGGATGATTAGGAATTACTTATTCCATACGTAGGTTCATCAGCATTATAATGAGGCTCTCATACATTACCCTCCGGTTTAGCAATGCATTAAATCCCACTTAATCAATGCATATTTTTATTAAAAATGCTGAAAAAAATCTAAATTTTCTAAAAATTAATTATATATTTGTGTTAATGTGTGTGAAAGGCAGATCCTTGCCTAAAAATTTGCACTGCACTGAAAATTCCAGAATTTAACAATAGTGTGCTTATTCATTTAGGTAATTCACAAAATAGCTAATACTAAAATAATTGTTTATTTTCTGAATTATCCATCCTCTACATTTATTGTGTAGTTAAATTTCACTCTAATTTTAATTGGAATTACAAATTATTTTCCATACGGAATCTATCAATAATGATCCTGTGGTTTGTGCACGAAGATATTATGTGATTAAATATATGTTTGACAAACACGCAAGTTTCATAGTCCTTTACCATATGCCGTTACAGGATTTCTCCATGTGAATACTCGATCTTCTACCATAAATACCACCATCACACAGAACAATCACCACCACACAGAACCACCACCATCACACAGAGCCACCACCATCACTTAGAACCACCACCATCACATAAAACCACCACCATCACACAGAACCACCACCATCACACAGAACAACCACCACCACACAGAACCACCACCATCACACAGAACAACCACCACCACACAGAACCACCACCATCACACAGAACAACCACCACCACACAGAACCACCACCATCACACAGAGCCACCACCATCACTTAGAACCACCACCATCACACAGAACACCATCACACAGAACCACCACCATCACATAGAACCACCACCATCACAGAGAACCACCACCATCACATAGAACCACCAATAGCACATAGAACCACCACCATCACAGAGAACCACCACCATCACACAGAACCACCACCATCACATAGAACCACCACCATCACATAGAACCACCAATAGCACATAGAACCACCACCATCACAGAGAACCACCACCATCACAGAGAACCACTACCATCACATAGAACCACCACCATCACACAGAACCACCACCATCACATAGAACCATCACATAGAACCACCAGCACATAGAACCATTACATTACATAGAACCACTCGCAGGTGCCACCACAGGTGTTCTTCCTTGTCATTTGTTATGCACTGTTCTCACTTCCAGGAGCCACCACAAGTGTTCTTCACCGTTACTTGTTATGCACTGTTCTCACTCCCGGGTGTCACCATTAGTGTTCTTCACCATCACTTGTTATGCACTGTTCTCACTCCCAGGTTCCATCAGATATTTTTCCTCTTCACTTATTGTGGTTTAGATCATAGAGGTTTATAACCCTATGGGTGAAAAAGCATCTCCTGTTTTCTGTTCTTCATAGTGGTTTGCGCTTGAAGCCGTTGCTCCTTGTACGAGATACATTTGACCTTTTTTTTAAAAAAAAAAGTGGTCTGGATTAACATCCTCTACATTCTTCAATATTTTAAAGGTCCTGATGAGATCATCTCTGGCATGTCTCATTTGCGTTATTAATTCTGTAACCCTTCACCGTTCCTGGTATAAGAGTTAATTTATTTCTGGGATAATTTTGTCACTGTGTTGAACATTCTCCGAAGCAGACGTGTCCTTCTGAAGGAGAGAGTTCTAAGCTTGGATACAATAGTTCAGATGGGGACACACCCGAGACTTATACAGTTAAATTTCTATTTTTTTTTTTTTTGTCCTTGAATTCAAAGGGTCTTTGGAGTTTGGACTATTTCTAAGGTTTGGTTAGTTTTTTGTACATGCTCCCATTTGTTGTGCAACTTTCAATGACTGGTGGATCCTAACTCCTAGGTACTTTCTCTTCATCAATCTGTTGCATGGTAGGTAGTGCTATGATAGTTGAGATGTACATTGTTATGTCCTACATTCATGGTCTTGCATTTTTCAATATTGAAAAGCATTTGTCAGTCTTCTGACCTAAATTATATTATATTTTTAGAATGCACACTTGTGTTTTATTTAATCAACAGATTCTTATTTCAATGCACCAAAACATGTCCATATCATGTGCTAATTCCCATATATTTAACACATCGTCTAATGTTAAATTAAATGGTAAGAAAAGTCTTTACAGTATATATTTATGTTTAACATTTTACTGGCAAATAAATAATGTGCATTCAAGGAAAAATATACATTCCAGGACGACTATATACAATATAAAACAAACACTGCTTTTTAAACAAGAAAATTAGCACAAACTTTTAGTTTTAAGACGATATGTCAAAAAGGTACTATACAGTACAGAATTTCAAATTCATATCTACAGATTTTAAGAAATGTTTATTCTTTATTTCTTCCTAAATATTCTGAACAAGTTTAAGTTTTAAGGGGAAAGGAATCGGTAATGTTTCGTAATTCCAGTCATCTTGAAGCCTATCATCACCAGTTGTCGTCACATTGTTTAACTGCATGAACAGCATAATTGATTGATGTATTAGACAGCCAGGACCACTTGTTTACCAAGGGATTGTATGCCATTCCATGAACCAGACGAGTCACACAGCCATCTGAGGGAATAAAACAAATATCTTTCATTACCTAAAATGTTTTTGAAAGTATAAATGAGACAAGTAACAACTGGATACTAACTGGATAAATGCCAATTTATACATTACATAGTGTTTATACTAGTTACACACTTTTACAAGATCAATGATAGTGATCCTTATGTTGGCTCAGATCATTGGTTCTCCCTTCTCCCCTCTTTTCCCTCCCCTTCTCCCCTCCTTTCCTTCTCCCTCTCCCCTCCTTCCTTCTCCCCTCCCCTTGGCCGTCATTCGTCTCCTCCTCTTCCCCCCCCCCTGTCGCCCATTTGTCAGGGTCAAGAGGTTGACCTGAGGGTAGGGTGGTCGTGGATACCTTGGCTTCTCCCACTCAATTCCCCACTCAGATATTTCCCTCTCCACCCCCCTCTCATCCCTCTCTGTCCCTCTCAGCAGCGGCCTTCCCCATACCAGGCAGAGTCAAATGTCCCTACTCCTATCTTAGAGGAGACAGGCTTGAACATAAATTATCAGTTTTGTAAACATTGCTCGCAGGTGCCTGGGCTCCATAGACGCGCCTTGTACCCCTTCTCTAGCTGGGGAGAGCTGACTCAATCTTCAGGAATTCATGTAGCTTTCCACGACAGATCAGTGAAGGTGATTGGCCTGAGATAAGGTCCAAGTCCTTATTGGCCCTAGAGAGCCAGACCTCAGGCCTACGTGTTAAATGGTTGGCCAGTGCCAAAATAATGGGTGGAGCCCTGGGGCTGTATTAGATGGTGGGAGGAGTAATCCTTCCCAGCAATAAGTTGGAAAAACTAAATTTGATCAGTGTGTCTTGGGAGTGTATTAGGAACAGGGCCGCAAGCCCGTATCCTCGGGGCTGAGGGCAGCCATCAACATCTTGGCCGTGGTGCGGGTATTTAAGGTATAGTGCACTTGAGTTTTGTGTCCTCGGTAAATACCCATTGTGCCTCTAGGGAAATAGAATAGGTGATGTGTTCAAATTGTCTTAATTTACATGTTTCATAAAATAAATGGTATAGCTTGTCCAGTGGTATTCACTTAACTCCCCTTTGATATATTTTGCTACTTTGTCATTTTTAGGTGTTGTATTGGAAGCCCCCAGGTTCTCCTACTAGTAATAGATACTAAAGTTGCCCTTGGATTCAAATAAGTAACGTAAATTACACAAACTAATTTTCCAAAATTTATTACTGAAATTCATATTACCCGGAGTCCCATGGTTACTGATTCCTTGCCTTCCTGGGGGATCGGTGATTGACACATTCAGGTATGGTTGGTCAGGAAGGTGGTGGCAGTGCTTTAATGGTTTTTATTTTATAATTAGTAATAAGCGAATAACCCTTGTCCTTGGTGTATCTTCCTCATTTAATATTCCTCTTACATACGTGGCAGTCCAGTGAGGGGTCATGCTGGACTGTAACAGTGTTAAGCTGGGGTATTGAGTGAAGAAAGACGGAGAATATCAATAGAGAGCGTATAGTACGATTATGAGAGATCACAAGATAACAGGATTAATACTGGGGAACATTGGGTTATTACAATAAAGGCCGCGGTTATTACGGCAGGGTAAGCGGTCGTTACAATGTTACAAGAATGCAAAACCCTGCAAATAACACTGTACTAGTATATTTATATGAATATATTATACTATATTGATATGAATGTCAATAGTATGACATAACAGACAAAATAGAATGTAAATCTTAAAATATTTGATTTATTAATATTACCCTGTGAAGAAAATGGTGATAATTGTTCACACTAACAGTTCTTATGGGACTAAACTCATTATTAATGAAGTATCATTTAGTGACTTATTACATCTCATTCCTGAAATTATTTATCCAATTGGTACTTTCTTGTCCATCATTATCTTCTTGTACATTCTCACATGAATATGCTTCCTGAGACTACCGAATTTGTATGCATAATATATTTCTGTGCTTTTTAAGTAATCTAACAAATACTGCATATTGAGTTCTGCAAATGTGTGAAAGCTTATTTTATTGTCTTAATACTTGAAAGCATTTTAAATGTCTAAAAAATATTACACCTGAAACTACCACCACAAAGAACAACAATTACCAAAAAGGGAAAGCTAGAGTCAAAGATTAAAGCAATGGCAATCACTATATTCACACACAAGCAAGCAAGTAGAATCTAAGAACGTGAAAAAAGATAGCAAGATTTGTAAGAACGTAGAGCTATGAGCTAAGAACTATGAACATAAAAAAAAAAAAAGACAGCCAGTCACAATAATGTGGTTGAAAATCAGACGCCCAATCAACACTTCTGAAAATAAAAGAAGTAACAAAAAGTCGTCACTTACAATATTTTCAGATGTGTGGATTTGGAGTCATGAAAAAGATGAAATTAAGTTAGATACATCAGATTATAATAAAATATAAATTTAATCTTTTGTGATAAATTAGAATTAAAATGTTTGCCATAAATTACCGAGATGCACAGCAGACATCACCAAAACAGAGCACAGATACCACAGACAATTTATTAAATACAGGTATTCGCAAAGTAATACACCTAAGGAAACTGCAGTAAAAATTTTTTTACTTCATAATACATATCACGGTGCTACATAGTCTTTCCAGCTTGGTGCCTTCTTCTGATAATTACTTACTTCATAATACAGTGATACCTCAGCTTATGAATTTAATCCATTCCCAGAGACAGTTCGTAAGCCGAAAATTCGTAAACTGATGTGAAATTTTCCCCTAAGAAATAATATAAATTGAATTAATCTATTCCACACTCCCCAAAAAATTAACTTCAAAGTAAATTTTATACTTAATTCACCCAAATCTTTAGTACTAGAATATGTACAAGTCATTGCTTACGTTAATTGTTGACTCTTCATGACTTCTCTGGGGTACACACAGTCACGTTTTCCCTACATACCACTAGGACCCGCTTGTGGCTCACTGCTTGTTTTTCTCGCTATAAACCTGTGTAGTGACACTTGTTTTTCCCTACTTTGTAACACTTGAATACTTGCCTGAAGTGAGACATCACATTGTCATTAAAAAGGTTAACATAAAGGCCTACTACAGTTTGCTCTGGCTGAATTAATAATAACTTTTCAACATCTTCAAGTTATCTTGAGGTTATCTTGAGATGATTTCGGGGCTTTAGTGTCCCCGCGGCCCGGTCCTCGACCAGGCCTCCACCCCCAGGGAGCAGCCCGTGACAGCTGACTAACTCCCAGGTACCTATTTACTGCTAGGTAACAGGGGCATTCAGGGTGAAAGAAACTTTGCCCATTTGTTTCTGCCTCGTGCGAGAATCGAACCCGCGCCACAGAATTACAAGTCCTGCGCGCTATCCACCAGGCTACGAGGCCCCTTATCCACCAGGCTACGAGGCCCCTAAGAAATTTTCCCCTAAGAAATAATATAAATTGAATTAATCTGTTCCACACTCCCCAAAAAATTAACTTCAAAGTAAATTTTATACTTAAATCACCCAAATCAAAGTGTTTGTGTTCTTTGTTTTGTGATTGTTGATATGCCTTTTGCCACTTTAGCACTCAATGTCTTTTTTTTAGCAAATACAGTGCATATCGTTGACACAGATTTGTTGTACTCCCTAGGTAGTTCAACAACCGTGTACCATATTCGTGTTTACGAATGATCTCGTTTTTCCTCTATGGTCATTCTCACATGTTTTCTTGGCTTCAACCTTACCACTGACTTTCTTGGGAAGCACGGCAACATATATTATAATAACTTATGCTCAAATACCCCAAAATCCAAAAAAACACTGAAATTCTTTACAAAGAATTCGGGTGTGATTGTCACTAGGCGGGAGGCACTGGTAAACTGAGGCGCGATCGCTGTGACCACCCGCTAGGTCGGCCATATGTCCATCAACAAACATCGTTTCCCGAGGCAAAGTTCGTAACCCGATTCAGATTTTACAAAGAAATTGGGCTTGTAACCTGAAAAGTTTGTAAAGAGGGGGATTCGTAAGCCGAGGTTTCACTGTACAGTACATATAGAGTAATTAAATAAAATTTAAATATTGACAAGAAATAACACTAACTTTTTTCAAGCATAAAAAGAAGGTCTTGATGAGGAACAAACTTATTCCAGTCATGAGTTCCAGGAGGAACTATATGAAGCACACGCTCAGCAACAGCAATAGCACCAAGCCAAGCACATGTCGTCTTATTTATGGTTGTCAAGAAAAACGATCCACCTGGCTGTAGAAGATATAACACACAGCTTTTAGTAGTTATGTGACAATGATAATAGTGTCTGAAATTAATCTAGTAAACTTGTAAAGAGAGAAAATATAATTATTCATATGCCACAAATTCCAAATGTATTAAAGTGAATATGCTACTTCTCCCCGCCAAACACACGACAAAAAACTACGACGTTGCTACAATGTTTGAACAACTTTCTAACATGTCTTAAAAAGTTTATAACAAGATGTAACAACTTTATTACAAGTTATAACAAGGGAAATGTAGGGACTGTATCATCATTTACTTTTATTTTGAGTTCACATTAATTTCCTTGAACTAATTTAGCTCTAAACACATTTAGAGTTATTCATGTTATTTTAGGTTTTGTATTTTGATATTTCGTATACTTTGTCATCTTTTCTTCCCTGAATGCTGGAATATGCATATGATATGTCACTAAATATAGATAACTCACAGTTACCCAATACAGTATAAAGCAATTTGAGATGAATTTAATGATAAAATTTACTAACCTTGAGTGTGTCTACACAGGACTGAATAAAGAAATTGGTAGCAGCAACATGTTCCAACACTTCAGAGGCAATCACTGCATCGTACTTATCATCACTGTTCTGCTTGAATTCTTCTATCGTTCCATTTATATATCTAAAAATAATATTTAAGAGGGCTAGTAAAAAAAAATAAATATACTGCCGGTACTCTAAGTAAAATATTACATTGCTCCCATGATCAACTACATACAACAATCAGTTTTCCACCTACGTTTGACTTCTGAATTAAATGTTTAATGAAGGTTAAAAATAAGGCTTTGGGAGTACTATAGAACAGCTTCTTTCAACACAAGCCACCAGATTGATCCCTTAGGCAATCTCTTGCTCTTCCTAAGGACAGGACCAGATACAGCCAGGTTAGTTTGATACTTACAGGACAGTAGAGATTTGTTCAAATGCCCTTGCTGGATTATAGTTATGGAAGGGAGATGGCAGAGAAAACCTCAATCCAGCATGGAATGATCTGTGAAAGGTTCCTCCTCCTTGTACTCTCAAAACCCCCTTCCAAGCAATACACAAGGCTCAAATAGACTGCAAAGTATTGCTTTTCTACTATTTGGACCACCTCCCTGCTACCCAAAACTATTACCAGATGTCAGTACCAACACTGCCAACATAGTAGCAAGAAGTTATCTGACTCATATTAGTCAGAAAATAACCCAAGACAACACTGGAAAAATCAGGACAAAACAAGAGAGCATGGGGGACAACCAGTTTTCCTCAAAATGATTTTATTTCATTTTCAAATCAATACAATGAGTGTTAAGAAACACTGGAAACCTGCTTGCAGAAACTAAGAAAATACACACATGACTAAACCCATATCATATGATGCTAGGCTTGAAACAAAAATAACAGTACAGGCATACCTCAGAATACGAGTTTAATCCGTTCCTGGAGACGCCTCGCCTTCCGAAAACTCGCATTCCGAAGTTAATTTCCCCATAAGAAATAAAGGGAAATGAATTAATCCGTTCCTGACTACCCCAAAAACCCCACATCAAACTAAATTTTTATACCTAATTTACCTAATTCATCTAAATAAACCTACAAAACTGTGTTCCAGTTATTACTTACCTTGCTGTCGAGTGCTGTAGGCGTATGGAAGATGGTGAGGAGGGGGGGAGGAGGAGAGGAGTTACTGTTTGGAAGGGGAGTCCCCTTCCATAATCACATCACATAACCCCATGCCTTGTAACACTATGGATACCACTTCTCTTTCTAAATTTTTCAAACCAGCCCCTGCTTGCCTTAAACTCTTTCTTATCTGCATCACTCGTTGCAGGGGTATTCTTTAGAAGGTCTTCGTACAACACCCTGGCTTTCTCACAAATAATGGCCTCCGAAACACTATCACCCCTCAACTCCTTGTCGTGTATCCAAATTAATAACAACTTTTCCACTTCTTCAAGTACTGTATTTGTGGTCTTTATGCCGTTAATGTTCTTACTCCTTTTGCCACTTTAGCACCCATAATCTTATTTTTCTTCTTAAGTATAGTGCATATTGTTGATGTGGCTTTGTTGTACTGCCTACAAAGTTCAACAACACGTGTACCGTTCTCATGCTTCCGAATGATCTCTTGTTTCTCCTCTATTTTCATCCTCACATGAGCTTCTGGCCTTTATCCTTACCACTGGCTTTCTTGGGACCCATGGTGAGATATATAATAACAAATTGTATAGACAAATCACCAAAAATCAAACAAAACACTGAAAATCCGCGAGAAGAATTGATGTGGGGGTAGTCACTGAGCGCGAGACAATGGTAAACTGAGGGGCGGCGGGCGGAGGGGCAGCGGGCGGAGGGGCGGCGGGCGGAGGGGCGGCGGGCGGAGGGGCGACGATCGCCGAACCACCACGCGCTAGGTCGGCCTGTACGCGTATCAACAAACTCGCGTCCCGAAGTAACCCTCGCCTTCTGAGACAAATTTTTGGAGTAAATACTGCTCGCCTTCCGAAAACCTCGCATACAGGGACAATCGCATTCCGAGGTACCACTGTACTCTACTAAGTACTGTATTGTAATTGAAAACAGTTTTTGCATGGTACCATATACTAGAAAATACTGCATAATGAAAATTTGGTATACAACATATTAATGCACAGATACAGTATTTCATTTAATTGCAATAGAAAGTATATGCAGAAACTCACTCAACATTTTGCTGAACTCTTGAATCTTGGTCAGCATGTAATCTAGCAACAGAGATGTTCTCCTCAGCAGCATCCACACCAGTAACTCTTGCTCCCAGTCTCGCTAGAGGCTGCAAGTGTGTAAGATGAGTGATGACAAATGTAACTCATAACATAAATCCCTCAAAATGCGACATCATAATGGATAATTGGATAGTAAACTGGGAAGTGAAGTAAACAGATAGTTTACTTCAATAAGATTGCCATCAAATGAATAGGTATGTTTTGTCTGTCTGAATACTCATATGGTTCAATAGCTCCAATTGTGTCTTCCAGCAGTCATGGATGGACACAAAATAATATGGGTCTTGGTAGCACAGTTGGTTCCTTTCTCAATTCACAATTGGGAATCCCTGGATCAAATTCTGGGCAGGACAGAAATGGTTGGTCACAGTTTCTTTCACCCAATGCCTCTGTTCATCTAGCAGCAAATAGCTACCCAGGAGTTAGCCAATTGTTGTGGGGTGCATCCTGGGCAAGGTCAGTACAGTGGTACCTCAGCTTACAAATTTAATTTGTTCCCAGAGACCTCGTAAGCCAAATATTTGTAAACTGAAGCGAATTTTCCCATAAGAAATAATGTAAATTGAATTAATCCATTCCAGACTCCCCCAAAAATTAACTTCAAAGAAAATTTTATACCTAATTCACCCAAATCTTCAGTACTAAAGTACAAGTTATTATTTACCTTTACTGATGACTCTTGTTGGCATAAGGAAGACAGTCAGGAGGGGTGGAAAGATGAGGAGTGATGTTAGTGTTTGGATGGGGAGTCCCCTTCCAAATCTTTAAATTCGTCAATAAATTTTTCAGCCGCTGGTTTGTCTGAGCTGACAGCCTCCCCATACCTCACAACACTATGAATACCACCTCTTTTTCTAAATTTCTCACACCATTCCCTGCTTGCCTTTAACTTGCCTATTGCCTGCTAACTCCTTGTTGTGTATCCAAATTAATAACTTTTCAACATCCTCAAGTGTTTGTATTCTTTGTTTTGTGATTGTTGATATGCCTTTTGCCACTTTAGCACTCACAATGTCCTTTTTCTTAGCAAGTACAGTGCATATCATTGACATAGATATGTTGTACTGCCTAGCTAGTTCAACAACCTGTGTACCATTTTCATGTTTACGAATGATCTCTTGTTTTTCCTCTATGGTCATTCTCACATTTGTTTTCTTGGCTTGAACCTTACCACTGGGTTTCTTGGAACCTACTGCTAGATATATAAAAACAACTTTTATGTTCAAATACTCAAAAATCCCAAAAAACTGTAATTCTTTACAAAGAATTCAGGTGCGATTGTCACTAGGCGGGAGGCACTGTTAAACTGAGGCATGATCGCCTTGCCACCACATGCTAAGTTGGCCATACGCATATCAACAAACTTTGTTTCCTGAGGCAAAGCTCATAACCTCGAAAGCTTAAAATTTACAAAAAAATTGGGCTTGTAACCCAAAAAGTTCATAAACAGGGGCATTTGTAAGCTGCGGTGTCACTGTAGTTCGACCTTGGAGTGGGGGGAGGGGGAGAAAACCTTGATATAAGCCTAATAAATAAATAAATAAATAAATAAATATATATATATAAATACACACACACACAAAAAATGGCTGCCTGTCCTCCTTCCAACAAAATGAATTATTAGTTTCGAGTCAGACTCTAAACTAATAATTCTCCTGAGCCTCTACTGAGCCTCTATCAGTAAATGACAATGACTGCAATTAGACCAAAATAAAGATCTTTACGGAATATAATGTACATACTGTACTGTATATTTTCGTACTCTCTTTACTTTTTTCATACTGGTTTCATACTTTTTCATACTGGTTTCATACTTTTTCATACTGGTTTCTAAGTGCTAGGTTTCATAAACCTTACTTTTTAATATAATGTATTATATTAAATTATATTAGTATTATATTGTATTATATTGTTTTGAAGGAAACAAAATTTGTTTTGTCCTGGCTCCCATCACAACATAATGCTGATGAATGCCAGATGGTATAGTGACTAAACTAAATGCCCAGACTAAAATAGGGGCAGATACTGTATTTATTTTTTGTCATTTTCAATACTGCACTTTTAAAAGTACAGATCCATCATAAAAAAATTAATTTTTTTTTATGTAGTTAGGTTGAAAATGTTTATGCAAGCCGTACTTTGAGGGATGAATGAGGACGCAGTTATTAGCAGCCATTAAATCAGTACGTAATATCTCTTGTATCATACACCCTGCTTCATTTATTAACCACATAATGTATGTTAATACCTCAAATGATCCCTCAAACATTCTTCATCCTACTATGCACAATGTGCCAGTAACATCACAGAATGTTATCTGCTTTCAATAACCCTTGCACAAACAGTTTTACCTGTACAGTACTTTACATAACAGTACTTCTTAAACAGTAATAATTATTCTTTAAACATAATAATAATTATATTTAGTAATATATAATAAAATAATACTAATAATTATTATTATAGTATTTTGCAAAACTTTTCTTACCTCACACAGAATCCCACCGCCACATCCTACATCAAGAATCTTTAATCCTGTTAGTGGTCTGGGGCCATCAACATGTTCTGGTTTAGCAATGCGTGATTGTACTAAGCCTTCTCGAATCATCGACACCCTTTAAAGCAAAATGGAATAGTCCAAGATACAGTGTACAGTATAATTTTATATGATGAAAAGCATTAAAAGTTGATTAATTAAAGTGATAAAAATAATAATAATACAAATTTGAGCACATGAAAAGCTCCTTTCTAAGCAAGTTATTCTACCATTCCCCTATAGATCTATCACTTCATATAAATATACACTACAATACTGTATACTTATTATTAGATTGTTTTTTAGATTATGTAACACTGTTCGATAACATCAATATGCTGTAATTAGGCCAACACAGGAGTGATACAGCATATAAAAAAAGGGATCCATATTATCAAAGGGATCTGGTTGAAATATACTCTTCATTTCAGTGTTCAGGGTGCTTGGAAGTCACCAAAGACAAGCATAGTGGTCACCCCCAAATGGCAGCACCACAATGATTCAGGCCCTGGCAAAACCCATCAAGCCTACATGTATCCTAACCTATAGCAAGACATTTTTACATATCCCGCTAATTGTGGTTCTAAAAAGGTGTTTTCAATTCATGACCTATTTTGTGCTTTCAGGTTGCTGCTTTGTGATACTTTTTTAAATCCTTGCCCTTTTGTCATGGTATTGTTTCACCCGCCCAGACCCTCTACATCGCTCCTGTCATATGTACTGCAGATCTAGCCATTGGTTATTAATTACACTAACCAGATCTAGGAAGTGTCTTCCTAGGCCTGTATTCCATGTCTCCAATCCATAGATGTAAGTCTCGAGTGCAATGATCAGTGAGTTAATTCACACTCACAAGATTCTGGGTTTGATTTCCACAGCAGAACAGAGACGATTGGGCAAGTTGCATTTCACCTGATGCCTCTCTTTCCCCAGCAGTAAATAAGAATCCAGGAGTTAGGCAACTGTTGTGAGTAGCATCCTGGGACAGGATGATGAGAGGAACCTCGATATGCCTAAAAGGCTTTCTGTTCTAGACAATGAGAATGGGAAAACATTTTCTTATGACTTTGTTCACATTTTGAGTGCTTACTTTTAAGTCCTAACCTATAACTGTCTATTGGAAATAAGACCATGCATCTTGGGCTCCACCTACACACAGTTCAACAATGTAGTTAGCAAAAAACTTTGTTGGCAGTAATTAGCTAGTGATGCCAAGAGAGGGCTCAAAATGTCTTCAAAATGTTATGGATTGACCAGTGGAAGTCATTCCAGGTTGGACTGAGCATTTCCACCGTCTCCTCAGAACTTAAATGATCCAACAGGGATGACTGAAAATTCCCTATACAGTAGTGTAGTGCTGTACATCACTTTCTCTTTGTATATTCCCATTTACAGACACATGAAACATACTTTGGGAGAAACTGAATGATCTACTTAGAGAGGTGCTTATCATGTACTGTACAAAAGACTAATTTTTATTGTACAAATTTTAAAATATAATTTTTTCTCTAATCAATAAATTGCACTTAATTTAATGACTAGTCTATTTATTAGCATCTATATACAGCTTTCAAAAACATTCATTAATTACCTTAATCTATTCATAGAATGTAAAGGCTTGAAATCACCATGTAAATCCCACCACGAGTCTGCCAGTGCTCGAAACTTTGCTACCTCTTCTGCAACATATGTAGAATTTGATTTTGTGTCATTGGTGCTGTATCCATTTGAACTTGAGCTACCATTGGATTCATCTGAACTTGATGTGCTTGATTCATTATCTAGTGTACTGGTGGTAGTGGAATTTGCAAGATCCCTTATACGTACATTTCTAGGAAGAGAAAATACAGTATAGTACTAGGTAGCTGGTCTTTGCCAAAAAGAGTTCCTGATGACCAATAACAAATACTGCAACATGTGAAAATAGTGTTCCTTTTATTATTTACTTTTCTCCTGTCACACTTATTTTAGTTATAATTATGAAGTTTATCATTATACAATGAAATCAAATACTGTACAGTACTGTACTGTAATGAATGTATTAAACTGACAAATGCCAATAACATAGTTATACTTTGTACATTAACCCAATAACTTTGTTTTTTATATTCTGTACAGTGGAACCTTGATTCAGCAAACCTCGATTGGTGAATAACCAGTCAGAACACACTTTCCATGCCAGATTTACTCACCCAATTTGACGAACAAAAGTTCGCTGAAGCAGAGGATTGTGTGGATTTGCTAAGACTGTAGGAACCAAGTTCACAGATGGAGGCAACATTACAAGAAACATTTGGGGACCTTGGGAAAGACACTGAGCATATTTAAAACCAAGTTCTATGGTTCTTTTTTATTTCCAGTTGCAGAGGTTTTTGTTCAGTAATGTGTGGGCTGTTTTTCCCTTGAAAATTAAATTTCAAGGCTTGGGTGTGTGAAATATGCTAGGTGTGGTTAAATCTCTTTACAGACAGGTTCTTTTGGTTGTTGCCCTTCAATTGAATATATTACATTGAATATATCACAGGTAAAAATTATAATTTTGCTCAGTGAAATCAGCCCATAATGTGTGGGAAATACTGTATTAGGTATGAATAGTAACACTTAACACATGAATGGTAACTAGATGGATTCAACATTACAAGAAACATTACAAGATTTGTTTTAATTTTGAATTGATAAGGTTTTCATTCACTCAGGTATGGCACGGCTTCCTTTTGAAAATGAGTTTGAGGCTGGGGGCATGAGAAATAAGATAGATGTGGTTAAATTTTTTTGCACACCTGTTTATTTAGTAGTTGTCTATTATATTATGGGTTAAAATTAAAATTTTGTTAAGTGAAATTAGCTCATAGGGAGTGGGAAATGCATCCCAGAGAGATCTCCAGTTGTAACAAATCCTTCACAGTAACGAATTGGGGTTGATCCCATATAGTTAATTGAATCAGGGTTGTACTGTATATTTTATTGAATATATCACTTGTTGAATATATAGAACTGGACACATTATTTTGTTGCAGGTGATTCACATTACACACATTTCTGTAAAGTTGAAGCCTTTACATTTAAATGTGAAATGTTCAAGAATTTTCTTTATGCCTTATCCTCTATTACTTATAGGAAAATATGAACAAACAACAGGTAGAATGAATAGATATTTAACATAAAACATACCTAAATGGCTTCAGAGCATGAATGCCAGCACGAGAGGCCAGCAAGTGCTGCAGAGTCCTCATCTTGGGAGCACGAGAGACCAGCAGGTGTGGCAGAGCCCTTACAGTGACAGCTTTATTTACTTGCAGTCACAACACCCACTCACACGATAGTTATAAAACAGAAAAAATTTAATCTGGAATATAAAGACACTTGTGTTAAGAGTGTAGTCTTGGCATTAAATTATTAATATCCTGAAAATCAAGAATTGAATACCTTACCTTTACAATATTTGCATTTAATGTATGTACAGTATTATATATTTTCAGGGAAGGAATATCCCTTAGTACCTCACCTGAGCCTACACGTTGGTACACTGCATACCAGGAGCCAGAACCAGAATCTGGTTCTCTCTACGAAATGGGGGAAGTTTGGGAATCAGAGATGTGCCCAAGCAAGGGGAGCTCAGGGATCAGAGATGTGCCCAAGCGAGGGGAGCTCAGGTATCGGAGATGTACCCAAATGAGGGGTCCTCAAGGATCAGAGATGAATCCAAATGAGGGGTGCTTGCAGATCAGAGATGTACCTAAACGAGGGGAGCTTGGGGATCAGAGATGTACCCAAACGAGGGGAGCTTGGAGATCAGAGATGCACCTAAACCGAGAAAAAATACCAGAAACTTTAGGAACAAAACAAGTGACTTCCTCAAGGAAAAATAAACCCTGTGACAAACAGGGTAAATGATTGTTGAAGCAGGTGAACACTCCTAACTTTAATTTGCCCGACCACCACCAGATGAAATCCCAGGTCACCCATCATCCTGAGCACCCACTAACCTTCCTCACTCACCTGATGTCAGAAATGCATTGCTCTCCAGGATACCTAAAGCAGCTCCTTTATGTTGTGTTTGTTATCTCCAACCCAGCTTATCTTAAAATCATATACAACTTTAATAATAAAATGAATCATGCATGAAATGCCTGTATAAATTTGATTAAACTCTATTTGCATATAGGTTTAGTTCCTGGTTTTCAGAAATCGGGAATCCTGTTGGTCTTGTTCGTTCGGCGTTTGCACCTCAGTTTACCAGTGCCTCCCGCCTAGTGACAATCGTGCCTGAATTCTTTGTAAAGTATTACAATTTTTCGGATTTTTGGCTATTTGAACATAAAATTTGTTATTACAGTATATATCTTGCCATGCATTCCAAGAAAGCCAGTGGTAAGGTTCAAGCCAAGAAAACACATGCGAGAATGACCATAGAGGAAAAACAAGAAATTATTGATGGTGGAGTTGGAGGAGGAACACAGCAAAGAATTGACCACCGAAGAACTCCTAGCTCCTTCAAAAGGAGCAGCAACAAGAGGCAGCTGAGGAAATGTCTTCAGGGGAGGAGGAGGCAGTAGAGAATGTCCCATCCTCAACAATTAGGAAGTGGTGTAGGCTGTGGGAAGAAATGCAAACTTTTGTTGAATCGACTCACCCAGAGCAAGCTGTAGTAGGCTGTTGCATTAACCTTTTTATTGAAAATGTGATGCCTCACTACAGACAAGTGTTACAACGAAGGGAAAAACAATCTTCAAAGGATCGTTCTGTTGTGAGAAAAATCAAAACCAGGACCTAGTGGTATGCAGGCAAAATGTGCCAGAGAAAGCACTCCAGAAAAATCTTTACCGCCTGATGTTATAATGGAAGGGGAGTTCCCCTTCCAAACAGTAACACCTCTTCTCCTCCCCCCTCCTCACTGTCTTCCATACGCCAACAAGTCATCAGTAAAGGTAAGTAATAACTTGTACATACTTTAGTACTGAAGATTTGGGTAAATTAGGTATAAAATTTACTTTGAAGTTTTTTTTTAGGAAGTCTGGAATGGATTAATTCAATCTTCATTATTTCTTAGGGGAAATTCGCTTCAGTTTGCGAATTTTTGGCTTACGCACTGTCTATGGGGAATGGATTAAATTCGTAAGCTGAGGTACCACTGGAAACTTTGCCTAAATGATTCTGCCTTAATATAGGGATTGAACCAGGAACCTTAGGTTGAGAGCTGATATGTCATTTTATACACAGGACAGATCAAGGATGGATCTTTTTACATACAGTATTATATAATATATACAATATATATAACAGCCTACCTTACCCAAACTGACATAATAAAACCCAATCTAGGTTAACATAACACATCATCTTTAACATTTCATAAATGAGACTTGTCAAAACACCTGTGTATGATCTGACTGTACTGAACTCCAGTTGTGAGTGAGCCAGGTCACCTTATATCCATGACATAACACATTTTTTAAAATTTACCAAACTTAATAAATCCCAACAAGTTAATCCAGCCTAACTTAAGGGGTCAATCGATAGTTTTTGAAAAGTTGTTCAATGTCAATCAATATTTTTTGACTAGTTGTATATGAAAAGGGCTGCAATTGTTCCAAGTTTCAGTACTGCAACCTTAATAGAAAATGAAATTTAATTTTTTTTTTTCAATAAATATTACACATTTTCAAGTGATTTCAAACCTTTCACCTTTTCAGATATAATCATTCTATGAAACTTTTCTGACACATTAGCATATAATGCTATTAGGACAATATCCAATTCTGGCCCCAGACATCACTCGGTACCCCTACTCAAATCTCTGAATATGTTAGACATTAAGTCACTGCACATTCTCTCATGTGTATTAAACATATATAAAACGCTAAACTATAATGCCAATCCTGATCTCAAAAGCTTCATAGAAGGTTGTAACAGAACCCATGAGCACCACACCAGAAATAAATACAGTTTTGATATTCCTAGAGTACGACTTAATCAAACCAGAAATGCTCTACAAATCAAGGGGCCCAGAATGTGGAATGACCTTCCCAACCATGTTAAAGACAGTACCTCTCTCAACCAGTTTAAGTTAAAAACGAAGCTATACCTAATAAATTCTCTGTAACCCACCTTACCCCTCTGTTGTCAACCCATGTATGTTTTTTGTTTTTTTTTGTTGTTTTTCAAATCAACGCTGTTTGAATGTAATTTTCTGTAATAATTTGTAATTGTATTTGTGCTGCTTTTTCAACAATGTTCCCCCCTCTTTTACCTCTATTTTTATTTGTACTCAACACATCTTATTCTTTTTACCCTTTAGTTTTAAGCTTTAGTCATTAATGTTTTTCCTGCCCGAAACGCTTTGCGTAATAGTGGCTTTAGGCATTGTATGTACTAATTCTAACTATAAAGCCAACAAACTTTGTAAAATCTCTTTATGTACGTACCTTTCCTAAATAAAAATTATTATTATTATTATTATATAATAAAGGATCTGGAGCCAGTGATTTTCCAAAACATCTTTAGTTTTCCTAATACAAATAGTCAAAGTTCCCCCAAAAAATTATGCAAATATATCATGTTTATTGCTATTATGAAATCAATAAATGAACTTAGGGAAACAAAACGGCCCAAGATTTTAGAGACATAAACTTTGCATATAGGGTGTAAGTTTCATGTAAATAGAATAAAAATGAAAGAGTTTGAAGTCGTTTATATTACTTGAAAAATAAATCATTAAAATATAAAGTCTAAGGTGCTGCCATCTGTGGCTTATGTTGACATCAACCCATTTCCTTCAAAATTGGCACCCTTACAGGTAGGCTTACGTGCAGTCAGGTGTATAAGTTTCATGCAAATTGTCTGATAAACAAATAAGAAAAATAAAATTAAAACGATTGTCTTAACACCCTGTTAGTGCACTGACACCAACTGCTGCTGTCTACATATATGAAGAGTGAACGCAACACAAGCTCAAGCCCCGGAAGCACAAGTAGGTGATTACAAGCAGCAGCTGCCAGGGAGGAGAGGAGCCACAGCAGCAGTTGCCAGGAAGAAGAGGAGCCACAGCAGCAGTTGCCAGGGAGGAGAGGAGCCACAGCAGCAGCTGCCAGGGAGGAGAGGAGCCACAGCAGCAGCTGCCAGGGAGGAGAGGAACCACAGCAGCAGCTGCCAGGGAGGAGAGGAACCACGTACAGCAGCTGCCAGGGAGGAGAGGAGCCACAGCAGCAGCTGCCAGGGAGGAGAGGAGCCACAGCAGCAACTGCCAGGGAGGAGAGGAACCACGTACAGCAGCTGCCAGGGAGGAGAGATGTTGTTGTTGAGTTAGGGGCGACGACGATCGTGGGATCGGATGCGCCCACCCAGGGAGGAGAGGAGCCACAGCAGCAGCTGACGAACACCAAGGTAATGTTTACACTTCGTTTTCTTTTAAGAATTCTATGGTAGACTATTTGGTTTTCTTTAAAATATTTTATGGGTAACAACTGCATTTTCAGTTTATGTTAATTACATACGTATAATTTCAGGACGAGAGCTATGCTGGTGGTGTCCCGTCTTCTCAGTAATCCGTCATATGTCAGAAACAACCGACTGTCAAAGCTTAACACTCAAGTTCTCTTCCAAAGTGTAACTTGTAGTGTAGCAAATATATAGAAGTCTCCGTGGTGTAGTGGTAAGACACTCGCCTGGCGTTCCGCGAGCGCTATGTCATGGGTTCGTATCCTGGCCGGGGAGGATTTACTGGGCGCAATTCCTTAACTGTAGCCTCTGTTTAACGCAACAGTAAAATGTGTACTTGGATGAAAAAACGATTCTTCGCGGCAGGGGATCGTATTCCAGGGACCATAGGATTAAGGACCTGCCCGAAACGCTACGCGTACTAGTGGCTGTACAAGAATGTAACAACTCTTGTATATATCTCACAAAAAAAAAAAAAAAAAAAAAAAAAAAAAAAAAAAGACATTCACCTTCCAAAAGTCTTCTTTCCAGCCAGCTATGGAACATTTATAACTTCTAGCACGTTTTTAGTTCTAGCCTTCCCAAGCTCATAATTTTTTTCTGAAGACTTTCGTGAAACTACAGGGATGTGGAAGAGGGGTAGTGTTGTGTGTGGTATAGGCCGTCTTTTAGTAAAACTTTCGTTCTGCTTTCACATGGCCCTCTAATTATATAAAAATATATGTAGCCATGTTAGTTTTCCATGGATGCTTCCTTCTCAGTATGTGCACTCCTTTTATGTCTTTGACACTTCACCCCTCCTTTTCCCTGTTTATTACCTGCTGGATGGTGTTCTGGGAGCTTGAGATATATACAAGTTGTTACATTCTGGTACAGCCACTAGTATGCGTATCGTTTCGGGCAGGTCCCCGCCATGAAGAATCGTTTTTACTCTCCAAGCCCAGGGCCTGGCTTGACTTGAGAGCTTGGTCAGACAGGCAGTTGCTTAGAGCGGCCCACATATCCACCACAGCCGGTTGGTCAGGCACCAAGAGATTACTAGATAGTTTTCTCTTGATGTCCATGTTTTTTCGGCAATATTTCTTATACTTACCGAGAGTTGAACAACTGTAGACATCTGATGTTTAGTGTTCCCTGTGCCTATGGCACCCCCGCTCTTTACTGGTTCCATTTGGCATTTTCTTTCTATCCCCAGGTATATAATTAAAGTAGTTTTCAAAGTGATATACAGTATTATAAAAAGTGTGATGGGAAGACGGGACACACTGAGCATAGCTCTTATCCCGTAACTACACTTGGGTAATTACAGTAATTGGAGTAATAATGATTTCAATAAAAGAAACATTTATTAAGAAAACTGGCTACAGTAGTAATTAATTACAATGTATTTCACACACTGTATGTATAAAATATTTAAATGTCTGAGAAAGGTAACAAATTATCTTAACAGTCCTAAAATGGTTTTGCACAAACGGGTAAAACAATTCGAATTTCTAGCCATTCATTATAAAATGTAAAAAAGGGTTCACAGTACTATACATACACTGATAATTACAATAAGTGTAATATTCAACAATTGCAATAAATGTTTGGATAACAATGCTAATTCAAGGTTAACAAAGTAAAATGAATTACACTAAGAAAAATGCACTTCATAGGAAGTTTCATAATTTCAGGGAAAAAGTGCTTGATTACATATATTTGCTGCTGATGGAACTTTATACAATGGGACAAATGTAAACAGAAAAAAATTTTCAAATTAATTTTTGAATTTTTCATTACAGTACAGAAACTATGGATATAATTTGTTCATGCCAAAATTAATAGAGGGCAAATTTACATTTACCCAGAAATAGTACAAACACACCAGTACACATTTTTCTTGAGCTCAACACCTCCCCACAACAGGCAAGTTTACATAAATAAAAATACCAAATAACTCAATGCAACTAGAATGCCGTACTTTGGCACACACTAATTTAATTTTAAAGTTATCTTGAACATAGGTCTTTTAGAACTAGCATTACCAATTTATTCTCACAATGACAAGACAATCCTTTGATTTTAGATTCAATAATACTGTATTGCTAGTAGTTCATAAATTTAATACAGTATATAGAATTTTTCTTATCTTTTTAGTTCAGCTCGCTCTACACAAGGATCCCGTTAGTTTTGGCAACACAAACTTACAACTAACATTGATTACTTCATTCATTCACTGTTCAGGTGGCAAAGGATGTTTAGAATTAAAATTCATTCCAAAAGTTTTACACCACTGTAAAATCTCATCCTAACCAACCCACTCAAACTTTCCATTTGAAGATCATGTTTTATACTCCATTTGTTACTAATAATGTGGCTTTAATGCCACACTGATACCCAGATTTTCTACACAATTTTATATTTTCAGAGGTAATTACTATATAAACATACTGTACTGCAATGAAGTGCAACACTTCTTTCAGAGCATGGATAATTCACATTAAGTAAATTACACAAGTACCATCATTAAAACTATTTTTACATTATTGGCTCAGGAGCACAATGAAATCAAGTATTTAGCAAATGGCAGCTCTACTCTGAAATTTCATGACTGGTCCCATTTCATTATATAAAACTATATTCAGGCACTATCACAACTGTACACCAAATAGAAAACTGGAATGGATTTATTTGCAAGAAATGCTCAATTGATAAAATCCTGAGCTGCTTGCATTTCACCTGACAAGATTTTATGAACACATAGAACTGACTTTACATACTAAGGCTATAGTTTTGCTTCACTTTTGTACTGTATAAATAGGGCAATGAGAGCTATTTTTTGTTTACCTTATGAATCTTAATACTGCCCAGGACAAAGTCACCCACTGTTGAACAAGGGCTGGTACAAGTCAAGTTAACCCAGTCACAGGCTCTGGAGTAGCTATCACAGACTGAAATAAGATGGGGAATAATGTTTCCCACATGGCTGGATATTTATGAGCCGGTAACAAGGTTATTACAAGCCGGTGGGCATGTAGTTAAATAAAGCAAATTAGCTTAAATTAATTAAAAACCAACCCTCTCCCATCAGTGCAGATTCAAACGCCATTACATTTCATTAATTAGCAACTTACTAAAACTGTATACTGTATAATAATTCACACGAGGAATTACAAAATTAAAATATACCGTAAGATACAGGTAAACCAATGTGGACATTCATTAAAACAAAGCCTAATGTGTAAAGAAAATTAGCTAGTAAGAAAACTTTTTATATCTTCATGCATATAAAGTACAACAACTAGGAACCCATTAGCAGCAATACTCATACCAAGAAAAAATGCAATCCATGGATTACGATAATTAAGAGACTTGCAGTGATTTGCCTGTCTGTTCGTGAGCTCCATTATAGTTGCATCAGGTGCCTGTACTTTGGTAGTGTTTCTACTGCTGCTAGTATTACTCGAGTTCTCACTTAGGTTTCCATGAGCTGAATGATAAAAATGAGAGGAACTTGCAGGAGGAGATGGAGGGTTTCTCTGTAGAGAACCATCCGAAACATGTGATGTACTGCTGTATAGAGACCGAGCATCACCTGCGACACGTCTTCTGCAATGACCGTAACTGATTTGTGATGCCGAATCAGAAGGATAAAGAGATGGCGAATAACCCCAGGTTTTATAGGCAGGTTCAGACAGAACTGATCCACGGTCTAATTCTCCATAGTGTGATCCATGGCATGAATTAGGTAAACTGTATGGCTGATGTAATTGATGTACAGCTGTGGGATTGTATGGTGGTAGCCCACTACTCTGAGAGACAAATCCTGAACTCTGGCTGGAAGAACGAGAAAGAGGATACAGGGTCGACTGTCCAGGGCATACGGGTCCTAAAGGTGGCATCACATTCTGTGAAAATTCTCGAGAAGGGCTCACAGGGTGACCCCAGTACCCCCCGGCAACCCATGAAGACTGTGTGATGTTTTTAGCAGAGAATCTCGAAGGACTAGTTTCACTCCGCTGGCTGCAATATGAATCATTAAGCTTGGGATTATATCCAGGTTTTTCAGTAAATAGTAGTTTAGGGGAAAAAGGGGTGTTGGTGCGAATTCTTAGATCATTTTTTAATGGGGTACTTATTTTCAAGCTGCTCAAGGTTGTGTCCAAACTATCAGCCAGTGAGGGATATTCAGGGATTAAATTCACAGGACTGGTTTTACCATTATTTAGTGAAGGAGAAAATGGTTGGTTTAGGTTGCCGAGATCATCACCAAGACTGGTATTCATGGTGCAACGACTGTCTTCCAAGCTACCACTGGAATTTTCACTCATCATACTCCTAGAATGAAGAATGAATGTATCAGTATCAAAATGTATACAGGAGCAAAACAAGACAGTAATAGAATATGAATAAATTAACAATTTGTTACTAACCAAAATATATATAGCAGTAAATGTAACCGACATACTTATATTGAAATAAATTTGCCAAACTGTACTTTAACAGTAGACATAATTCCATCTATATTATGTAAAACATTCCTTTATGCAGCCCCCCCTTCACATTCAGATTACTACACAGAAATCCCATTATCATGATATAGCAATGAGAAAATTCAAGAGCGTGCATCTGGGAATACCCAGTGCATAGGTTCGAATACTCATCACGGCTCCTATGGATATTCACATTATTATTATTAGAATACAGGACACCCATATATGAGATAGCACATTCACTAGCATTCTGCTTTACATGACTGTTCTAGTGTCCATATTATTCAGTTCATTTAAAATAAAACTCGAGACGTTCCTCCTTTCATACCACTCTGCTACCTTAATTTCATGTTCCAAAAGTTGTACTATATTTCATTCACGTATACAGGGATTCCATTAAAAGGTGGCTAATAGCAATTATTGACACTAACTATAACAGCTGTCTAAATGAACTCATAACTGCCAGTAATTATTTATTGCCATCACTAACTACATTTAAAAAATAACAGTACTTATTTTTTAAGTGTACTGTATAATAATTGTACACTGACCAGGAGAGAAAATATCAAGTGCTGGCAGTGACTGAACATTATCTATGTTATGTGAACAAGTTGTGTGATCATGACAAATTCTTGGCTAGAGAGAGGATGTTGTGGATCGGTTGTCACATTAATGAGGCACCAGAACAATCAAGTAAAGTCAACACATGAAATGTTAATGTGTCATTTGAACACAAATGTGGTAAAGACCAAGAATCAATAGCATCCAATACACATTAATAAGATTTCACATATGGTACAGTAATTTCAATATTTTACTTTAAATGCACATAAGCAGAGAATTATCCATCTACTTGTGCTTTTTGGATTAAAAACATCCTCGGCAATTGTCAGGATGTAGCTGTCCAGGCAAAATGCAAGTACCCCTCACGTGCACTTCAATTGAGTGAAAGGCAGAGCTACGTAACACTGCCTGGCTGCCTTCCCCAGTAATCACAAACCTGACACCAGAGGCTTGTGTGCGATAAACCACAAGAAGAAAATACAAGATTAAAAGCTTTGCCATAAAACCGGTACAAAAAATTAAAAGATATGCGACAGGTATAGATTCAGTGAACTAAAGCTAATGACATCGAAAGGAAAGTACAAGTAGTAATATGTTCATCGCATACAAGATATTGAGGGGAATAGAATATGTCGATACTACTCCTTTCCAGGCAAGAAGAATAAAATGAGGTCACAGGAGGAAGCTAGTAATACCTAGCCCCAGAAGTGTTGAGAAATGTTTTTTTGTGTGAGTGTTCAATAAGTAGAATAATTTTCAGCAAATGAAAGTGGAAGCAATCACCTGTTTCAAGAAGTATGACATTCTGGAAAATGTTGAGGTATAAATGCACCAAGTACAATAAAGTGGGGCTCTAGAGCTGGATCTCATTCCTCTAGACACATGTGACATGGAGAGCATTGCTTGGAGAGAAATTGAGTAGCAACTACATCCTCTTCTTCATAACAATCATTTTCTTAATTTCTTAATTTTGTCACAATAATATTTATATTACAAGTTTAGGAGGGTAGGTATGAATCCCTGCAGAGTACACAACTAATAACTGAATAGACGACATGTAAATGAAAACAATTTTGAAGTGGCAGCTTAAAGTGTTGGATAAAATCGAGAAGCGACCATTTCTGCAAGAAAAATTTCTAACTCAAGACTGACTTATTTAGGGGTTTATACTTTGCCAAATATGGTATGTATCAGAAATGTGCACAAGTTACGTTTAAATTAGTTTAAGGAAACAAATTTGCAATCTACGAACCACATACTTATTGCCAAGAGTCGTCTTCCTTATTTTGGTACTGCCGAAATTTCGTCGCACAAAGGATGTCAACACTGTAAAGAGCACAGCAGCTCCAGACACAAGAACCTGGAAATATATTAATGTCAGAACAAATTACTTCAAAAATATTTAAACAATGTTTCCATTATGGAAAAAAAACAATCTAGCCACTTATATACTTACAAAAATTCATTCTCTATGGAGGTTTCCATTAGGGGGCTGCCATGATCTAACAGCGTCTTGGCAATGCTTTGTAAACATACAACTTGAGCCTTCTGTTTCCATTTAACTAGCATAAAACAATAGAATACCTATTGGCCCACATGAGAGAGCTCATATATTTTATACAAACACACAGCTAGCTACGAGGAATGGCTAAAGGAGTTGAACCTTACATCCCTGGAAAACAAGTAAGGGGAGACATGATAACCACCTACAAAATTCTCAGGGGAATTGACAGGGTGGGCAAAGACAAACTCTTCAGCACAGGTGGAATACGAACACGGGGATACAGGTGGAAACTTAGTACCCAGATGAGCCACAGAGATGTTAGAAGGAATTTTTTTAGTGTCAGTAGTTCATAAATGGAACGCACTAGGAAGTGATGTGGTGGAGGCTGACTCCATACATAGTTTCAAATATAGGTATGATAGAGCCCACTAGGCTCAGGAATTTGTACACCAGTTGATTGACGGTTGAGAGCCGGGACCAAAGAGACAAAGCTCAACCCCCCGCAAGCACAACTAGGTGAGTATACACACAAACCCATTCATATATCCTTCTAGTCTAATTTTGAAACAATCAGATGCTCTAATCTGTTATGTTACCCAGTAATTTGTTCCATATATCAATATCCCTACTTACTCTCCAATCTGCTTTGCTCTTTAATAATAGTCATGCAATACAATCACTTATCATTTTCCTGTTATATGTTAAAACTTCCATAAGAAAATGTATATACAATTCTTCTAAACAACACACATAAATATATAAATGTATTTAATTGGTTAAACAGTATAGAGCAACAATTTCTAATTAAACACCAGTCTATCATTCAGACCAGCTAACCCCATGTATGAACAACAATAGTGTAAGACCAGGTAACAACACCCTGAACACCAAGAGAAGCTGCAGGGAATGTGTTATATATTATTATATTAAAAAGGTGATGCAGGAAGCACTGAACAGTGAACATTCGTCTTGCAAAAAACAAAGTGCAGAGCTTTGCAACGAAACTAGGGCCAGAATTAAAAGGGCAAACATACAAAGACAGGTTAAGCCAGAGGGAACAATCTTGCAACACCAGGGAGGAGAAGGAACAGGGGGGAATATAAGGATTAAATTCAACATACTAAGGTGAATGGATAAGGTAGACAAAGACAGCCCTTTTAAAAGAGAAAGTATGACAAAAAGAAATAATTGAAAACTAGCAATGCAAATGCCAAAGAAATGTAAGGAAATACCTGTACCCTGTACCCAACAAGTGGAATACACTGAAAGGTATAAAAGCCACCTCCATCCACAGCTTTAAAAAAAAGTACAAAGCTAATAAAGGATAAAGCATTACACCTCAGCTCCCTGTAGTCCCTGTTAGGTAAACACCAGCATGGGTTCAGGGACAGCAAATCCTGTCTTAAGAACTTTGACAATTCTATGGGGGCAACAAAGATTACACCTGACAAAAGGATGGGTAAACTGCATACTATATTCTGTCAGAAAACCCTCAATGCAGTACTTCAAATTAGATTAGTGCACAAGTTGGAGAAAGAGTAACAGGAAAGGAGCTCCAATAATTCAGAGTACATAAGCAACAGATGAGCATGTCAGTGAGGAGAAAGATGTTAGTTGCGAGACATTACCAGAAGAGCCCCAAAGGGATCACTAATAAATCCTAGCTTGTTCTTGATCTATGTAAATAACTCCTTCCTCTAAATGTTTAGCAGAAACTAAGAAACAACATGATGACCCGGATAAGCTAAAACAATGGTCCAGCAAGTAGCTAATAGTTTAACTCAATCAAGTGCAATGTAATGAAGCAGTGATAGGAATAGGGTGATGATACCTTATGGAAGATTGAACTTTGCTGGAAACAGAATGGACTACAAACTAGGGGCAAGTATAAAATCAAATCTCTCAAGAAACCCACCTCAGACATATGAATACTGTATATGCAAATTTGGCCGACAAAATAACTACCTTTAAAAACTTGATTAATTCAGTTTCAGAATTATATACCTTATACAACATGTCAGACCAATTATGTGGAATGCAGCACCAGCATTGATTTACTAAAACACACAAATTTAGGAAATGCCCCTAAGTATGCCTTCGGACTCTTACTAGAGTTGAGAGGTGCGAGTTACAAATCTAAAGGAATTAAACCTCCCAATAGAGGAGAAAAGATAAAATGGGATACAGTCAACACAAAATTTATCTGAAGAATTATTACCTGAATGAGCCATAGATATTAAGAATGTTGTGTCCATAGTAAAGAAATGACATAAAAGCAAAGACAGATTCATACACATTTTCAGAAATAATTTGACAGCCCAATCGGCTCAGGAATCTATACATTAGTCAACTAAAGTTTGAAAAGCAAGACCAAAGTTGAAGCTAAATTCATGCACACAATTAGATTGAGTACAAAGATAATTTAAATGTGATTTACAATGTGATACTGGTTATACAAGATTATACTATAAGGACAGGCTCAAAAGAATTCAACCTACAAACACTATAGGAATGTGCAGGATACCGAGAAACAAAGGGACACCGACAGACCATTCCAGTCGCACATGAGAATATATGTAGGAACTGGAAGCTCAAATGAGTTGTGGGATTTAAGAAAATACTACCTTATGAACCTGTAATACCACACTGAATGAACTGAAACAACTTACATACACAGGTTTAAATTTAGATGAAAGTCTGATGCAACATTACTGTTTCCTAAGATACATAAAAGTCCTAACTACATAGGCAAGAATCTGAAGGGTGATCTATATAATGGTGGGTAGTCGTAAATGTACACGTGGTGGCGAGATGTCCACGGTGGTGTGATGGCTATATCTATTGTTCATTGAGGAAAGTGTGGGAGGAGGGGAAGTAAGGGTTGGACAGAACAGAAAACTTGCCTGCAGTGAATTATAATCGTTGGCTGGTATGAGTCGTTTTGAAGAACACAGTGCCAACAGCCCAACCCAAACAAAACTTGCAACAGCATCAGTAATCTGTAATTAAAATAAGAAAAAATAGATATGTAATAAATATACAGTAATTAAATTTAAAAATATATAATGTTATAGGAATTTTACTCAACTTCATGGGTTGAGAATGAAGTGATCTCCTAAATGTAATACTTATGAAATTTATTATATTTTACTAATAGGTTTTCTATAACTTTTAGAGCAAAGATCATTCTAAATTTGTCTAAACATCTACTATATATGAATTGACGAGTATTTAAACCGATACTTCTGTAATATTAATTCCAACAAGAAATTTAGAACTGTCCTGTAATTACAGGACAGTTCACAAATTTTCACAAATTTCAGATCCCTTTTCACAAAATAACTGGCTACCTCGCCCCTAACTTCTCAGAATAGAGGTAACTAATCAAAAACTGCTGCAACAATCACCAATGAACCTGCATGAAATTCATTAATATTTTATGAGTGAAACCAACAACTGGTTCCAAGTTCAGTGTGAGCATTATCATACCTGCAAGTTTCAAATGGATAAAACAACGCCATTCATTACTCGATTAAACAAATTATTTCTAGCACAAACATTTGCTTATTTTATTTTAGCTAATTGCATATTTGATTTCAGATCTACAGAGTTTAATATTGTTAAACACACACACTAATAACTGCAGTTCAAACATAAACCAGCAATAGACTACTATAACTTCCCAAACTAAAAATTTTATTTGAACAACGCCATCAACATCCCATCTTCATATTTCCTACAAATCACATCAGTTTGGCACTTTTTTAACCTAGACTATTATTTAATATATGAAATAAAACACTGAGGGTTCACAAGTTCACTTTTTTTTAACTTCATTTTTTCATATATAGCCCTAACCTAATTTTGAGTTGATCTCAACTGTCCCATCAATCAGTGCAATTCAATGACTACTTTTCCTACTTTACTCTTCATATTCACCCGTGTGTCTTGAAACTCTGAAACATCCACACCTTTCATATTATCATCCATTTTCCACATGATTCACAAGGTAATGCTTATCTTGTTAAACATCTGTACATCAAACAAAAGAGTACCAAAAAGCATCATTCAAAAACAATCCATACCTGTAGAGCTTCCTTTCCAAAAGAACAAATGCTAACAAGAAGCAACGACAGTCCTGCAACAATCAGGGGTGACGAATACTTGTGCAGGCTGCCGAGGTACACTTCCAAGTCCACACCAAAGTTTAGAGACACCAGCTGTACACCCGAGTGCTGCTGCAAGTGATGCAAGTTGCACAGAAATAGTGATAGAGATATCACAATTCCCATTACATGAAGTAGATGAAGGTAAAATAGGTTTCTTTGTTGTCCACCAGTACTATTCTGTAAAAAAGTAAAATATTCATACCTATTAAGAAAGCTAATGGGCTCCTGAAAAGGTACAGTGATGCCAAAAAAAAAAACAATTCGTGGAATCCACGCCTAATCTTAAACTTGAGATGGCTGGGAAGGGGCATGATCAATAATGGTCTTGCACATAGTGTACAATCCATTTTTCTGTTTGCATAGTAGTTTTTGGACCTGTCCTTTAGGAGTAGACTCGGGCAGAAACTCCCCAGACATTTATGCTTTCAAGTACCAATATTAATACTTTGAAGTAGCACTTTAAACAGTCCTCATGCTAGGTTCAACTCATATACATTATGTAACCCCATTTAATCCCTTGAACTATTAAGTAACATTATACAGAATGGATCAGGATCATGTAGTACAATGTCAATGAAGCAGGCCTTTAGAACTGGATCGTTTTTTCTAAGACAACTAAGCACCTAATGTAGGAACATGTCTAGTTCCCCTTTAAATACACCATTACTGGTACCTATATCTGGATACAGGTACTGCCAAACAGAAATTTTTATATTTTCAGGTTAATTAAAAACTTGATAGGCTCTATTGGTCTCACACCTATCTAATGGTCGTGGAACCACAAATCTTCTAAGGGTTTACTATACACTTCTATAGTTACTCCATTAAGTTTTTATTTGATTGTGCAAATTAGGGACCTTTAGTATGTACAGTGGACCTTCCAAAATATTAGATTAAATTGTTATGGATCCAATCTGGCTTCACAAATACTGTAATTACTTTTGTATTTATAAAATTTTAGTTATTCACCCAAACAAAAATTAATTTTATTGTAAATATACATAATGGGTTTCCAACAACTATTTTCCTTAATGCCAATCTATGAAATCATTAAAAATTAATTCCACTAATTGCAAGTAATGGTATTCAATTATGTCTTAAAATGAAAGATTTGTTAATCAAAATTTAATGTAATTCTAAATGTTTAAAATATGAGAGTCTTGTGAATTTTATTTGTTACACCTTATAGGCAAGGTGTATGACAAGATGGGACATCAACCTTTCATCCCATTTCCACAAAAAATAAGCTAGTAATTGAACAAGAAATATTTAACATTTTATTTACTGTGCCTATCTCAAACATGTCAAACCAACTCCACACTACTGACACCATCACAAGAATGAGTCGGTGGAACCATGGGCCATGTCACTACAGTGACCACAGATAGTTTGCTGACCAACCAACAAGTGTACTTCAACCGAGTTCTGAGCCATGCTCAACTAAACACACCACACAGCCAGGAGCAGGTACACCTCTGAATATTGGTCCATTATCTCCATTGTTTATAACCCAGCCCATCCTCTCGAGATGCCACAACAGATAGGTTTTAATACTCAAATTGTATGACGGTTGAGACATAACCAATTACAGGCGAGTAGGCCTCTGACATCACTCCATACAGAGCCGGCACTAGCCGCACTCCAAGCAGGCCTCAGTATCTCTTGAGACCAGAGTTAGGGTAGGACCTCGGCAGGCTAGATATATACCTTGTTACCTTACTCAGTAAACTACTGAAGTGTTCTACTGTGTATATCTACAATCACCATACATCCAAGAAGGCAACGAATATAGAAAATGGTGTACTAAAACATCCAAATCATATTTTGTCCATTAAGGATTCTGCTGTCAAAATGCTATGTATTATACAAGGGGACTGTTTGTATAACCATCAGTTCATATAATTTCTCGTAGGTGATCGGCCCTTTTTCCATGGATGCAGCTGTATGATTGAGCGGCAGAGAAAAAGAGTTACCTACACCCGTGAGTGGTGGAACCAAAAATACTACAAAAATACTCTGTTAGCAGGCAGGTGAACAATGACCCATGTATTAAATATGCAAACAAGATAAGTTTTAAATGAGAGTTCAGAACCCCCCCCCCATATAGCCTCCCAAATGTGATTGTAATACAGTATTACGACTTAAAAAGTTTAATCCGTGTGCTGATCTGTGGTTCAACTAGAAGGCCAGCCATTGTTTGACGAGGGTTATCAATGGTGGCTCTAAAGGAAGACCTTAGTCAAGTAATTTCAGACATTGATTCATTACTTAAAACTGCAATGCCAAACCTCAAAAGTTGAACTTAAAATCTTTTTATAAGCCTGGCATTCATGTTTTGCATAATTCATTCTCTAACTGGTCACTACCACTAAACAAAACCAGCTGAGAAGTAGCTCAAAAACTTACTTTTTAACAGCAAGCACAATACAGGCATACCTCAGAATAAGAGTTTAATCCGTTCCTGGAGACGCCTCGCCTTCCGAAAACTTGCATTCCGAAGTTAATTTCCCCATAAGAAATAAAGGGAAATGAATTAATCCGTTCCTGACTACCCCAAAAACCCCACATCAAACTAAATTTTTATACCTAATTTACCTAATTCATCTAAATAAACCTACAAAACTGTGTTCCAGTTATTACTTACCTTGCTGTCGAGTGCTGTAGGCGTATGGAAGATGGTGAGGAGGGGGGAGGAGGAGAGGAGTTACTGTTTGGAAGGGGAGTCCCCTTCCATAATCACATCACATAACCCCATGCCTTGTAACACTATGGATACCACTTCTCTTTCTAAATTTTTCAAACCAGCCCCTGCTTGCCTTAAACTCTTTCTTATCTGCATCACTCGTTGCAGGGGTATTCTTTAGAAGGTCTTCGTGCAACACCCTGGCTTTCTCACAAATAATGGCCTCCGAAACACTATCACCCCTCAACTCCTTGTCGTGTATCCAAATTAATAACAACTTTTCCACTTCAAGTATTTGTGGTCTTTGTGCCGTTAATGTTCTTACTCCTTTTGCCACTTTAGCACCCATAATCTTATTTTTCTTCTTAAGTATAGTGCATATTGTTGATGTGGCTTTGTTGTACTGCCTACAAAGTTCAACAACACGTGTACCGTTCTCATGCTTCCGAATGATCTCTTGTTTCTCCTCTATTGTCATCCTCACATGAGCTTTCTGGCCTTTATCCTTACCACTGGCTTTCTTGGGACCCATGGTGAGATATATAATAACAAATTGTATAGACAAATCACCAAAAATCCAACAAAACACTGAAAATCCGCAAGAAGAATTGATGTGGGGGTAGTCACTGAGCGCGAGACAATAATAAACTGAGGGGCGGAGGGGCGACGAACGCGCTAGGTCGGCTGTACGCGTATCAACAAACTCGCGTCCAAACTCGCCTCCCGAAGTAACCCTCGCCTTCTGAGACAAATTTTTGGAGTAAATACACCTCGCCTTCCGAAAACCTCGCATACAGGGACAATCGCATTCCGAGGTACCACTGTACTTACAAAAATTTGATTTAAAGTACATGAACAGTATAGAGAACAGCATATGATATGAGAATAAATCTTGTTCCCAAGTCATGAAATTTGTGTAATAACCTAAAATTTAACATTTATCTTAAATAAATAAATTATATTAAATGGTACTATTAATTCTATTACTTACCGAAAAAAGTCTCGTCTTATTCTCAGATGTGAGATATAGCCTCCAAGATATAAGCCATGGTTTAAGCCAGGAATCCTGTTTGCCAAGAGTCTGGTGGAGTGTTGCTTCACACTCCCTGCAGAGGGCATAGGTCCTCTCCAATCTTTTCCTAAGGTATAAATTATTATATGAATCTTGTACTTAGAATACATTATTACCTCATTTCCCACATTCATGAGGTGGGGAGGTATCAGCCTGGAGCAAAAAGTAAAGTTGTACTGTATATTAAAAGAAGATTATACATGTTAAATCATAAACCATTAGAAATATCATTAAATCGAATCATTATACTGTATAATTCACGAAACTAAAAGGGGCATATAAATATATTTATGCCCTTCTAACAAACCGCTGAAAACCAGCCCTGTCACGTAGTCATGTGCTTCCCCACACACTTCTCTTGTTCTAATACCCCTGGGGCCATGTTTGCCTACCCCTTTCCTGACCTCCCCTCTCCTCTTTAAGGACACTTTAAATACACTAATTTCAGCAGTCATCCATTTATTCCACATGGCCAAACCATTCTATATACAGTACTCATTGTTACCCTCTACTCTTCTAACTTCATTTTCCATGTTTGTACAACCATGCATACGTCAACATTAACACTTCCAGGCAGACTAGTCACTATTCTTTGCCAACAAAGCACACTACTAAGTGCACAGTTCCCTCTTTTAGCTATTACAGGTCCCAGGGATTTAAAATGATTAACGACCTTCAGCATTTCATCATTCACATTTATTTCATACACAATTTCTATCTCCCTCTCCACAACTATTTTTTGTACACATTCACAACAAAGTCTTTTCTCACACACCTAAATAGCATTTTCTATTAGTCGACATCGATTTTCCACTCTGCTAAAATAACTATATATATTGTACCTTAACGTTAACAAATTCCAATTAGTACTTACACTAGGCCTATAACACAAGGTTTACACCCATCTAGCACTCTTATCTTGACCCCCACCCATGTACATAATAATCAACCAGGTTGACACCACACAACCCTACCATACAATGGACCTGCCACAAACCTAGCTATGATTTATAATAATAAATAATAAAAAAATTGAAATAAGCTACATGGAATGAATCAAAATTTGCACCTGTTTTTTCTAATCACATTTCTGACCATTTTCAATTAATGGTACTTATCCATGACAACTTTTCCCTACAACTATTTAAATACTATTTAAAAATAGAATGAAAACGTTTAATGGGCACTTCTTACCTATAATCTTCTATTTCCTTGTCGTAATTATCAGGATGAATTGGTGTATAATCCGCTAATGCTCGTATTTTGAGTGTTTGATTGAGATTACAGGTGTGACACAGTCCATTACCATGTGCTAAGCTTGTCTGACTGCTAGGTTTCTTTTCTCTTTGCTGTGCTAATGGGGTGTTCAAACTTTCACAGTATTGCGCAGGAATATCCCGATTGTAGTCCCCTTCCTGCATCAATCATAAAATTATACAATTATTTAAAATGTTAGTACTGTAACTTTATAATAGAATAATAAAGAATTTTTTAAAATGAATGAGACCAAGTGAATCCTGAATGTTAATTTTTTGGAGTTGAGCTGGACAGAATCATGCTGTTAAATATGCATACCCAGAGTATCTCAAAAGTATTTACAGTGCACGAACAGACTGATATCACCAGAGGAACACAAAGGACATTGTGTGAGGAGCATATGCTATGCTTTCCAACTTCAAAATCACTTTGAATTACATAGATGGTGAAGAAACTGATAGGTACTAAAAAAACTGTTCATGACTTTTGTAAGACCAAAATTGGAATATGCAGTAGTTGTATGGTGCCCATATCTCAAGAATCACATCAATAAACTGGAAAAGGTGCAAAGGCATGAAGGTTATGTAATGTTTTCATTCAAAAAATCTTCAAATACTAGCTAAATATGTTAGCAATAGTAACTAAAAAGAGCTAGAAATTGAAAGTAAAATTAATCCTACTGTCAATACCTATATTGCACTTTTTTGTTTTTATATACTATGTACTTCTTGCACTCTACCATCCTATCAAATTTCATGTAAATCTGGGAAGGTCGGGTTGGGAACTGTGATGACCCCGAGATGATAAAAAGATGCTTTATATTTAATTGAACCAACATTCAGTTTGTTAATGATATATTGTCTGATTGAACAGTACTGTACCAGAACTAGAAAAAATACAACAATATAGCTATATACTATTTTTATTGATATTAAAGCATAAAATTGTAAATAAAAATTATACAGCTACTATAATATACTAGTACTTCTGAATTAACATTCTATATATAACTTTAGCATAATGATTTTTTGTATATAAAAAAAAGAAAATGGAACTCACTTCATTAAATCCATTGTACTGTTGGCAAGAAGGGCAAATCCACCCTTCCTGGTATCTGAATTCAACTTTTGTGTCATTGTTACAGAACCAACAATTGACTTTGACCGGAAAACGTTGTCTGGAAGAGTAATTTGTTTTAAACTTCATTCTAACCTTTTAAAAATAAATTAATCAAAATACTCTGTTAGAACAGTAGACCTAAATGAGTTAAAATGGATAGGCATAAGTTTATGGGTATGCATAATTCACTGAGTAAAATTGGAAGAAAGAATGTAGAGTAAGATAATTAGGACAAATAATAAACGAGGATTTAACATAGAATCTAACAGTGGTTTGCCAAATTAAAACTTTCAGGAGAGCTATTCCACATGAGATGGACTAATTTTGAGAATGACCTATGATTTATCGTCAATCTTGCTGAAACTACGTGTAGACAGTCATGTTTTTAAATGACCCGAGCTAAATGTTATATAGAAGAGGCAATAGAGCCTTCTTGGTGTAGGGCCTTTTGCCAATATAGAACAAGAACATATGAATATGGAAACTACAGGAAGCGTATTGGCCTATATGAGGCAGCTTCTATTTATATTCACCCAAACTCAATAATATATACAAGTAACCTACACTTTGAAGAATCCATTGATCCCACATCTATTAAGTAACCATGTAATTTGTTCCATTAATCAATTGTCATCTAAAGCCAGTATTTACCCAGAACTTTCCTAAATCTAATATCAAATTTATATCCAGTTTTGCATTTTAATCTTTTGCAGATCAATTTAACACTTTCGCGCTCTCGGCGCTCAAAAAAAAACAATACCCCAGATGCTTTCGGCACTTCGCGCGCCTACGCGGTAAGACCGAAAAAGTGTACACTCTTTTGACTGTCCTGACAACAATTGAAGGCGCACGTATTTAAATTTGGTATCACTGTGTTCACAATGAAATTGTCTATAAGAGCATATCTATAAAATGCCGCCCAAGCATAAGGAGTATCAACACCAAATAAAAAACTATGCAGATCACTCGCCGAGAGCGCCAAACAGCAACAAAATGTTTCCACTCTCTTAATGGTTGCGAAGCCTACAGTTGTCCTACATCGCTAATTTTGGTGTCATTGGAATCGCAATAAAATTCTCTACACGGACATATGCATATGAATGTTTAATATAGGAAATTGCCCACCCGCAAGAGTGTGTGAAGTGGAGAGTAGTTAGCCGCGAGCGCACTGGCGAAAACACAGGGGGGAAATCATGCTTGGAAAGTTTATACGTTTCCTGACCCTACTTTTCTATGTACGTATTTCTTTTTTATACCAATGTGTTCGCAATAAAATTTTCTATAAGATGAACTGTATAACATTTGTACAAAGCATGTGTAAGAGAAGCGCCAAATATAGAACCACGTCGCTCAGTATGCGTTCGCGACAGAAACGAACGCATTGTTTTCGTTCGTTTGATGTTTGTCATGTTTATACTTGTTGAAACATTTTATAATTTGTATGACAGTGATCGCAGTAAAATTCCCTACACAGACATATACATAACACATACAAATATTTCCCATGTGTTGGATATATCAACGGCTAAAGGGAACCCACTGCCACACGCTCGCCACACCCCCAAACATACTTTGTGTATTTTTTTTTTTACTCATAGAAGTTTATGTGATATAATATTCATTCTGGTACCAAAAAAATCGCAAATAAATTCTCTACAAAACAAAAGTATCCCCATCCATTTCGGTTAAAAAATGGAATTTATAGAAATATTTTTTCGATTGATGAGAAAAGTAGGCTGTTATGCGGAATCGTAAGAAAAAACAGCGACGAGTTATCTCTAATCTAAAGCGCGAAAGTGTTAAAACCTTATTTATATCCCTGTTCATCTATTTATATACGTCAATCCTATCAAAGTTCCATGAACAATATTCAACTATTGCAGTTACATAAATATTTTATTAACTTGTACAAAGTTTTAAACTACTGTATATCAAATGTTTTATTTTGGATTTTAGGGCACTGGAATAGTGAGGCAAAGTGGCCATCAAATGACCAACAAATTTGAGCCACTTTCAGTCTACATTAAGGGGCCGTCAGTTTTTAAAAGTTGTTCAGTGTCAACCAATATTTTTTGACTAGTTGTATATGAAAAGGGCTGCAATTGTTCCAAGTTTCAGTACTGCAGCCTAAATAGAAAGGGAGATTTTAATTTGTTTATTTTTTTTTCAACGAATATTACACATTTTCAAGTGTTTATAAACGACCACACCTTTCAGATACAGTATAATCATTCTATGACACTTTTCTGTAACATTAGCATATAATAAAAGATATTTAGGAAGGGATTTTCCAAATCATCTTTAGTTTTCCTAATGCAAATAGTCAAGTTCCCCCCCCCCTCCAAAAAATGCAAATATATCATGTTTATTGCCACGTGTTTGATAATCGTTTTTGACCATTTTGGAAATTTTTTGACAATTCAATATTTTTTTTCTCCATTCCTATTTATGCTACGATGCTGAGACTCGGACCAGATGAAACCCTTTTCATGTACAACACGTCAAAAAAGTTTGATTGAAATCGAACCAGTTTTCATTTTTGGCATATATGAATTTGACGGCCCCTTAAGTTTATGACAGAAAATGACAGTAATTTGCTTATTGACAGTTGTCACAAATCTTATAAAAACACTTCTAGAATAGTTTTAACAGTACTCACTCCCACAAAAATAATCAAATTTATACCAGAAACTAAATTTTAAAACTATCTGTATTAAGGTTTGAGTCTCACCAAAAGCATATATTCAGTGTTTTGTTTTCAACATTAGACAGCTTTTTTTTTTTTTAGATCTGCTACAAGCTTCTATTATTTTTTATGCTTTTATTCAAGATATAAAATATGGGTTTAAAAATAGCTATATTTTTTCCAAGTAATTTCTTCCGCATAATAATAATTAATATATATTGTGTCGAGGGACAGGAAGCCAGAGTGTATTCATAAGCGTTTGGATTTTATTGAGCCCCCCCCCCCACCCAGGCCGAATTACTGATCCCACCCAGGATACAACCCCACAACAAGCTAACTCCTGAGTACCTACTCACTACAAGGTGAACAGAGGCATTAGGTGAAAAGAAATGTGCCCAACCATTTGCTATCTGTCTAACCAGATACGAGAAGTCTACAAGTTACTATACAGGTACAGTATTTAATATCATCAGCTGATGACCACTAAGCCTTACAACAGCCTGCTCTCTCATGCCTGCCTGATCATTTGTCCACAAAAATATTTAAATTTATGAAGTTTCCAACAACTATTTTAATAGAATGAGACCCTTTATCAAGTGATGGATATACACCAATACATTAGATACAAAACAGCTTCCTACGCAAGACATTTTGGAGGAATTCATAGCCAAAGCTTCTAATATTTCCAACAATTTTATAGCAAAATACCAAAGTTGTCATTTAGAATCAAAGAGTGAAAAAGAAAGCCTAAAGATCAATGAACTAATTTTTCTGCTGATTTGTTGAATATTATGCATTTACTGTACAAGAGGTCAATAAAGGTTTCATAACATACATTTGCTGTATACCATAAATTTATTAAAGGTTACAAATATTAGCTTGTTCATAATCAAAGTGACTTAACCCCAAGATGGTTCCCCCAATGGATTTTAAAACCATATTCAACCTAACTTATCCAAGCCTAACAGACAACATAACTGCTATATACATATTTTTGCCAATCAGAAAAAGACCTTTGTTGAACCCTCTTGTGTATAAATTGACCATAACCCCCCTATTTAAACTACCTTCTCTACTGTAACCAGTGTATTTATATTTATTTATATAAACAAAAGTTGTTACATTCTTGTAAGGCACGCACAGTATTTCCGGCAAGTCTTTAATACTAATTCCCCCCAGAATACAACCCGCCAAATCGTTTAACAAGGTACCCATTCACTGCTGGGTTAACAGAGGCTAAAGTTAAGGATTGGCGCCCAGTTAATCCTCCCCGACCAGGATACGAACCCGGGACGAGTTTTTTACAACCACGCCACGGGGACTGAATGACGACTAACTTTTTTAGTGAAATGAATTGTGGGGTACAGTCCCTGACCCCATTATGTGCCCCTGTAACCCCTGCCCCTTACAGGATGGGTATGGGGTGCATAATACATTACTGTAACCCGTACCCTTGTCAGGGTAAGGTAGGCCGATACATCCACTTGGATGGTTACCTAATGGGTTTTAACCCCCCTCCCTAACGTTGCCCAATAATATTTACGATTTTATAATTAGAAAAACGAGTTGTGTTGAACGTGTGAACAAATGTGAGCACCACTGCTAGAGGTCAACGTTGGTGGTAGATTAACACTATTTTAGAGCCAGCGGCCCAGACCAGGCCTACCCCCCCCCCCCCAATGACGTGACTGGTGGCTGACACCGTCCACCAACCACACAACCAGCCCCACCAACCACCACGGTAGGAGGGTAAAAATGTGCAATATATCACCTGATCTTGCTATAGAGCACAGCAGAGCCCGCGAAGACGCCCGAGGCCCCCGCTATCACCGGCAGTATCATGTCGTAGTCCATGACCGAGATCTGGCGATATACCCCCGCGCTACCCCCTCCCGTAACCGTTCTCTCCCTGGGCAGGACACACACACGAGCCAACACAGATTTAAATGAGTAGAGGCTCCCGCGTCGGTGTCTGCCTCACATGGCCGCCCCTCCAGCTGCCGTCCCCCCCACTGCTGCCACACCACCGTGACCACCACCCTCAACCTTCCCTTCATTCTTCTACCCTTCCCTCTATTACCCTCTTACATTATCCCTCATATTTATCCTTCTAGAACCCATATATATATATTTTCCTGATAACTTTATAGGTTTTGTGATAGTTTAATTAGATTTTTTGAGGACTGTGTTAATGGTCAGGGTTGCTCGTCGGTTTTGGTAATACCTGTAAGCAGGTACAGCCTTGGTTGGATTTAAATTTTGTTTAGTATTTATTTATATATTACCTTGTACATCTACAAAGTGGCGTACATATGCTATTGCGTAGAGCTTTATATGTTATGTAATTTACATTCCCTACATGCTTTGAATAGATTTAGTTCAAAGAAATGTGAAAAAAATATTAACCACACCATCCAGCCACAATTATACTTACTATAAAAAAAGAAAATACGTTTTATGTATGCTTTCACTTTCTCTACACTCAGACGAAAACATTCAATAAAAGCTTTAATATTCTAATAGAGCATCACGACATATATTGTAAACATATACGTATTGTAAAACTTTACAATAATGGTCCTTGGGTGGTTTTGTTTTGATGTGGTCGAGGAGAGGCGGAGTGCTTGTGTGAGTGTGAGTGCTGGCTGGAGTGCCTCGAGCCCCCTCACTGTACAACTGGCAGACTTACCCAGGAGGATCTTCACACATGGTGCCGGGATTTCAATGCCCTACCGGTATTATTGAGGAGAAAATCAACAGTAGAGCTATCTGACCATCGCAACCTGACCAATAACAGTGCCACAAGGCCATCACAACCTGACCAATAACAGTGCCACAAGGCCATCACAACCTGACCAATAGCAGTGCCACAAGGCCATCACAACCTGACCAATAGCAGTGCCACAAGGCCATCACAACCTGACCAATAACAGTGCCACAAGGCCATCACAACCTGACCAATAGCAGTGCCACAAGGCCATCACAACCTGACCAATAGCAGTGCCACAAGGCCATCACAACCTGACCAATAGCAGTGCCACAAGGCCATCACAACCTGACCAATAGCAGTGCCACAAGGCCATCACAACCTGACCAATAACAGTGCCACAAGGCCATCACAACCTGACCAATAGCAGTGCCACAAGGCCATCACAACCTGACCAATAGCAGTGCCACAAGGCCATCACAACCTGACCAATAACAGTGCCACAAGGCCATCACAACTTGACCAATAACAGTGCCACAAGGCCATCACAATCTGACCAACAATGATGCCACAAGGCCATCACAACCTGACCAATAACAGTGCCACGAGACCATTACAACCTGATTAACAGTAGTGCCACAAAACCATCATAACCTGACCAATAACAGTGCCACAAGACCATAACCTCACCAATAACAGTGCCACGAGACTCACAACCTGACCAAAAACAGTGACACTAGACCATAACCTGATCGATAACAGTGTCACTAAACCATCACAACCTGACCAACAGTAGTGCCACAAGACCATCATAACCTGATCAATAACAGTGCCACAAGACCATCATAACCTGATCAATAACAGTGCCACAAGACCATCATAACCTGATCAATAACAGTGCCACAAGACCATCATAACCTGATCAATAACAGTGCCACAAGACCATCATAACTTGACCAACAACAGTGCCACAAAACCATCACAACCTGACCAAAAACAGAGAGACTAGACCATAACAACCTGATCAATAACAGTGTCACTAAACCATCACAACTTGACCAACAGTAGTGTCACAAGACCATCATAACCTGACCAATAACAGTGCCATGAGACCATCATAACATAACAATAGTGCCACAAGATCATCACAACCTGATCAACAACAGGGCCACTAGACCATCAGAACTAAACTACCATCATTGGTACTAGACCATTACAACCTGGCTAGCAAAATTTCCTTTAGATCTTGACAACTGGACTACCAACAGCTTGATTAGAGTTAAAACCGTCTTGAATTCACATAAATATACTGTACATATTTATGATATATTTGATTTATATATTTGTATATATTAACAAACTCTTGCATTCATTAGTAATTTCCCCAACTTATGCTGCCCAAATTAACTAATTACTATAGTAACGAGATGCAAAGAATAATATTCAATCTGGAAATTACCACATTTAACTCTTTCCCTTAAAATAATTTTTTTTTAAGTTCCTTAATCTTTATAAAATATAAATTACTTTTCTACTGCAATTACTCAAGTTATAGATGACCTAGTTTTGGTTAGGTCTATATTATTAGGGCATAATAGACTTGGCTATACAGTAATACACTTAGGTCTAATTTATTTATCTCGATTGGCTTAGGGAGATTTTTTTTTAATTAACAGGTACCAGCTGGGGGGTGGGGAGGGGGTTGAAGGAAGCTTTATCCTCCTGGATTTTCCACCATCTCCTCAGGACCTAACCAAGTTAAATAATGTAAATTATGTTATTTGCTTAGCCACTGAATACGAGACGATTACCTCATTAAATGAACCATTGGGGGCATCGTAAATTGAAGTACTGTATCCCTGGTGACTATGAATTGAGTGAGGAAAAACTGATTTATTACACTTCAGATACAGACTCTTTATTCAGGCAAAGGTACATACATTGCAGATGAGTTACAAACATAATGTTGGATTTAAAGAAAGAGCTAGTACATACAATACCTAAAGCCACTATTGTACACTTATTGTTTATACCCAATAAACTTATTGTACAGACATATAAACATAAGAATTAAGGAAACTGCAGAAGGCCTATTGGCCTATTCAAGGCAACTCCTATGTATATCCACCCAAACTCATTCATTTAGAGGATCTTGGACGTATGGTTAGGTTTGTTCACGACTCTCAATTGGGAAGCTTGGGTTCAAATCCCAGGCAGAGTAGAAATGGTTTCTATTCATTTATGTACTTCAGTCATGTCACTGTACTGGTTTTACTCCCAGTTCTCAAAAACTCCCTGAAATCATTACACCTGTAACTCATTAAAAAAACAGTTCATATTGTATGATTTGCCTGGCAGCCTGGGGATTACAGTACCTTTCTTGATTGTCATCATGTGAAATTAGTCTACCATAAGCCTCTTTATCCATTATCAACATTGTTTATGCATGTCAAGCATGTTCAATATTGTATTAATAAAATATTTCTTAGTTTCCCTGTGCACATTCCTATATTTCATTATTTCTCAGATGTCCAGATAAGCAACATGGCTCAGGCACAAATACAGCAGCATCAACAGCAGCAGCAGCATCAACAACAGCAGCAGCAGCATCAACAGCAGCAACAGCAGCACCAACAGCAACAACAACTTCAACAACAGCAACAACTTCAGCAGCAACTTCAACAACAGCAACAACTTCAACAACAACTTCAGCAGCAGCAACAGCAGCAGCAGCAACAACAGCAGCAACAGCAACATCAACAGCAGCAGCAGCAGCAGCAAAAAGGAAACCCACCTGCAGATTTTGGGCCAGACAGTGGTGGGAGAATAAAGGCAAGTTTAAAAAATAAAAGTTTGATCCAAAAAAGGAAATATGAACTACAGCATTCATACTATAAACCCCTTAGACCGTGGCTATCGAGAAATGGTCATACCTGCCTATGCACAACATTTAAAAAAAAAATCCAACTAATAATTTTTTGTTATAGAATTATTAACTACCTATCATTGGTAGTATGGTAGTACAGTATGTAAGAAAAACATGAAAATAAGTGAATATATTAGTTTCACTGGGTAGAGGTGCTCTGCAAGGCTGTCTCTGGCACTGATCAACACCAGGTGCTCGACTTTGCTGACACATCCTGTTTTATCTTTCAATGTTTCACTGAATGTTTTATCACTTGTTATTACATCCACAGAGAGCTTTTATATCCATGTTTGCATCACACAGTACATGCTAAACCCAGACAATAATTGTTTAAATTATCTTATGATGGCCGCATTTCCCTAGTAACATTCATGACAATAACCACATTTGTACCATGAAATGGTAGCAGGATTTTTCTCATGGGTCAAGGTAAACTCTATTACATCCACAGTGACCTATTATATCCATATTTGCATCATACATGTAAAACCTAGACAATAATTTTGTTTAGATCTTCATATTGTACTGGTACAGTATATCGATAACTGCATTACCCTGTGAATCAACAATTGATGATAACCACTGTCTAAGGGCTAAAGAACTATGAATATACTGTAACTAAGAAATATAAAAATTTTTTTTAGCAAAATTGTCATGTGTAGTGAAGTATTAAAATAAAAACTTACATGGTACATGTAGTCTGGTGAAGAGAGTTTATTCAAATGAATTTGAAGGCGGGAAAAGCATAGCACCCCCATTTATATTCTCCTGTTAGCTGTGGAGAGTACATGAATAAGTGGCACGTACACACAATCTACTGGTAGTTACTGAAATGAGCCAGAGACATTAGAAAGATTTTTTTTAGTGTGAGAATAGCTGTGCGGGAGGAGCTACTGTTTTTTTTTTACTTTTGACCTTGTCATCTTTTAATCAACTGATGTCCGGGTTCTACTGTCTATTAGGCTCTGTTATACAGTATCTGCATTTGAAGCTGTATATGGAGTTTGCCTCCTCTTCTCCATATTTTTGTACATGTTCACTATTCTCACACTAAAAAAAATCTTTCTAATGTCTCTGGCTCATTTCGGTAACTATCAGTAGATTGTGTGTGCGTGCCACTTATTCATGTACCATTAATTCTAAACTAAAATTCTACTCGCCTAGTTGTGCTGGTGGAGGTTGAGGTTCAGCTCTTTGGCTCCACCTCTCGACTGTCAATCAACTGGTTTACAGATTCCTGAGCCTATTGGGCTCTATCATATCTACATTTGAAACTGTATGCAATCTGCCTCCATCTCATCACAACCTAATGCATTCCATTTGTTAACTACTCTGGCACTGAAAAAATTCTTTCTGATGTCCCTGTGGCTCATTTGAGTACTAAGTTTCCACCTGTGTCTCCTTGTTTGTGTATCACCCGTGCTATGTACCATTGTCTTTGCCCATTCTATTTTCCTGAGACTTGTATGTGTGCTCACCTAGTTATTATGCTCATGTGGTGATTATGATGTTTTAACTCCTTTAGTCGTTTTTTGTAGCTCAATCTTCTTGGCTCTAGCATGCTTCTGAACTCTTTCTAGCTTACTCTTTATGTTTGATAAGATAAAGACTTCATACTGGGACTGCATACAATGTTCCATAATTGTTGTTTTTATTTGTGTATAGGAATACTGTTAATTTCAATATAATTTTAACATTACAGGGTTTAACAATTGTGAAACCTTTGGTGTATGGCAATGTAGCACGTTACTTCGGTAAAAAAAGGGAGGAAGACGGACACACTCATGAATGGACGGTGTATGTCAAACCATACAGCAATGAAGACATGTCTACTTATGTTAAAAAGGTAGCTAATTAATGTTTGATACACCACACTTTACTATATGTAATTTGAGTATCCTTGTGTTTTTCATCAGTTTGTACAAAAAAGGGTTGGTAAATAAAGCAGGTTTTCAGACATTCTTAATTCTTTAAATAAAAACTCTTGATTCATCACAGCTTTTGAGGTCAGGAAGCATTTGTGGATACCCATAGATAAGTATGTCATCAGCATACTTTCAAATCAAACACTCTCAGCAATTGCAAAACCATTCCTTGTTTACTTTAGGAGCATTTTGAGTTAGATCACTCATTTGCTACTTTAGATAATGACCTCCCATAGACAGGTCATGAATAAACTATGCTCTCCAGGCATGAATCATGTATTGTCTATGGATGATGAGTACAATGGTGAGAGTAAAGTAAGAATTCCAGAACATGGGAATTCAGTAGAGCATTTGGGTATCATGCACTGAAATGATGCCAATTCCTTGCAACTTGCAAGAACCATCTTGCCTTTGAGTAACTTGCCATTGTCCAGGTAAAATTTTAGTGTTAGAAATCACTTTGCATTCTTTGAACTTGTGTAGGGTGAGGGCTTTCTCCATACTGTGTATTTAAAATTGTTATTAATAGCATGCATAAAACTCAAGTGTTCTCCAACACTTGTTTCATCATTAATAAAATTTATATTTGCATTCCAGATTCATTTCAAGTTACATGAGAGTTACGCTAACCAGAATAGAGTTCTGACAAAGCCACCTTATGAAGTTACAGAAACAGGTTGGGGAGAATTTGAGATTGTCATCAAGATATTTTTCCATGATCCAAATGAAAGACCGGTGAGTGTTTTACTGTGAACAGTGCCTTTTGAAGCTGTCATTTTATCAAATACAGTATTGTTATTAAAGTAGATTTCAGTGTGTACCATTGTGGTAATATTGCATTTTCCTGACTGCAATTGCATGCAATGTTACTAATGTGCATATGGCAGATGCTTCACAAAGCTATTGAAATCCAGCAAAACATGAGAGCCAAGTATGCAGGGCCTGGGCACACAGTTGAGTAAGAGTCCAGGGATGGTCCCTCCTCAGACTTGCTTCACTGGGTCCTGATCTATGTTTGTTGTGGGAATCACCTCAATGCAAATGAAACACTTAAGAGACTCCTTGAGCCCTCGTCATATTTGTAGGGACTAATAGGCAATTTAGTGTTGAAGACACCGGGGCTGAAGGCTTAAGTCAAGTAGTGACAGTACAGTACAGTACTGTATTTAGAAGTAGCTCAATGAAAGATTTTTTTTTCCTCTGACTGGTGTCTAAGGTAAAATAATTGTGTTACTTGGTTCTGCCACCAAGTAACTAAGTGGCAGCACTTTTCTTAGTTCACTTTAGGTTACTGATTCACTCACAAGTGCTTCTGCTTAGAGTTGATCTCAATTTTGCTCTGTCATCAAAGGTTAACTGATACCAGTCTGTTCCATTCTGGTGAATCTCCAGATCTTTTTCGCATATTCAATCAGCTTCAATTGCAATACGTATATAGTTCCAGTGGCGTAGTGGTAAGATGCTCGCCTGGCGTTTCACGAGCACTTTGTCCTGGCTTCGTATCCTGGCCTGGGAGGAATTTCTGGGCGTCAATCCTTAACTATACGTAGTCTCTGTTTACCCAACAGTAAAATGGGTACCTGGTTGTTAAACAATTTGGCGGGGGTTGCATTCCGGAGAGCATAGGATTAAGGACCTGTCCAAAACGCTATGCTTGCTAATGGCTGTACAAGAATGTAAGAACCATTGTATACAGTGGTACCTCGGAATGCGAGTGTCCCTGTATGCGAGTTTTTCGGAAGACGAGCAGGATTTACTCCAAAAATATGTCTCGGAAGGCGAGGGTTACCTCGGGACGCGAGTTTGTTGATACGTGTACAGGCCGACTGGCGCGTGGTGGCGTGGCGATCGCGCCTCAGTTTACCAGTGTCTCGTGTCCAGTGACTATCCCACCTGAATTCTTCACAAGGATTTACAGTTTTTTATCGGTTTTTTGGCCATTTGAGCATAAAAGTTGTCATTATATATCTTGCCATGGGTCTCAAGAAAGCCATTGGTAAGGTTCAACCTAAGAAAATAGCTGTGAGTAGAGGCAGTAGAGGATGTCCCTTCTTGATTAAGAAAATGTGTGAAGTATGGGAAGAACTGCAAAGTTTTGTTGAAAAAACTCGCCCAGATAAAGCTGTAGCAGGCCGTTGCATTGACCTTTTAAATGATAATGTGATGTCTTACTACAGACAAGTGTTAAAATGTAGGGGAAAACAAGTGTCATTAGACAAATTCTTAGTAAAACAAGCAAGTCCTAGTGGTATGCAGGCAAAATGTGCCAGAGTGTGCATACCAGTGAAGTCCTCACTGCCTGATGTGATAATGGAAGGGAACTCCCCTTCCAAACAGTAACTCCTCTTTTCCTCCCACCTCCTCACCATCTTCCATACGCCTACAGCATTCAACAGCAAGGTAAGTAATAACTTGAACATAGTTTTGTAGGTTTATTTAGATGAATTAGGTATAAAAATTTAGTTTGATGTGGGGTTTTTGGGGTAGTCAGGAACGGATTAATTCATTTCCCTTTATTTCTTATGGGGAAATTAGCTTCGGAATGCGAGTTTTCGGAATACGAGGCGTCTCCAGGAACCAATTAAACTCTTAAACTGAGGTATGCCTGTATATAAATAATAATAATTAAAATTAAAATAATAATAATAATAATAATTAATAATAATAATATTCTCTATTGGCATTCCGGACGATCGCTGGTACACTATTGAATGAGATGCAGAGGATAACTTGACGGTGAGGAATTTGATGGTGCATTCTTGTGTATTGGCTAATAGGTAGAATGACACATGTCATAATATTCTCAAAAGAATGTTGATACTGGCTCCTGGAGGAGCTTGCTAGGGCCTCCATGGGGCACAACTGTCAGGTCTATGAACTGACCAAATGCATCACAGCACAAGTGCCATATCCAATCTGGCACCCATGCAAGATTGTAGTATGCAAGTATAGGCATCTGGCAAGAACATGTACCCATACATTGTGGTTAGGAAGGTGACATCATAAATATGTCACAGTTCCCCCTTCTCAGTGGTTGCGACTGACTCCAAAGGTCACTGCTTATCTCTCTCTGCCTGGCTGGCATCAACTCTGCAACAACCTGCACCTTTAAACATGGTGGAATCTTTGACTCAAATTGCTTTGGTATAAATGCTTAACATTTTCGCCTGCCGGCGACACAGTCTGTGTCCGAAATTTTTCTCACGGACATACACTGGGGATGCACATTGCATCCCAAATTAAAAGATTTGTTAAAATTCTAAATTTTATCTGATCATTCTGGAACTGGTTTTAAAATGAGCACCTTTAGATTGTGCACAATTTGATACCATAATGAACGACATAGCACGACAATTGAGGTCAGAACACTGGAAAGACTTTGAATACTTTTGTGGTGATGAGTGTCAAAAATTTAAATATTTGTTAAAATTCCATTTATTGTTCAATTATTATGGGACTACTGTAGTTTCAAAATGCGCGCCTTTATATTGCGAACAATTTGATACCAAAATGAATGCTGTAACACAAAAATTTATATTATCAAACTGAAAAGAATATACACATTAGATTGCTGGTGTGCCAATTGGTGTTCGCTCACGGGTAATGCTTGGCCGACTTTCGGCTTTGCTGTTGGGGGGGAGTTTGCGCCAGGCTTTTGGACCTTATATACATATACTGTACTCCCGTAGGGAATTTGATTGCGAACACTATGATACCAAAATAACTGACGTAACACAAAAATTGAGGTGAGAAAACTGAAAAGAGTATACACATTTTACTGCTCTTGCTCGCTCACGGGTAACACTGGCCAATTTATGGGTTTGGTGTGGGTGGCACACCGGACTTTTGGACCTGATATGCATATACCCCTGTAGGGAATTCTATTGCGAACACTATGATACCAAAATAAACAATGTAACACGAAAATTGAGGAGAAATCTGAAAAGAGTGTACACATTTTAGTCTGACCGTGTGCTGACGAGAAACGCCCGGCGCACACTGAGGTAGATTGGGGCGTGCACGCCGGGGACGCGAAACTGCTAATTCACCCTATCTAATTTTTCACTGGACTCACGGCAGCCTCCATGTAATCACACTGTTGATAGTTTTATAGGCTTTCCAGAGATACCCAACATGTCAGACTTCCATCCAGTAATAGAGGATACAGGTGCTATGCACTGCTCGGTACATGCATAGTGCACTCTGCACTGCAATATGCCACTCAAGTCAGCTGTGGGGAAAATTCTGAGAGAGACAGAGCAGGCATCTTAGTCTTGGGAGACTATGGATTTGCGATCTGGTTGCCAAGGCTGGACTGTCCTCTCCAGGGCACAAAGCCTGGGTAGGTCGATATGGAGAAGAAGCTGTTACCCATGCAGAAGGTTCCCCCCCTCTCCACGTTGCTGAAATTGTCCAATGGAAAGGCAAACGCCAATACTCTTGGTTCCAGTGCCGTCATAATCTCACTACCGCATTGTGAAAAACAATTCTCTAACAATAGTGAGACTACAAAGTTGAGGTAAGAAGGATAAGTGTGTGTGTGTACGTGTACGTACTTACTCGCCTACTTGTGCTTGTGGGGGTTGAACTTCGGATCTTTGATTCCTCCTCTCAATAGTCAGTCAACTGATGTGTAGGTTCCTGAACATGTTGGGGCCCTATCTCCTCCCACTATACTTAGTGCATCCCATTTGTTCATTATTCTAACACTGAAAAAATTATTTCTAATGTCTCAAAGGGGGGGGGGGGTCGATTTAAATCGATTTGAGTACTCGATTTTACCTCTGTTCCCTAGTTTGGGCACCACCCATGCTAATTGGTCTGTTCATAACTATCCTATCAATTCCCCAGAGGAATTGTACATGGTAATCATGTCTCTCCTAACGCCTCTATCTACCAGTAATGTGAGGTTTAATTCTTGTAGTATGACCTCTTACTCTGAGACAAATAAGAGATCTTCATTTTCCAGATGTGTGTGATTGTTCTAGAAAATTTTACAGAATGGATCATCCATAGAGGTATTCCATAATGATGAAGGAAATATTTCAGGAGCTAATTGAATGGATTGCATGTAGGTTTTGGTTTACACTCCATATACTGTCTCCACTCGATCATCCAGACTATATGGGAAGGACCCCCAGCCGGATTATCACATTTTTCGGATAATGGTACTTTTTCACCTACGAGTCCAAAACTAACCATTTCCAACTATTTTTATACTACAAACAACATAATTTGAATTGCCTTGCCATATATAATTATTAAATATTCAACTAGAAACCTCAACTTACCTTGTTGTTGTTCGTCTTCTTGATTGATGCCACACATCTTGAAGTTAAAAATCTTGACAGTTTACGTAGCTTATACTAACACAACACTAAAATTAACACTTAAAATTGCTGTACAGTTCATTAGGCAAAGTTAGTTTTCACTGTCAGCTGTGGAAGCCTCACTGGTTGAAGGCATTTGGCTTGCCTGTGACGCCTCACGTGTTGAAGGCGCTGGGCTTGCCTGTGACGCCTCACTTGTTGAAGGCGCTGGGCTTGCCTGTGACACCTCACTTGTTGAAGGCGCTGGGCTTGCCTGTGACGCCTCACTTGTTGAAGGCACTTGGGTTGCATGTGCTACCTCACTTGTTGAAGGCGCTTGGTTTGATTTTCGTACCATATAAGATTCAAGTGTTGCTTGCCTTCCCATATAGTCCAGATGATCGAGTGGAGACAGTATTAGGAACAGGTGTTCACTGGCCAGTTGTATGATCAGCTCTTTTGTTTGCCTAAGGTACGGATACATGTTTCCAACCTCTGGATGAGCACAAATGGATGAAAAATTTATTAATCCGTCAACATAGGTCATGAGTACACTGTATTTTGTGGTCATTGGTGTTGGTTCTTCACTTCCTTCTTCATCCTCTTCGTCGACCTCACCAGTAATAGATTGGAGAATCTCGTCTTCACTCATCACACCATATCCTGGGTCATTGGCATCCTGTTCAAGCCAATCAACCACATCCTGTCTTTCTAAGTTTTTGCCGGCATTTCTAAACATTCCATGGATTTCATCTGTAAATCCTTCAAAATCCATTTCTGCATCCTCCTCATTTCTGACCGTAGAAGTGAGGAGTTTTTTCCAGGAATTTTTCAAAGTCGATTCCTTTAATTCACTCCACACCTTGGCCCAGTTATAGATGGCTTCCTTTATTGTATAGTTCTTCAAATTCTGAAGTTTTTTTTAGCCCTGTTATCCACACCGAGTTCAATATCTTCCGGAAGAGGCAAAACCACCAAAACTTCGTTTAGCATCTTTTTGGTGTACAACCTCTTCGTGGCACAGATAACTCCCTGATCCATAGACTGAATGAGAGAGGTTGTGTTAGGAGGAAGTGCCATACACGTTATCTTGCCATCTTGTGAGGTTAACATGTCAATTTTGGGGTGGGCAGGCGCATTATCAAGCAGCAGCAAAGCCCGAACTTCGCTTGGCCTTACTTTGAGTTTCTTAACTTGATAGGCATGAACTTCCCTGCTGAACACGTCATGAAACCAGGAAAGAAAGATCTGTGTAAACCATGCATTTTGTGAGTTATAATATTTCATTGGCAGTCTGTCCATGCAATGTTACAAGCCTCTTTGTTTCTTTGATTTACCAACAATTGCACACGTGATTCTGTCTGTGCCGTCGGCATTCTCACACATCATGGCATAGAGCCTGTCCTTGTTGACTTTACGTCCTGACACACAACCCTCACTCTTCATTGCTAGAGCTTTTTCTGGTAAACTCCTCCAATACAACCCAGTTTCATCTGCATTATAAATTTGATATGAATATAAATTATTTGCCACAATGGATACTCTTAATTTCTGTTTAAATGGTTCTACACTGCTTTCATCTGCACTCAATTTTTCACTGACAATTTTCCTCTTCACAATATTGTGCCTTTCTTTGAACCTTGCAACCCACCTTTCACTCGCTTCAAAATCCTTTATTCCAAGGCTTGCAGCAAACCTGCTTGCAGCATTTTGTATTTCTGGGCCGTGAATTATCACGCCAGCTGTGCGGTGCTGAGCAAACCACTTGTACACAGCCTCATCCAACTGTACATGCGTCGAAGTTTTCATAGTCTTTCTACCACACCCTCTACTAGTGCTTGCACCTTCACTTTCACAGGTTGAAATGAATTTCATAAGTTTCTCTTTTTGTTTCCTTATATCAGAAACAGTACTAGTGCCTAAATTAAATTCCTTGGCAACACTTGAGGTCGACCGGCCATTTTCACAAAGTTGTATAATACGTAGCTTGTCCTTAATTGTAAGGACAACCTTCTTCCTCTTAACACCTCCAGAATGATTCCTGCTGCTACCAGACATAGTCTTGGCCAAAAATGTTCAAAGTTACTATGAAAATAAAAAAGTTATTTAAAAAAAATATTTCACTAATAGTGCGGCACTGTTGTGTAACACGAGGGTAGAGAGCACATGGCTTGACCAGGCCTGGACGGGTCCAGTCGGGGCAGGGAGGTGGCACGTTACGTAGGCCGCCAGCAGGAAAAATATATATATATATTTTTGAAGGAAACTTCAGCCTGTGCAAATTGTTTTTAGGAAACTTGTATGGTATTTTTTATTACATAATTACTAGTATTTCTTTTGATTTTGGCCATGATGAATTGTTCTAAAATCGATGGTAATTCCTGTACTGTAGTGTATAGGCTGCTTCCCAGCCCCCCCCCATTATCCCCCCCCCAGGTGGTCCCTCCCAACGCTCCCCTCTCTCCCAACACCACCCACCCACCCACCCCACCCCCTCCTACACCATGCGCCTCGAGTCACGGGCAGACGGGATTAATACGGTACGGCCCGCCTCATGTGTTTCATATACGGACAAAGCCATGATTATCCGGCCGACTGTCTGGATAGTGCAACATTGGCAGAAAATTAACTGGCCCCGATATTTTATCCGACCAAACCAGCTTTTATCCGGTTCCTGTGGCCATTTTGGCCGGATATTGTGGTAACTTTATCCGCTCACGATTTTGGCCGTATAAGGGCGTTTTCCGGATGTTCGAATCCCGGATAATCGCGGGGTTACAGTATATATAGTTGAGGTGTAAACCAAACTTCATTTTCACACAGTGAAAATTAATATTTGAACTGTGTGAAAATGAAGCAGTTAAATTGGTGTGTGTATATTTGGCATGTATCATAGACAGTGATTATGCCTGTGTTAAACAGTAATGATTGAATATTTGTTTTAGCATACAAATTGTTAGTTGCCATAGATTTAAATGCCTGTAAATTGAGTCTTAGACTCATGTGGTGTACAGCTCAGTATGCATAGTATCTGTAATTCAGTTTTAAAATCAGAGCATTATTCAGTCTTGTTTTATTCTTTACTCATTCTTTTTTTTTTTTTTGAGATATATACAAGAGTTGTTACATTCTTGTACAGCCACTAGTACGCGTAGCGTTTCAGGCAGGTCCCTGGAATACGATCCCCTGCTGCGAAGAATCGTTTTTTCATCCAAGTACACATTTTACTGTTGCGTTAAACAGAGGCTACAGTTAAGGAATTGCGCCCAGTAAATCCTCTCCGGCCAGGATACGAACCCATGACATAGCGCTCGCGGAACGCCAGGCGAGTGTCTTACCACTACACCACGGAGACTGTATTCTGTATGTGAATGGGTTTTCAGCAGTCCTTCTGGGATGTACAGGTATTTGAGTTCTTTTTCAAAGATCTCCCAAATACCTTTATTCTGGAGCATTTCAAAAAGATATCTGTGGTGCTGTGCCAAGAATGCCATTCTGCCAGTTTGAAAGCTCAGAAACTTTTGATAAGGTAATGGGTATCTACCTTCAATGGTAACTTGAGCAAGTACAGAACTCTATCGCTATATTTAGGATGAAAGAATACTTTATGGATAGGATACATAGTATATGCAGAGTAACTGATGCTCAAACCACATACCAGAAGATGAAGAAATGATGACGTTTCAGTCCTTTCTGGACCATTATTAAGTCATATGTATGACATACGATATGATAATGGTCCAGGATGGACCGAAACATCATTGTTTCTTTGTCTTGTGGTGTGTGTGGTTTGGTCATCATATCTTCAGCCACGTTATTGTGACTCATTGTCTGCATGCAGAGTAGCTGTTTACTGGGTGTAAAAAAAATAATTTAAATTTATTCAGCTAAAAATTAAAAAGGAAAAAGTAATGTAAATTAGACATTAGTTGAAAGCACAGCCTCTTGTACACACAACCTACTATTTATTAATTCATCTTTATTTGTATGCTTTTATATGGTTCCACATTCACTTCACTAACATATTTCACACCACTACCAGTATTTTATTTATTTCAGCTATATTTCCTCCTAGTTTTTAATGCATGTAATTCGGATGATGTTATACTCTATAGTATTAACAACTCTACATTTATTTTAGGTTACCATCTACCACATCTTAAAGCTGTTTCAGTCTCCACCTGGCACCACACCACCAGCAGTGCCAAATGATTTTAAAAAACCTCTGGTGTCAGAGTTTTATGAGGAACTCATATTTCAAGATCCTTCAGCAATGATGCGGCAGTTGCTCACCAACACAAGACAACTCACACTTGGCGAGTACAAACATGATACTGATTGTAAGTGGTTTTTAAATGTTTAATAATTCAAGAAAATATTACAATGAATTAGTAATGGTAATGGCTTCTCACAGACATAATAACGTAGGATAAAAACCCACACTTGATTAGACATTGAGATGTCTCGTCCTAATCACACACTCAGACCTTGACAAAGCACTCAGGTGAGTTGAAAAGACTTGGAGTAAATTCCCTACATGAAATTCACAAATACACAAGTGTGGGTTTTTATCCTATATTAAAATGAATGTCCTTTATAACTGATTCTCTATTAAATGCATATCCATTATTTCTGAGCTAGGCCATTGAGTTGCTGTCTTAGGCAGTAACCTACTCTTCCCAAGGACAGGAGCAGACACAGCCAAGAACTGTCGATATTTACTTAACATTATGGCGGGGATCTTTTCAACCATCCCTGCCAGGTGACGGCG